>NC_070604.1:93240850-93546016 GCF_027172205.1 Podarcis raffonei | reverse complement strand
TTAATCATAGTATATTTAGGTGGTTTCCATATTGCTTTACCTGAATATTTGGCTCACATCACAATTTTTTCCATTAGATAGTGTTGTCATGTTGTGCTGGACGAGTTTTGGTTGTTGATACAAAAGGATTTGGACCAAGTGCTTGGCATGCTTTGCTCTGCTCTGTGGCCACTTGACCTGTGTCTGCCTTTGTTACGAATAATAGGAGGCCTTTTTCTAATCTCCCATTCCTAACTAAGAGGGTTGAGTAGGTGATGATTTGTGAGGGACTCCCTCCAGAGCAGATTTTGGTATGTGTGTGCAGGGAGGTGCAGGGAGAGTGCAAGGACGGGGAAGTCCTGTTGCACCAGTGGAAGTATGCTTGTGCAATGTCAAATATCACATTATCTAAATCCATTTCATCATATACCACTGTTCATGGAACCCTTCTACAGCACTTGTTAGGATTGGGTGTGTGGGCATTGCTTTGCAGTGGTTTTACTCTTTCCTTGTAGGAAGTTTTCAAAAGGTGGACCTGGGAGAGAACCATTATTTCCTATGAGAGTTGTTTTCTTTAAGGACTCCTTATTTTTCATGCATTTTAACATCTGCATGAAACAGCTAGCTTTGGACATTCAGGAATATGAGGCTTGGAAGTATCAGTATAGCAAAGATGACATCCACCTATTTTTCTCCTTTCATTTTAATTCAGGTGTGACTTTTCCCAGTAACTGACAAGATAAGGGTAAATGAGGCTTAGTCTAGTCAAAATTAGGGCTGGGGGACAAATACAATTCGGTTCAAATTTAAAGGTGAACCTATCTAATTAATTTACACTTTCCAAAACAATACACAAATTGAAAGACACAGCCATCCTTTAAAATTTGCATTTCTCCGAATTTTGCAATGCAATTCTCCAACCAGGTAAGGTGTACAAAAATGCATATACTGGGGTAATAATAATAATAATAATAATAATATCTTTATTGTCATTGCCCCCTCTCAGGGACAACGAAATTACTCGACTGCTCCATAAAAACACTAATTAAAACAATACAGTATAGTACAGCAAGGAAGATTAGATGACTTTCAAAGTCCAGGCTTCCCATTCAGGGCTGAGATCGCTCTGGAGAAGAAGCTGTTCTTAAGACGGCTCGTTCTTGTCTTCATCGTCCTGTATCTCCGTCCCGACGGCAGGAGCTCGAAGAGACAGTGACCAGGATGCGATGGATCTTTTACTATGTCCAGTGCCTTCCTATGGCACCTTGTGGCATAAATCTGCTCTAAGGTGGAGAGTGGGCAGCCAACAATGCTCTCTGCTGCCTTAACAACTCTGCACAACCCCATCCTGTCCTGGGTAGTACAGCTTCCGTACCACACACATAAGCCATAAGTGAGCACGCTCTCAATGGCACAGTGATAGAAGGCAAGCAGCAGTTTCTGCGGAAGATGGTTTTTCCTTAGAATTCTCAAAAAGTACAGTCTCTGCTGCGCCTTCTTCACAAGCCCCCTTGTGTTGACACTCCAGGACAGATCCTCTTGTAATTCAATGCCCAAAAATCTGAACGTTGTTACCCTCTCCACACAGACCCCATCAATCAAAAGTGGCTGGATATTGCTCTTCTGTCTCCTGAAGTCCACCACAAGCTCCTTTGTCTTCCTTGTATTTATGAGCAAGTTGTTAGCTCTGCACCACTCTGTCAGCCGCTCCACCTCATCTCTATAGTGCGTTTCACCCTCCCTTTCAGGGATGAGCCCAATCACGGTTGTGTCATCTGCAAATTTGACAACCCTATTACTAGGGTGAGCAGCGACACAATCGTACGTGTAGAGAATATAAAGGAGCGGACTGAGTACGCATCCCTGTGGTGTTCCTATGTTAGTCTTAAGCATTTTAGAGGTATAAGGGCCCAACCGAACCCTCTGGGAGCGGTCTGACAAAAAGTCCAATATCCACCCACAAAGTGATAACGGAAGCCCCAGATCTTCCAGTTTAGACATCAGACGCTGTGGTAGAATGGTATTAAATGCCGAGCTGAAATCTAAAAAAAGCAGTCTGGCATAACCCCCCCGCTGCTCCAAATGTGCAAGGACGGCATGGAGGGCAATCGCCACAGCGTCCTCTGTCGATCTTTTCGTTTTATAAGCAAATTGGAATGTGTCCAGTCCCTCTGGTAGGCAGGCAATGACATGATTTCGTACCAGCTTTTCAAAGCACTTCATGATTATAGGTGTGAGTGCTACTGGACGAAAGTCATTCAGTTCTTCCGGGTTAGGTTTTTTTGCTATTGGAACGATAATAGAGGACTTTAGGCAGGATGGAACAATAGCCTGGGCTAGGGATCGATTTAAAATCCCAGTGAAAACTCCTGCTAGTTGATCTGCACAGTCTCTCAATACCCTTCCAGCTACCCCATCTGGCCCTGTGGCCTTCCTTGGGTTGATTCCCTTCAACACCTTCCTCATCTCTTCTTTTTCCACAGAGACTGCTACATTCCTTTGTACTGATGATGGTGATGGTAGTGATGATGGCAAAGCCTTCCCAGGGAGTGGTGGTGGTGGTGGTAAAGCCTCAGCAGGTGTTGCTGCAGATGTTACTTCAAAACGGGCAAAAAAGGCATTCAAATCCTCTGCGAGGGATGCCCCTCCCTCGTCTGCCAGGGAATCCTTGGATTTATACCCTGTTAATTATACCCTGTTAAAGAGTGTGTAGAAATGCATATATGAGAAATATAGTGAAATAACAAGCACATCCCCAATACATTGGCAGAAATTGCTTTGCAAAAATCTCTATGATAAAACAAATTGAATACAAATATACGCTTCAGGTTACATACGCTTCAGGTTACAGACTCCGCTAACCCAGAAATAGTACCTCGGGTTAAGAACTTTGCTTCAGGATGAGAACAAAAATCGGTGGCAGCAGGAGGCCCCATTAGCTAAAGTGGTGCTTCAGGTCAAGAACAGATTCAGGTTAAGAACGGACCTCCAGAACGAATTAAGTACTTAACCCGAGGTACCACTGTATACTAAATTGCTGGTGAATTATCATGAATTGCCCCCCCCCCCCAAATCACAAAATGATGTGGAAATGCAGAAAACAATGTAAGGGGGGGGAGAGAAACCAAAATTTTCAGATAGGTGCTTTAATAGTAGGTACACCTGTTAACATTGATTGAAATGAGAATTTTTGGCTGAAGGAGTGGGTGCACAGCTTGAGCGTACTTCTGGATACATTGCTGTCATTTGAGACCCAGGTGACCTCAGTGGCTTGAACCCATCAGCTTAAGCTGGTGACCCAGCTGTGCTTCTATCTGGGCAGGGATAGCCTAACTTCTGCCATCTATCCTCTGGTCACAAGATTACATATAATGCAGGGAATTATATGTGGGGCTGACTCTGAACATGGTTTGGAAACTTCAGCATGACCATAGTTCAACGTTCACCAAGCTCATGCCCTCTGGATGTTTTGGACTAAATTCCCATCTGTTGCAGCCACATGGCTCTGCTAGGTAGAGATGATGGGAGTTGCAGCCCAAAACATTTGAAGGGCATGTTGTTGGTGAAGGCTGTCTTAGTTATTTGGCAAACTAACTAGCCCTGAGCAGGTTGCTAATTAATACCATTTTTTAATAGGAGGCATTTTTAGAAGACCTGAGCTGTATCCTGAAATCAGGACAAGTGCCCAATTTATTTGAGAAGGATGAGTTGGATAACATCATGGTACCACTTGTATCTGTTGCTGAAAAGGCTAAGTACTCTAACACAATCGATGATATCTACTCATTTTTCTTACAGGTGACATTTTAAATATATCAGTACAAATATACTGGAGAGAATGTGTTTTAACACATTTACCTCAGCTTCATGTATGCAAAACTTTCGGAGCACTATTTTCATATTTAATTTAGTGGAAAGAATACCAGACCCTAATGGTTTTCATTTAAAATTAAATTTATGTTGCATGTATCATTTTGAAGTCCTATATGCAACTCATTCTCTGAGTGTGGATCTTTTGTAGCTAAAACATCAGCATCCACAAGTGACTGAGTTATTGGTCACATACTTCCCCACAAAAAAGTGAATGGGGGAAGGAATGAAGCCCATTTCTTTCTAAGTGAGGGGGAGGAATTTGAAAACAACTCAGTGAAAATGCTCAGTGGGCACAAAATGCTGAATGAATGTTGGAGTAGTGGAACAAAACAAAAAAAAAGATGGAAGGGAAAAGCAATAGCCATTCTGAGAAAGATAGATCAAATTGGTTTTCAGATGCCTTCAATGGATTTCCCTGCTATCTCATTCAGAGGTTCTGTCAAAGATCTGAAAAGCCACTCTCTTGCCTTTTAATTCAATTCTGGCTTCGTTGCTCTTACCGCTTTCCTTCTTTTCAAAAACAAAACAAAAAACTGCCTTTCCTTTTCTTCTGGTGTTTGGCTTCATTTTTGTTCCTGCTACTTTCCCAACCCCTTTATTTCATATTTACCATTTTTGTTACTTGCTGTCCCTGTTCTTTATTTGGGGGTTTCAACCACTGTCATTAATGGTAGCTTCAGGAAGAAGATTATGAGATTAAAGAACAGAAACTGGGCAGGCTACTGTTGGGACCTTAGTCCAGGCAGCTTGTTCTACTTCATCCTGTGCATGAACATGCATGGTCTGGTTGGAGGATTTAGTAAAGAATCCTTCACAAGATCCTGTCCGACAGCATCAAACATTGAACAAATTATTGAAGGCACAATCATTCTGTGGGCCCTCTCCCATTGGCCAGAGCTCAAACATCCTGTAAGACTGAAGGAATCTTGCTTAATACGCTTTAGAGCCTACTCTGTGGCAAAACATTTTGCTCTTCCACTGCATTGACTCAGTGGCAGCCAGTAGAGCTGTTTTAAGTGGTGAAGGGATCATTAGTTCTCCCTTTAAAAATAGTACACCAGAAGGATAGATACTGCCATATAATATCCATTGGCAGGAAATGCAGACTTCAGGAAGTACAGAGATCCCAGTCCATTTCCCGAACTTCACAACTGAATCTGAAGGATGGCCTGCTGTGACTGATTTGTTAAATACTTTGCTGATAAAATCACTTATATTTGACACATTTAATGCAAGGTCTAGGACATGGGTGTAGCCAGGATTTGTTTTTAGGGGAGCAGTCTTTATGTTGGGGGAGGGGGCAGAACCAAGTTATCTGTGAAGCAAATGGTCAGTTACTTAAGTATTCTTATTTATTTACTTGATTGGGGGGCAGCTGCCCGCTCGGTCAGTCCCCGCATGCTGAGGTAAACCAGCCACAGCTTCTTGAGCAGAGCCGCTGCTGCTTGAGTCTCCTCAACAGCTTCGCAGCGGGTTCGGCAATGGCCAGGCGGGCAGGATTTAGGACCCTGGCGGGCCAGATCCGGCCTGCGGACCATAGTTTGAGGACCCCTGAGCAAGAGGCTTAAATAAGTAATGGTGTCTCAACTTTCTTGGTTGATGCTGATTGCTTGGATCCCTCACAATCTGGGTTCAGGCCTGAAATGGCCTTGATCACCTTGGTAGATTATCTATGTCAGTAACTAGGCAAGGATTACTGTTGCTTTTGCTGGACCATTGACCGTGGCATTCTTCTGTACCATCTACAATAAATGGGACTTGAGGGCTCCGTTTAGTTTTAGCTGACAAGTAGGGCACAGAAAGGCAGTGCTGGGGGACTGCTTCTCAACCCCCCATGGGGGCTCCATGGGGTTCTACTTTGTTCTTCATGCTGTTTAACATGAAGTTGCTGAGGGAGGGAAGGTATAACTTTCAAAGTATATGAGTGACTTTTTAGCTAGAAATAATAAATAGGAGGTAATAGTATACTATTAATGTAAATTAAGAGGAATATATATGTGAATCTCTCTTGATAAAGGGGGGGAAGGAAATTAGCATGTGTGCATTTGATTGACCACTAATATGACAATCTAAACATTCCTGCATGCATAATTTTGAAAAATGATATATATGGGTTAAGTTTTCCACAAATGATTAAATCTTTTTCAGAAAGTACGCAGCAATCTTCATATTGTTTTGACAACAAGTTATGCAGGACTGACCTTCCGTCAGCGTTGTCGGACATATCCTGCCACTATTAATTGCTGTACAGTTGACTGGTATGACACTTGGCCTGAAGAAGCCCTTTGCCATGTTGCACAAAGTTACTTTAAACAGGACAACACATTTCAGAATCAGGTAGCATATTTGTACATTTTAACATGTGGTAAACTGTAATTTCATATTTTGTTATAGTTCTCACTAGTGAGGTCATGTTGATTTTCAATAAGCATTTGGTACAAATTCAAACTTTGCATATATTATTCTAATCTGTTTTTGTAAATTCAGGACAAGGTTTTAAAGCAGGAGTAGTCCATGTGGAGCCCTCCAGATGTTTTACACCACAATCATCATCAGTCCAAGAGCATAACCAATGGTTAGGGATGATGGGAGTTATAGTCTAAAACATATGGAGGGCATCTATAACTCTATAACTTGAGGTGAATTAAAATGGTAAGTAAGATGTCCCTTCTTTTGTTGTCTATATCACGATGTTGTCTAGAAGAATACCGGCTTCATCTCTGATGTTTGCTTGAATAGGATTAACTGGGGGAGGGACAGGAATGCCTGTAATCAGAGTGCTGCAATATTCAAAGTTATGTTATGTGCACATCCCATTAGTTTGGTTACCTAAAGAGGCAAGTACAGAACAGCAGTCACGTAAGAAATACATGTTTTATCATTTATCATAATACACTACAAACAAAATGTCCTTAAACAGAAATGTGATATAAATATATATTATTTTCCTTTTTGTGTTTCTTTCCAGAACTTAAGTGTGCTTGTTCAGATATGTGTTAATATTCATAAAAATGTATCTATCATAACTGAAAAGTACTTGAAGGAAACTAAAAGGCATTACTACATCACTCCCAATAGTTATCTACAGTTCATAAACACCTTTTCAACCATACTGAAGTCAATGAAAGAGAAAATTATGAGTGACAGGTATGAAACAATACAACACAGCCTTAGCTTTGAAATGGCAGACCATCCAGCCTCCCTGACTTAGGATGGACCTTGTAATGGAAATTGGGGTTGCTCGTGCGTAAGTTGCCGCCACTCTTGGCAAGGTTGCCTGGTTAAACCTTTCCCTGGCTGGACAGCCCTGACTCCCCGGCTGTCTCAGTCACTGGCAGAATCCGTCAGTGGGCGTTTCCTGAACTTCTTCCAGCATAAAAGTTCTTTGACGCCAAGTCTCCGCCTAGCCTCCCTGCGCGGAAGTCTTCTGCGCAGGGTGGGTGTGGGCAGCGGAGGACCCGTGCTCTCCCCGCTGGTCTCTGGCAAAGAGTCCTGGAGCCATCTCTCCGAAGCCCTCCTCTGCCCCCCTTTCTCCCTGGTGTCACACTGATTTCCTTCCCCGGCCGATGAGTCTCCTCTCTCCCTGCTGGGCCCTTCTCCGGCATCGCTTGGGAGCCTTGCCTCCACTCCTGGCTCCGATGGCAGTTCCCTGACAGACCTCATCCATAGGCAGGGATTGATAATAAATTTAGTCAGCTCAGTTTAAAGGTAAGCCTATTTAATTTGCACTTTCAGTAACAATATGTGAACCAAAATGTAGCCACCCTTCAAAACCCGCGCTTCTGTACAAATTTTGCAATACAATATCTCCACCTAAGCAATGTGCCCAAAAATGTATATGCTAGAGTAAAATGTACATAGAAATGCATATGCTGATGAAAATAAGATACAAAATGCATTATATTAGGGGAAATTGCGTACATAAACATGGATATTAAGCAACATTGTATAGAAAATATATATATTTGGAGAATTATGCACCAAAATGCTGATGAATTTTCATGAGGACTTTTAAATAAAAAATTCCAAAGTGATGTAGAAATGTGGATAACTGAAGACTGGAAAAATAAGAAACAGAAAGAAACAGAAATTGTCAGATTCGGCATAACCCTATGCATACATAACTGCTCCAATAGTTCAGAGGCTTATAACTGTCAGTTAGCTCAGGAGACACAGATTAATTTACAATTATCTGGTTTGCACAACACAGTAAGCCCAAATGTGGCATGGCAAAACCATATGAATGTGCTGGCTCCCAGAGAGGAGCTCACAGCCTCTTTGTTCCTCCATGATCCTTTTTACCGCAAATTCTGTGCTTAATCAAAGTTTGGTTTAGCATGTCATCCTAACTGGGACTTGTGGTTGAGCCCTCTTCTCAATAACCATGACCTATAACTGTGAACAGGGACGCGGGTGGCGCTGGGTAAAACCTCAACACCTAGGACTTGCCGATCGTATGGTCGGCAGTTCGAATCCCCGCAGCGGGGTGAGCTCCGTCGTTCGGTCCCAGCTCCTGCCCACCTAGCAGTTCGAAAGCACTCTTAAGTGCAAGTAGATAAATAGGTACTGCTTTATAGCGGGAAGGTAAACGGTGTTTCTGTGCACTGCGCTGGTGCTGGCTCGCCAGAGCAGCTTCGGCACGCTGGCCACGTGACCCGGAAGTGTCTCCGGACAGTGCTGGCCCCTAGCCTCTTAAGTGAGATGGGCGCACAACCCTAGAGTCGGACACAACTGGCCCGTATGGGCAGGGGTACCTTTACCTTTATAACTGTGAACAAACCTTGTTCCTATTTCAGTGCAGCAGCAAAATGAACCGAAGAGAAGCAAACTGCTACAATAGTCTGTCTGGGAGCCCACAGATTTACAGTGTCTTGCAAAATGCTATTGTCATGCAAGCAAACACAATATACGACTATTTCAATATATGTAACAGAACAGACCAGACTGTGATTGGATTTTAACTATTTTTAATTTTAGAACTTGCTATCATTCTGGTCTGACCAAAATACTAGAAGCAACCTCACAGATTACAGTTATGCAAAATGAGTTACTTGTCCTTGGTCCTCAAATAGAGAAAAAATCAAAGGTAAAATTTCATTCAAATCTGCTTTGTTGTTCTTTCAAAACATTTAGTGATCTACAGTATCTGGATTCATTTCAAAATTTAGAGCATATAAGCTATATTTTATATAGATTTATATGTGGCCTGGTTACCGGTAAACAGTACAATATTAATAGCAAATGATCATTTGAAAACAATAATTAAAAATAGATAAGAGGCAGAGCTTTTGACAGTGGTTACTCTGCCATAGATAGACCTTAGATTAAGGTTAGCTAATTTTGTTGAACTCCACCTCCCATCAACCCCAGTCAGCATGGTCAGTAGTTGGGGATGATGGGTTGTTGTAGTTCAACAACATTTGGACAGCACCACATGGACTACCCTGTCTTAGATGCTCATTTTGGAAACTATGTCCCGATGTTCTTTGCATATCTATCTATCTATCTATCTATCTATCTATCTGAAGCTATTTTTATTCAAGCTTGAAAAACAAACAAAGAAAAAACAATATACAGAAGTTAACATCAAATACCAAGCAATACCAACTACCTTTGGACCCACCTTTTAACAGAGATAATCATCCCAGGGCCCACAGAGATCTTAACTGGTGCCCATGACTCCAGGTTGCCAACCCTTGTTAGTGACAGCATGTCATTTAATATCCCGCTTGAATAAGGATTATTTTTTTCATATATATCATTTATTTTTGCATTCTTGTTTAGGTAGATAGGCTCAGTGAGCAGACTGGTTGTTTTTTTTTAATGATATGTTAAGTCAACTGAAACAATATAAATTAGTACAGCCATAAAATAGCACCGATGATGCTCACACCAAAGACACAGCTCCCAAGCATTCCACCTTTCATTTAGAAGCTAGTAAAGACTCTCCTCCCTGGAAGAGAGGGGAGTGGTTGTGGGTGGGAGCCCAAGCACCGCCCCTAGCAGGGGGCGTTAGCCCCCTGCCTCCTCCTCTCACCTGGCTGGCGCCCACGCCCCTCGGCAGGCATCCAACCAGGTGCCTCCGAGGGGGCGTTTACAGCAGCCTTTTGCTGCAGCGCCAGCCTCTCCTCGGCCTCATTCTTCTCCGTCGTCTCGTCGCGAGTCATCACAGTCATCACAGGGAAGAGCCACGAGGTTTGGAGTGGGGGGGAGGTCTGTGTGTGTGGAGGCTGCCTGGTTCCTGGCTTGCCTTTTAACTTTAGGAGGCTTGCGTGCGCTCATTGCTTTACTGCTTTTAAAAACCCAGGCATCCAGGCTTGCCTTGCTGTGTTCTCTTTTCTGTGTAAAAACCTACATTTAACCTTCTATTTCCCCCCACTCCTGGTGCTTGATTTGTTTGTGCGGTCTGAGTGCGAATTACCTTTCTTAGGCTGCAGCTTGTTCCCTTGCCCAGCACGTGCCCCCAGCAAGGTCTGAGTGTGAGTGTGGCTCCGTCTTTCTCCGTCGTCTCCTCGCTTTCCTTCCCCTTCCTCTGCCTTGGTGGCTGTGCGTTTTATTTAATTTTTGGTCAGGGTGCTTGTATGTTTTCCCTCTATTGCCCTTGCCTGTCCAATTGCATGGCTGGTCTGGGTGACTGAGTGGGTTTGCCTTACATTTTAATTTGTTGGCCAGGGTGCTGGTGCGTTTCCCCCCTCCATTGTCCTTGAGAGCCTGGATAGCTCAGTTGGTTAGAGCATGGTGCTGATAATGCCAAGGTTGCAAGTTCGATCCCTGTATGGGACAGCTGAATATTTCTGCATTGCTGGGGTTGGACTAGATGATCCTCAGGGTTCCTTTTCCTGTTCCTCTCTAATTTTAAGTCGTGTGTGTGTGTGTGCTTGCAGCGTGTGTTTGTGCCTGTCGTTTATTGATTTATTACTCTTTTAGCGTGGGTTTAATTTACCCTGCCATCCTTTCCATTGGTACCACTTAAATCGGGAGCCCCCTGTAAAATTTTAAAGGCTGCCAGGGCTTGGAATAGACTGTGCGCTTAAACCTCACCCCTCTTGGTTTCTCTAAGCCACCCCCCCCCCTTCGCTTGATGTTTGGGGGAAGAAATAAGGCAGGGCTTGGGGTGGACAATTCAGGGTTTCTGATCAAGGAACTATTCCTCAGCACTGCACGTTTATGCGTTTAGAACCTTTGAAGGTGTGCCTTTGCCTGGTTCTTGTCATTGGCTTCACTTGCCAGTACAGGCTCCCTAAAGAAAACCGCTTTTAAACAACAACAACAAAAAAAGGTTTCAGCTTATAGTACCTTACTGAAAAGTCCAGGTTAACCCACGGTTTATATTTCCACTTCATTTTGGCTCACTGTAAAGGACAGCTATTTTCCTATTTTCCTTTTCTTAAAAACTTTTCCTTGCCCGGCATGTTCATTTTACTTCCCCCTTTCATTTAGAAGCTAGTAAATGCACATTCTTTCCCCAACCTCACTCCCTGGCTGCTCCAATCTTACTCTTAGGATGAGCAAGCTCATCTACAGCTACCTAGAGGGAGTGCCTTTACCCTCATCACCCCCTGAAGCTGTGGCAGAGTTCTTCTTCTTCCTCTACACAAATGAGGTTAGTTGGTCAAACTTTCTGGCTCCCCCACAAGCTGCTGTTCCCTGGGTTTTTTTAATATAAAAAGGAGACCTCTGTTCTGAAAAGTTGGGCAGTAACATGTGAATAGTACAGATTTAATTAAGTCTTCCCATTAAAAAAGTAACTTAGGCCTGTATATTGTATTATTTTTTCCTATAGGACTTTGCAGTGACTAAGCATGGGTTTTAAATTGCCTTCACTCTAATCCTTTGTTTCTTGGGCTCTCTGTCTTGGGCTCTCTGTCACAGTCTCTAGGAGGGATGGGATACAAAAGTTAAATAATGAGAGTTTGACATGGGCAGTATCTCTGGTGGGCGACATATTGTGCTTTGACTGGTTTGCTAAACCTGATGAAGGGCACTCAATCGGTCTTAAAGCCTCAGTGAGTTTGGGACTTGTCTATCTCCTGCATGCGAAGGCAGGCTCTGGCAGATTGAATGGACAAGAACAATAGCAGGTCCAATGGTCAAGATGGCAGTTTCTGCATCTGCTCTAAACTTGGAGATTGCTTAGACACGTCTTCCTTGGTCAGAAGGAGAGGGACAGGAAGAGGTTCCACTTCCTCTCTCATCAGAGAAAAGGGTGTGTGACCTAGCTGAGTCTAGGAACACAGCTCTGTTGTCTTAACCCCTTCATACATGTAACTAGGATTCATGTATAGTTAGGCCTGACTGCAGTTTCCCACATAGCACAGCTTTGCATGCTGTGCCTTTAGCTTTGACCTGCATCTCTGAATGTGGTTCTGCTGAAAGGTGGTGTTCCTTTGATTACCAGGTGGTAGCACAAGCAACAGGAGATAGCTATCAATATCACACCATGCCTACAAGTCTTTCAGGAGCATGTGACTTGACACTACTGCTGGAACAGAAGAATGTTTTGCCCTGATCCAGCAGCACAGTCCTTATGTACTTACTGTTCATGTCATCTTTGCCATCACATTAAGGACTTGCTGAGTAGTTCATAAAACAGCCAAAATACTAGATTAATTATTGATTAAGATATTCTGCAATAAATTTAATTGACTGAGAAATGGATCTCTCCTACCAGGAAATAGAGGAACTTGTGGAAAAGCTTCACAAAGATGCATTAGTTGTGGAGCAAGTTCGAGCTATTGTTAAACAGGATGAAGAAATTATGGCTGCAGAAACACAGACTGTGGAAGAATATGCCCAGGTATATCATATTACAATTGTTTTTCATTTTTATTGTGCCATGCTGGGTATATGCAGCGTGCGACAAGATGGCAGAATAAAGAGACAGACACACGGGCTGGAGTTGAACTGAGGCTACTTTATTTTAAGGTTAAACATAAGAAAAACTCTTGAAGACTTCAAACTAACAGATTGCAGCCACTAGGCAATCCAGCCCCTGCCTGCAGGAAGGGGGAAATGGCTGTTCCGCCTACCACCTTTCCCAGCTCATACCATATAGAAGAGCAGGGAATCCTTACTGCATCACCATCACCCTGCAGCCTGATTCCAGGTAGATGAGGCAGGTTGGCCTCAGGGGTGGCCCCTATCTTTCCCCAGTGCCCAGAGAGTAAGCCTCAGGACCAGACCAGCCCCTTGAAAGGTTCCTAAAAAGCATCACCAGGCTGAAACATAACTGTCCTCTGCCCGTACCTAACCACCCGTCAAATGTGACTCACCTGAAAGCCAGATCAACCTATGGAACAACATGGCAGGCTATCAAGTGTCCCCAACCAGCTATTCAGTGTAGAGTAGGCAAAAAGGCCTGACCTACGAAGTGAAGATTAGATAGGCCCAAAAGTTCCTAGCTGGTCCTGAAGCAACCAAATAAATCACACTGAGAGACCGAAGAGGGCAGGTGCTACCGTGGAGAGAAGATGGCAGGGGAGCAGGTGTCTGGCTCTTAAGTAGGGCACTGACATCTGCCTACACCAGATACGAAATGTGTGTGATGACGTAGGGTATGACATGGTCCCTGTACCTCTTTCAGCCTGCAGGCTGCAAATTTGCCCCGCTATCAGTAATGAGCAGAACAGGCAGTGGAATGGGCTTCTTGACAAATGACAGACACACTGAGCTCTCCAATAAAATGGCAATGCTCCCGGGGGAGGAACAAAAATCTGTTATATAACATGGTTGATGTTGACTATGGGAACCAGTACAATTTCTGATTCCATCGCAAATTTTGCAGGTTCTAGGATATGTAGATCCCATCTTCAGTTGTAGATGGCTTGAAACAAATATTATAAATATGAGCACATAGCCAGAGAATAGAAAACAAAACAGCATTTGTAAAACAATACACTGTCAAAGAAAACATCAAAGTCTAACTTTTCTTTATATATATATATATAGCAAGCAACAGATGAGCTCAATGCTGTAATGCCAACTTTGGAAAAAGCTGTCGCTGCTCTTGATGCACTTGACAAAAACCACATTGCAGAAGTTAGGTAAGTATGTTGCTCATGTTTGTAGTTTGAGTATGATTTTGGTTGAAAATCAGTACAGTTTTCAGATCATGCTGGATAAGGCAGCAAATCTAGTGGCCCCATATTTGCTGCATTTCAAAGCATTTTTCTGTTCGTCTTCATTCATTATGGTTTAGGTAAGCATTGCTACTATTGTGGTAATTTAAAGTAGGTATGGTTTAAATATCTTTTAAGGGAAAAGAAGTGAAGAATGCTGTCAACAAACTTTAAAACATTTTACTTATGTAAATAAATGTGCAAATTCTCTCTAGTTTCTTCATTTTTGTTACTATGTCTCAATAGTCAATAGTCACGATAGTTCCCTTTCTGACATGAAATTATAAATATTTTGAGCACTATCCAAAGTATTTTCCAGTGTTAAGATTTTTCATGTGAAATGTTGCTGTATGTTAATCACACTATATTAATGAGGCAGGATAAGCCACTGTCCACTAGTCTGGCTCTAACTAAAGTTGTTTGACAAAATTGGTATTTTGTGCATTTTGTTCAGTTGACTTTTCTTCTGTATCACACAGAGTGTATGCTCGCCCTCCTCCACTTGTACTTACTGTTATGAATGCAGTTTGTGTCCTTCTTCAAAAGAAACCTAACTGGACAACAGCAAAATTACTGCTTGCAGATCCTGGGTTCCTAAAGAGGTTGGTTAATCTTGACAAAGATAATCTACCAGAAAAGGTAAAAGAAGGGTGCAGTGTATATTATTTTTGTTTCTTCTATTATATACCTAAGAATTTTCAGATAGATTACCTTAAACAATAAGCTACGTCATTTTAATGCACATTTCAAACTAATACTGCTATTCTCTTATTCTCCTGGTCTGTTTACTTAGTTACCATTTCAGAAATAAGAAATGAGAAGGCTAAAAGTATAGGGTCACCTTCTGTGAATGCATCTTAAGCTACAAAGAAAGGGAAACAATCAGGAAAGGGGAAGTTCTTTTGCAAAGTACTGGCTGTCTTGGTTTTGTGAGAGCTAAAAAGAATGAAGTTAGGAAAATACAGGAATTTGAAACTATCTAGAGTTAAGATCCCATGTTTGCCCTGTCTGATAGTAAGAAATGGGGAGGCAAGAAATTGGATGTTCACTAACATGGTAGAAGACTCACAAATGGGTAGAAATCTATATCCAAGAGCCAGGTGCAATTACTTATGGGTTGTTGTGAGAGATCTGGGGTTCAATGCTCCTAAATGAATTGGGACAATAAGTTGTCATCTCTTGTAACAATGAGATCCCCATTACTTGTGAAAAGTTGAGGTGCTTCTCCTCCTTTAAGTTTTTCTCTTTTCTCTTTTAATTTGGGTTCTGAAATATACTCAGAGTCGCAAAGTGATTTCATGCTCTTTATTCAGCTCATAGTGGTGAGGAGGAATGAATGAATGTCCCCTCAAAGTATCTGCTTTATATACGTTATTTTCACAATGGGCTGCACATGATTGGCTAATTCCGGAATTCTACTGTAAACCAATCAGGTTGTGGATTCACTTCTATCTGGAGCATGATTGGGTAGTTCCTGCCAACCAATCATACTGCTGCATTGTTCTAGGACCAATCAGACTGCTGCATTCTGAATCCTATTGTTCTAGGACCAATCAGACCTGCCTTTTGGATCCTATTGTTCTAGGACCAATCAGACTGCTGCAGTTTGGATCCTATTCAACTCAGTACATAACAGGTTCCATTGAACCCACTTAGCCTGATTTAAGAATAGAAAAACCTTCCCCTTTTAGAAAAACAATGGCCTCTCAGTGGAGAATTCCTCATTAATCCCGAGGAAAATAACAAGCATGGTTCAGAGGCAAAGGGTAAGGGTGGTGGCAAAAAAGCATGGAAGGAATCAAGTTAAAGTCTTTAACTTCCAAAAGAATGAGAAGTCATCTCCCATGGTTATTCAGTTGGATAACATATCTAAATTAATGTGCAGCAGCCTTCTGGAGTGGTTTCAAAAAGCTGAAAAAAATGGAATTAATAAATGCTACTAGTTACAGGGGGAAATGATAGACAAACCTCAGCATGAAACTAAAAAAGCTTTTCACAAAGTGTTTGGACTGGATGTGAATGCCATTATATAACAAAAGGCACACGTCATAAATTTTCTGGGTTAGCCTGAGTCATACTAACATTGTTTCCTGTACAACCACTTAAGTTTTGCTTTCGTAAAGTGCTCTTGTTCTACAGGTTGAAAAGGGATGAATGTGAACCTCTTTAAAAAATGTAAAATGGACACTTGATTCGCTAAAGGATTACTCACAGAGGATTAGTTTTAGCTGAATTATAGGTGCTCTGAGAGATCAATTAGCGGTTACAGCCTCCTGTGTGTGGCACACCACTGGTTTGCACCATTGTGGCCATCCCTGATTACTGCATTGATGCTGTCATTCTCTGAGCAAAGCCAAATCACACACACAAGGCATGCCTAGAATTCCAATTGAACCAAGACAGCTGGAAAAGTCTGCTTTTGTTTTTAAAAATTGGCCTGAAGAAATGTTTTGTATTCCAAAAAAATACTCCCCCGTTCTGTGCTACAAATTATGGCATCCTCCTCTGTGTCTTATATGGCATACTCACTCTTCTTTGTATATTTATAAAGGCACAAAGGGGCAAATCTCACACTGTTTCCAATATGTGGAATGATGTGGGGTAATAGGATGTATTAGCTCTCCAGTCCTGAGTTCATGTAGTCTTATGTATTCACCTGATTTTGGTAAGCATAAGTAACTTACCGTAATATTTGTTGACATATCAGCTGTCAAAGTCATTAAGTTATCTGGTCTTGGATGTAATGATTCCCCCCCCCCCACTGCCCAAATATGAGTTTTATCTGGTACTATGTTCATTACATAGTGGACGTGAGTGGCGCTGTGGGTTAAACCACAGAGCCTAGGACTTGCCGATCAGAAGGTTGGCGGTTCGAATCCCCGCGCCAGGGTGAGCTCCCGTTGCTCGGTCCCTGCTCCTGCCAACCTAGCAGTTTGAAAGCACGTCAAAGTGCAAGTAGATAAATAGGTACCGCTGTGGCGGGAAGGTAAACGGCATTTCCGTGTGCTGCTCTGGTTCGCCAGAAGTGGCTTAGTCATGCTGGCCACATGACCCAGAAGCTGTACGCTGGCTCCGTCGGCCAATAAAGCGAGATGAGCGCCGCAACCCCAGAGTCAGTCACGACTGGACCTAATGGTCAGGGGTCCCTTTACCTTTACCTTTACCTTTACCTTTACCCTGCCTTCCAGGGCAAGCCCCTTCAAGGTAGCATACAATAAAATATTAAAACCTAAACAATGGACAAATCATGTAATGAACATAGATAGGTAAAGGTAAAGGAGGAAGGCAGGGTAGAAATACATGAAATAATTAAATGTTGTAGTCACTCAGTTGGGTAAAATATGAAAGCAGGACTGACCAAAACTGGTCAGCAAATAATGTCCTGGCAATTTTTTTGGAAATTGTTTCTTTTTAAAGCTCCTCCAGAGCTGTTAGACAATTTACCCTCCATCCTATAATATTTGATGACATCCCTGCTCCTATTTGCTACGCACTGCTTTTTTAAAAGAATTTTTAAAACTACATGAAATTTTCCATAAGGCTCAGCATCGCCACCTAGTGTCACATTGTATATTGCACTTAAAACACACTTAAAACGTTTTACTGCAGCTGTATAGCTGAGTCTCTATTATTGTTTTAAGTCATTGGTTTTAACAACTGGTCTGTGTTCATTTTAGGTGCTTCTGCAGTTGAAGAAATATGTAAGGATGCCTGATTTCAACCCCTTAAACGTTGGACTTGTGTCTGTTGCCTGCTGCTCCATGTGTCAATGGGTTTTAGCTTTAGATCACTATCACCTTGTAAAAAAGGTATCTTTACAGCTACTGTTTCTGAATCATCATAAAAAATTGTTACAATAATGTCCTCATAAGAAAAACTTTTAAAAATACATTTTGTTTATGTTGAGAGATATTCTAAATAGAAAGAAACAGGAATTTGTGCTCAGTTTTGCAAATGTATTTCACCCAAAATTATTTGAGGAATTAAAAAAATAAAACCACTGTATCCTTTTGAACGTTAGCTTTCTAATTATACAGGTCACAATCTGCCTTCTCTCCTGCGTGTATAAATACCGGTATGCATATTCTACAATGTATACAAATCAGTGCATACAGAAGAGGGGAAATTAGACTATTAGTACAGGAGAAGAGAATAAAGTCTAGTATGGAAATGCCTTTGCATGCATGCACATACCCGCCAACATTTCTCCGATGAAAATAGGATGTTCTGCTATGTGGGCTACTAGTATCTTCTTTTGTAAAAAACAACTGGGAACTATAGCTCCTCACCATGTGATGAGAAACAGACACCATGTTCTGAGCTCTGGGGATAGATTATTTTATGTCCTCCGCAGCCATTCTCATAAGTACACTAAAAGCCACATTTTCTCCAGAGTCCTACTTATGGTTATTCTAGCCGGCTATTTGTAAGGAAGTGTGTGTTGGTGCATTCTATTACAACTTTGGTTAGAAGCACATGTGAGATAATAACACAGTTTATGCTGAATGTGGGATTGTCACAGAGAAAAAAACATCCTTATGTTGAGCCTCCATCCCCTGGCCCACATCCCCAAGTCTTCACTGCAACTATTAGGTAAATTTTCCCAAGTTAGGAAGTCATTGTGTTATGCATTTTGTCAGGTCTTCAATGTATCTTGGGCTGGTGGGGACAGATGAGCATGAAATGTAATGATGGCACATTATCAGTAAATGTGCCAAAACATAAAAAGTGGGGAAAGAACTTGACACAGAGGTGCTGTTTTCAATGAAATCATATGAAGCGGAATGTGTAATTTGCATATGTGTATTGTACATAAATATTTTTTCTGTTTGTCCAGTGAGTTCCGTATAGCCATATTCCTTCCTTCATACTGAATTATAAATATATCTTCTTATATAGTTTGTAGAGCCAAAACAATTGAAGGTAGCTGAAGCAGAGGAGCTACTAAAACTTGCACATGAAAAATTGACTGATAAACAAAGAAGTTTAGTGCTGGTAAAAGAATTCTACTTGTTATATACTATAGAATTTATATTGCTTGTTAAATAACATAAAGTTTGTGTCTGTCTCAGTTTGGGATATATTGTTTTATTTTTAAAAAATCTTACAGTGGCAAAAATCTGTCTACTTATTTGTTAAAAGGTATTTCAGCAGGAGCAGTGTGAGAGGGTAACAATGGATAGAGTTTTTCCAGAGATACATCTAGCCTAGGAATGAGCATCTAGAATCATCTGCTCTAGATTTGGTCTTCCCTAAAGGGTGTGAAATAAGTGAAGACAAAGGCCACCCGGGGACTGGAATGTGGGTATGAATAATGATTGTATGAAGAGAGCAGGTTTCCCTTGGACCCATTCCCCCTCCCATGATATATTCATATATGGGTATTAAATAAATAATTCTCTTTTTACATATACATTTTAAAATTTAATTCTTTTTTCTTAGCAAGGATACCAAAACTTTTAAGAAAATGAGATTGATATGTATTACAGGGGGTGAAATAGTAGAAACCAGGAATAATAAATAATCAGCTCAGTTTGATAACAAGCAGAGAAAATTGCAGACAAGTAGAATGTGAAACAATGTTGTGTTCGTTCTCCTCTGTGATCTCTGTGTAGTCCTACAAATTTACTACTACTGCTAATCATAATCATCAATAATTTATATATGGTGTATTTATATATTTTTTTGAATTTTTGTCATGTGCCCTTGAATTATCAGTCCTTAGTTCGACCCATCTACCTCTTCCCATCCATGCATTTCACTCACTTTGAGAAGGAACTGCAGTGAGGAAACATGGCACCATTCTCTTTCTCTGTGCCAGGTGTTGCATTTGACCTGCTCTTACTCTGGTGCTTCCTTTATAGCTGCTGCAGTGAATTGTTAGGAACTAATAGTGGGGTGGGAGAGCTGAAAATAATGCCAAATTATTTCACATCTGGCAACCAATGAGCCACTTTGGTTTCAGATAGTACATAGGTAAAAAGGTAAAGGACCCCCGACAGTTAAGTCCAGTCCCGAACGATTCTGGGGTTGCGGCGCTCATCTCGCTTTATTGGCTGAGGGAGCCGGCATACAGCTTCCGGGTCATGTGGATGACTAAGCCGCTTCTGGCGAACCAGAGCAGTGCATGGAAACGCCGTTTACCTTCCCGCCGGAGCGATACCTATTTATCTACTTGCACTTTGACGTGCTTTCGAACTGCTAGGTTGGCAGGAGCAGGGACAGAGCAATGGGAGCTCACCCCGTCGCGGGGATTCGAACCGCCAGCCTTCCAATCGGCAAGCCCTAGGCTCAGTGGTTTAGACCACAGCACCACCCGCATCCCTAGTACATAGATGAGTCTAAAAAGCCCGGGACACAATTTACTTCTGGTAAATGAGCCACCATAGCTGCTAGAGGGCTGTGAAAATTTGTGTCCTGGGCTTTTTAGACTTATCTACCCATGGACTATCTGAAACCAAAGTGGTGCATTGGTTGCCAGATGTGATTGCCCCCCCCCCAGCTCTCCCACCCCACTATAAGCAGAAAGACTGGAGCTATGCTCCTTTGTTCATGCTTACAGGGGGTTGGGAACTATTTCACCTAGCTTTAGAAAGCTCCCAGCATTGCTCTGCACAGAACCCACAACTATGATTGCACATGTCTGTTACAACAGTTACAGAGAAGCAACCTGTCTTAATGCATAGACCCAATTATAGCAGAATTGAAGGCAAGTAGTTTCTGTCTTGTCTAGTACCTTGTTAGGAACCCACTGAGAACCTCATGTAAGTTTTGAAAGAAAGAGTTAGGAAGAAAAAGTATGATCTATAGCAGCAATATATGCCACTATAGTATGTTTTCCTTTAATTTCTAACTCCTCAGATTGAACAACATCAGCAAAATTTAGAAAAAAGGTTTGGAGAAAGTATCGCTGAGCAAGAAATGCTAGCAGCTAGAAAAGATCAAACAACACGCCGTTTGCACTGTGCATCTGTGTTAAGCACAGCTCTGAAGGATGAAATGGTATTACTTCTTTCTGCTCTAATGTTTGACTCTAATTAAAATTAGGCTTCATTGTTTACTTGTCTTAGACTGTCTTTTCTGTTGGTCCTTTTCCATATCATATAACCTCCCGTATTCTTGTGGAGAAGTATACTCTGTGTTTGCCGTCAGAGGTTAGCTGTTTCCACCAGCATTGCCACACACCATAGCCCTAGGATAAAGGGGGAAGAGTAATGAAGTTGTTAGGGATTTAACCATCTACTGTAGGGTTGTTTTCAGGTGTTAAGGTACTGTATATTGTTCACTGAGCTATTGATAAATTTCAGAGAAAGAAAAATCATTACTATTCTAAAATCAAAGCAGAGAAGAATGGCTAAAAAAAAATACTGCTTATTTATGTACCTTCAAATGTGGGATGAGAACATTTTTCACAAATACCACAGCACTAAACTATTTCTTATACTCCCAACATAAATATCTGCACAAGTGTAAATATTGTTACGAAATCACTTATACTATGTGCTGCGTACTGACAAGTCATAGGTTTATTATGTTGCAAGTGCTATACTTTCTAAACAAGCTAGTTTGTCCAGTACTCAGTTATATTTGGCCCTAAACATTTTTTTTTATATCCTAGGCACGCTGGAAAGAATCTGTTAATAATTTCGATCAAAGGTTGCAGGGAATTGTGGGTGATGCCTTTGTTTCAGCAGCGTGTATTGCCTATAGTGGAGTATTATCAGCATCATATCGTCAGCAACTAGTGAATGACTGTTTGAAACTCTGCAAAGAAAGCAATATTCTAGTATCTCCAAATTATTCATTAGTAAATTGCATGACAGAAAAAAATGAGGTAATAATGCATGGGCAGAGGGAATGACATTTCCAAGGTTTTCTTTGAAATTTAAATTAAAAGAGTTCTTAGGAGAGTGGGGATTTTTTTAGAGAGAGAGTCTAATTTTGCTGGCTGAGGCACTACCTAATTAACTAGGTAAAGGCCCCATTTGCAGAGGTAGATTTAGGGCAGTGCAACCAGCCCCCCCCCCATTGGATGCCAAGCTGATCTTCACAACTATAACATAGTGCATACACAGAATTGAAGACAAGAGGGGGGGTGTCAAATTTTGGTATCACACAGGGCGACCCTCAAATTTGAAATACCAAAGTATGCCTCTGCCATTTATATTATCTTTTGGGATTTATTCAAGTGATCATACTTATTTTGTTATTATTCAGAATCACTCAAATCATTTGTGGAACAAATATTATTGTTGATAATAGTCTTTAAGTATTAAAAATTGATGTTTTACAGGTCCGCAAGTGGCAAAATGCAGGCTTGCCACTTGACCAGTACTCTACAGAAAATGCTATACATATTATGTATGGACAACGTTATCCTTTGCTAATTGATCCAGAAAGACAGGCGTACAAATGGATAAGTCAAATGAGTGGTAAACTACGCCAAATTCGTGTTACGGATGCTCATTATTTTAGAACACTTGAAAACTCTATGCGTCTTGGTGAATCAGTCCTACTACAGGTAGTTCAGCTTCCACTGAGTCTGATCACTCAACTGTTATATAAACTGGTCGAGGGGGGTGTCTTAGAATTCCTGAGCAATGCTAGATACAAGCTTATACTTACTATGCCAGTCAACAAGGATCCTATTCAAAGGCATTGATGGTGGAAACTGACAAACTGTTGACACGGGCTCAGCTTGAAAATGGGACATCTGGCAGAGGTTAACAACCACTGGTTGAGCCACATAGCCATCAGTGAGGCAGAATGGCAATTAAGTTTTTCGGCAGCCGGTTCGGCAGCTGGGTCAGCCAGTTGTGGATCTGTTTGCCTCCAAGTACAGTGCTTAATTAGACACCTTTGTGTCTCAATTTCCATCTTTGGGGGCAGGGGTGTGGATTGCCTGGGGGTGGATTGGCCTCAGGGTTTGCTCTATGTCTTTCCTTTTTTCAGTCTTCTTGATCAAACCATCCAGAAAATCTGCTGCTTCTAGGTTAAGGTAATTTTGGTGGCCCTTCATTGGTGGCCCTTCATTGGCTCCTGGACCTTGTCAATCTGATGGTGTTGTCCCCTTGGTGACTCCTTGGTGATTCAGGGGCTGGTGATCTATCCTACCCCAGAACTTTTCTGTTTGACTGCCTGAAGGCTAAAAGGTTCTGGTTTACATAGGTGGTTGTAGGTTTGTCAATTGGGAGTATTTCTTTCTGGTTGTCATAAATGTCTGTTCTACAGTCCTTTTAGTTTACCTGTTAGGGTTAGTGTTCCGTCTTCCCATTGATTAGCACAGTGGTTCTCAACCTTGGGTCCCCAGATGTTTTGGCCTACAATTCCCATGATCCCTATCTCACAGGACCAGAGGTCAAGGATGATGGGAGTTGTAGTCCCAAAACATCTGGGACCCAAGGTTGAGAAAGGTTGGTTAATAGTTGAGAAATTGTTTGCTCTGTCAGTCAATCTGCCTACAGTGATGACCCCTCCACTTGGAGAAGAAGCAAAAAGATTGAGAAGATTCTGCCTCATTTCTCAAGTAGGAGGTGTCATACCTAAACAAGAATGTCTTCTGCCTGGATCTGCAAACTGCAGATTGTTCTGCAGTTGCTACACCTCCCTGTTCACCTCTTTCATCTTGTCCTCTCATCCTCACTCCCCTCTTGCCTGCTGTGGGGCAAAAGTAGCCTGCCCTGTCCCCTCATCCTAAGAAGGTGAAAAGTTGGGTGGGCAAGGGTTTTCTGATCGAGGGGATAAATGAAGTTATGATGTCAACACCCTCACACACTGCATTTCAGGTTTAAGCACCTGGTTTTGTGCTTTGTAGGATTTCAGTGAAACACTGGATTCAAATATGAAGCCAATCTTAAAAAAGGAAATCTACAACAAATCAGGGCAAGACTTCATTAGAATAGGAGATTCTGAAATTGAGTGCAACCAAAACTTCAGGTAACTGTTCTTTTCAGTGATACAGTGGTATCTCTGTTTACGAACTTAATCCATTCCGGAAGTCTGTTCTTAAACCAAAACCATTCTTAAACCAAGGCACGCTTTCCCTAATGAGGCCTCCTGCCGCCAGTGCCCTTCCACTGTTCGGATTCCGTTCTTAGACCGAGGTAAAGTTCTCAAACTGGGACACTCCTTCCGGTTTTGCGGAGTTCGTAAACCAAATCATTCGTATTAAGGACTGTTCTTAAACCGAGGTACCACTATATCATTTTTTACTTATGTAAATTGAAACTAACTATATTTTAAATTAGCTATATTTGTTTGACTCAGCTATGTCTTTACTTGCCTCACACCTGATGTTATTGTTAATTATTGTTTCAGATTATACTTGACAACACAAAAACCCAACCCCCATTTTCTGCCAGCAATATGCAGTATTGTGACAATGATAAATTTCACTGTAACATTTGAAGGTTTGCAAGATCAGCTTTTATCTGCTGTTCTAATTAAGGAGAAACCAGAGGTTGAACACCGGCGTTGTGAGTTGCTAGAAAGCATATCTGCTGACCTAATAACACTTCGTGAACTGGAACAGAAGTCACTTAGGCTTCTCCAAAAAACAGATGGTAATGAAAAATGTACAGAAATCCTTGAAATGTCATCCATATGTTTTGAACAAATTATAGGCACCTGTAACTAAATAAGTTACAAATTAAATGAATTGTTTTTTATATGAAATGACATGGATAAGGTAATCTGCAACGATTTCCGTGTGTCAGGCAAAGGTTAGAATGTTAGTTTGGATGTTCTGGTTCAGATTCCCACTCATCTATGAAGCTCTCAACCTAATCTATCTCATGGGTCTAAAACAGTGCTCTGTTTAGTTACTTGTATAAATTGCTGTGCAAATTAAATTGTAAACCATTCTAATTGTAATTAAAGGACCACCTCTCACACAAACCTGGCCAAATACTGAAATCAACCCAGAGGGCCTCTTCCAACCCCTCCTGCCTTTAGATATTAGGGCAGTAGTAGCTAGCAACAAATTTGGACCTTTTGTTCTTGCCCAGGCCTTGTCATCTGTGTTCAGTTTAATCTGATAGTTGTATTGTTCTGATTTGCTAAATTTAATTTAATTGATGTTCTTGTTCACCCTGCTTATTATTGTTATGGATTTTACTTTAGCCATACTGGGAGATACTGTAACTAAAGGGCAGCATAAAAGTTCCTTGTTTCTTTTACTAGATTTATCCACAATTACACAGAAGAGTGGATATTTAATCAATAATGCATTATTTGATTTATTTCTACACCACAAATGAAGTAAACTTCCTTTAAATTGTAGGACATATTCTAGATGATGGAGACCTTATTGACAATTTGCAAAGATCTAAAATTACCTCAACAGAAATTTTTGAGCGTGTTGAAGCATCTGCAGCAACAGAAGTTAAAATAGAGGCACTGCGTGAAAGCTATCTTCCTATTGCAACTCATGGCGCCATCCTCTACTTTGTAGTATCAGATCTTTCTCATATCAACTATATGTATCAGTTTCCCCTGGAGTGGTTTCATAAGATCTTTGAAGACTCTGTAGAGTACATACTCAAAGTAAAAATTGGGGTTTCGTTGAGTGCCCCAGGAATTTTTAAGCCTCGGTCAGTTTATAGAACTCAATCAGAGAGACTTCCCACCAGAGAAGATGAGAACGAAATAGAGAGTATCGCAGTCAATTTCCAAGGACATATTAATGCTATAATAGAGAAATTAACAAAAAATGTTTATAAGGTGTGTACCTGAATTTATTACACAAATGATTTTTGGCTAATACTAGTATCTGTAAAATATAATGTGTTTTTATTAAATTTCTTATTCAACAGAGAGTTTCTTCAGCTCTGTTCAGTGAGAATCAGCTATGCTTTGCTTTTCTGATGTGTACAGCAATTATGAAAAATAAGTATGATGGAAATCTATTTACTAACAAGCTTGGATTTATACCAGAGAATCAGTGGAACTTCTTCCTTCAGTCTAGCATAATGGCAAATATTATGGACACGCAGGACTCTGAGACTACTGGTAAAGAAGGCCACATTCAGTAAATGTATAAGTCAAATTGTACTCTCAGGCACCTCTCAGAAATAGACTTGCCATTTCTAAAACAGCTCCTTTTACTTGCAGAAAAGACACATCAGTGGAAACTCCCAATAGGAGATAATTGATATATGCTTTTCCCCCTGCAGTCCCCAGCACCGCCCCCATTATGTTTGGAGGGTCCTCTAATCCTTCAGAGTACCTTTTCAGGGAGCATAAAACGGCAAATCGCCACTTATACCCCTTCTTCAAATAGAACTTCCCACAGGCAGCTTCTGCCCACGGGTAGCCTGAGTCCAGTGCAATAACTTTAAAATTTCCATGGTTCCCTCACATTAGAGATTCTTTAGATCTGTTATACTACAAACACAGATTTTTTTCCCCTGTCTCTACAAGTGAGAATGAAATTTGGCAATGATGGAAACTGAAAAATCTAAGGGGAAAAATCTGTTTTTCATTTTTTAAAAATGTACTAATTAGGCATGCCCTTTTCTAATTTCTAAACTCAAGTAAAGGCACTTCAATGGGTAGAACTGTAGAGATGGAAGGTCCCAAAGGGTCACTTGTTCCAACCTCCTGCAATGCAGAAATCATGGACTTGTGGGGATGGAAGAAACACTTGGGCCCCAGGTTATGGGTGCCCAGCACACATTGTGATGTGACGTCATGACGTCATTCCCCACATAGCCTCAGAACCTGACTTCCGGTTCGAGGTCTTGTAAGGCCTTGGACAGCATATCTGAGGTTTCACAATGCCTCAGATGTGACTTCTGGTGCTTTGCAAGGCACCAGAAGTTGTGTCAGGGGCCCTGCGGTGTGGGTGCTGAGCACCCAGAACAAACTTATTGAGGATGCTTGAGCCCCCAGGACCCCCTATACTTGGCACTCCTGCCATCCATGAACTAAAAAACAACAGTTAGAGGACCATAGGACAAGCTACCAAAAAAGTAGTTGTGGACCTCCTCCAATATATTGAGCTATCGTTAATTCCTTGCACAAATCTCACATAGAGATTAGATTATATCTGGTATTTATTAAGCATTCATCCTGATGTGCTTGTGGATGTTTCCCCACCCCATTGATCTTTCATTGATCCCAACACCAAAAAGTCTGCTTCTTTTTAAAGAAATTGTCGTACTAGGCTGATAGAGTGATTTAATCCACTTTAATTGTGAAAACCTAAATTTCCAGGTATGAATCCTTCCTTCAAAATACAGACAGTCTGGAGACACATGTAGACAGACACCTCCATTTATAGTGATTATAATTATTTTAAGAATAGTTATAAAGATTTGGGGTGAATTACTAAGGAACTATTGCACTTAAATTCTGAATTTAACAAGTGTTAGAATCTTCCCTATTGTGATGTAGTTTTTGACAAAAGTTCAAACAAAGTGGAAGTAATATCAATGGAATACTGTTATATTGTGTACGGCCAATTTCTGAGTAGAAACAACTTCCTCTAGGGCTGCAATCCTATACCCATTTATCTGAGAGCAGGCCTGATTAAAATCCATTGAACTTAAATCTAAGGCATTCCAGGACTGCAAATCTCAAAAGTAGATATGTACACTAATTAAATGTGTAATATAATTATTATTCCTCAATTAGGTTCACGTGCATTCAAGAAAACTCCTCCACTCCATTGGATTACTGACATGATGTGGAAAGAATGCAGGTACATGAGCACTCACATGCCAGCATTCAGCCTGTTGTGTGATTCCCTTTCAACAAATTCTCAGCAATGGAGAGCTTTTCTAAATACTCAGAATGTATATTATTTGATCAGTACAAGCTATAGACCAGTGTCACCAAGGCAAGGTAAGTGTTGATGTAAAACTATGTGTTGATTTTCAGCATGCCTTTCTAACCTATTGTTGAAAACACTCCCTGTGTCCCCAAACCATGAAAAATTGAAGAAGAATGCTCCTGGGGTTAGTTTTCTTTGGATGAGAGAGCATTGGAAATTTGCACCTGACAACTTAGAATCACAATCCATGCATCTGATGTAGTGAGACTCCAGTCCACAAAAGGCTTTTATAATGTTGCATGCCACCCCAATCTCTTGAGTGGTGTGAGATTCCAGGGGTTTCTGGCGTTTACCTGGGGTTCATGTTTCCTTTGGAATAGGGTTACATCAGAGATTGTGATGTCTTTATTTACACATATATACAACCTGAGCCTCCAGTGGAGGAGTCAACAGTATTAGGGTCTTGCTTGCCTTGGATTCAGACAGAAATCAAGCATCGCTCTGACACTCTGGCTTCCCAGCCAGTTGTTTCTACTCCTCTCTTCAAGAACAATAGCTGTTCTACAGTTCTATTGTTGTGAACAGAGATTTACAACTCTGACAAATATGAAAGATCAGAGAAGAGAAAGGGTTATTTGTGTGGATGATTTGAGAGTTTGTTTGTCTCAAATTAGACCTAATATAAATGAGATTACTCAGCTAAAGCAAGCTCACACCTCTCACTGAGTTTGTATACATAAGGTACATATGTAAGAGGCTGGTTTATAATTATATTTGGAGAATGGTTCATGTTTTTGTAGCTGCATTGTTTTATACTTTCTGGATGTCCCATGGTCATATTATAAGGTAGTTGTACTCTTGTGTTATAAATCAAGTACTGCTAAGAGTTGTCTCTTTTTGTTTTCCAGTGTATTTCTTACCAATTTAAAAATTGGTGTGGTATGAGCAAATTTTTATTCTGAAAGTGTAGCTCTGGGAAACGTGTGAGAACCACCACACTTCACTTTTATCCCAGCAGTTATGTTATTCAATTACAGTGGTACCTCGGGGTCCATACGCTTCAGGTTACATACGCTTCAGGTTACACACTCCGCTAACCCAGAAATAGTGCTTCAGGTTAAGAACTTTGCTTCAGGATAAGAACAGAAATCGTGCTCCAGCGGCGTGGCAGCAGCGGGAGGCCCCATTAGCTAAAGTGGTGCTTCAGGTTAAGAACAGTTTCAGGTTAAGAACGGACCTCCGGAACGAATTAAGTACTTAACCCGAGGTACCACTGTATATGGCTGTATAAAAGTTACAAATTTGTTGCAACATTTTTATATGGTTTCAACAGTTTCAAAGTTTCAGTAATGTTGTAAATTATGTTACTATTTAATCTCTTACAGACCCAAAATTAGAAGTACTGAGAAAAAGTGATGATCAGGAGAGTGGACCTTTAATTTTCCCTTGGGAGAAACTTTCTGCATTCGAAAGACTTATTTTGGTAAGTAAAATCAAGTGGGAAGTATTCAACTAAATTCTTGCTAGCACAATGGGATTTTATTCCACCACCACCCACCCACTATTCCCAAATCTCCTCTGAAACACCCCAGAACAGATTTGGTGGGAGGAATGGGGGAGAAGAGGTGGAGAACATTTTATTACACAAGAAGAAATCTATGTCTTGACACATCATTCACTTTAGTGATACATTGAATACAACTTGGTATCTTTTGGGAGGATTTCAATATTGTGCTGTAGCAAATGCTCCATCAGTGCAAGGATTTCTCCTTGCTCAACAGAATGTTTTCCCCCTCCTTCCACATGCTGTTCTGGGGGTTCACATGTCTCCCCCCAGAGCCATCTGGGAGGTGCACAAAGAAGGAGAAGGGGGGCAAGTTCAATTGCACTAGGCGATGCCTTTGCACAGGTTTCATCTTTAAAAGATTGCAGTGTTAGAGAAAAGTCAAGTAAGATGTGACATGATATAAGTTTATAAAACTATGCATGCCATGGAGAAAGTGGATAGGAAAAAGTTTTTTCTCCCTCTCGTGTAACATTAGAACTTGTGAACATCCAATGAAGCTAAATGTTGGAAGTTTCAAGGCAGATAAAATAAAGTACTTGTTCACACAGTGTACAGTGGTACAGTTAGTGTACATAAATAAATGTCAGTGTCCAAAATTACTAATAGTTTTAGCCAAAATCAAGTACAGTGGTACCTCAGGTTACATACGCTTCAGGTTACATATGCTTCAGCTTACAGACTCCACTAACCCAGAAACAGTACCTTGGGTTAAGAACTTTGCTTCAGGATGAGAACAGAAATCGTGCTCCAGCGGCGCGGCGGCAGCAGGAGGCCCCATTAGCTAAAGTGTTGCTTCAGGTTAAGAACAGTTTCAGGTTAAGAACGGACCTCCAGAACGAATTAAGTACTTAACCCGAGGTACCGCTGTATAGTTAAACTATGGAACTTGCTCCCATGGGAGGCAATGATGGCCTCCAGCTTGGATGGCTTTAAAAGAAGATTCAACAAATTCATGCGGGAGAGGCCTATTGATGCCTATTAGCCAAGATGGCTATGCTCTACCTCAACAGTCAGAGGCCGGGGTTGTGATGCTTCTGAATACAGTGGATCCTCGGTTGTCGAAAACTTCATCAGTCGAACTATTCAGAACCCGAACAACAACAACCCGGAAGTGAATGCTTCTGTTTTCAAACACACCTCGAAAGTCGAACGGCTTCTGAGGTGTGTTTCTCCATTTTTAAAAAGGGATTTGCCGACTGGCAATTGCGCCTCGGCTGTTGAACGTTTTGGAAGTCGAACAGTCTTCCGGAACAGATTACATTCGACAACCGAGGTTCCACTGTACCAGTTGCTGAAAGCCACAGGAGGGGAGAATGTTATTGTGTTCAGATCTTCTTGCTGGTTTCCCACAGGCATCTGGTCACCTCTGTGAGAGCAAGATACCAGACTAGATGGCCCAATGGCCTGATCCCGCAGGTTGCTCCTTATGTTTATATGTTGCAGTACTTGTTATTGGAATCCCCAATAGGGATCACTTTATATTTAGCTTCTGCTTGCAAATATTTTGAGCTTTTGAGGGCACAAATTCCCTCACAGCAATTAAGGAAGTGATAGTTTTAAGGAATTCAGATGCAATCCTTTCACAGTTAAGCACATTTAAGTTGCATGTATTTCAACGGGAGAGAGAGATACATGTGCTGTGCTTTCACAATGAACTCAATGGAATTTAAAGGTGCTTCACTTTGCTGAATCATATCTTTCATGAATTCAGTGATATTATCATATATTTTTTAAATAGATAAAAGTTCTTCGGTTAGAAAGCTTAACTGGTGCGGTACATACATTTGTAGCTGAGAAATTGGGGAATTACTATCTTCAGATTGGAGGAATTAATTTGAAAGCAGTATATGAAGAAGAATCTAATGCCATAACTCCAATAATTCTCATTCATACTCAAGGTGAGCATTTATAAAGGATGAGTATGCAAAACCTGCTTTATGAATTAGGGTACAATCCGAATGTCCCCCCCCCCATGTGGCTTTGCAGAGCAGCAGGGTTGCCAATACATTCACAGGCTTGCCACACACGAAGACTGCAGTGGAAGAAGGGGAGGACAATCTGGCCAAATCTGGACCCAAACACTTCGCCAGCTTCAGTCTGACACAGTACTCAGACCTGATACCTTCACATTATGGCAGTAAGATACACTTGAGATCCAGCAGATCCTGGGGCAGTTCAGCCCTACTCTCAGAACACTGCACCCACTTGCAAATTTAGTGGCCAGTGGGAGTCCAGCTAAACTGGGAGAGTTGGGCAGAGGGTCACTTCTACCTAATCGAACCCCCTCGCCAGTCCTGTAAAAGGGGGTGGGTTTGATTGCTTTGCCCTTCTCTATATTTATATGAGTATACCATGCGCTGCTGACCCTGCTTGCTTCACTTGGCAACCCTGCCAATCCCTTTGCCAGCCACCTTACTTGACACCTGGCCAATCCCTGCTCCCTTCATACCTGAGCAAACTCTTCTCTCTTTACACCTCACCCAACCCCCCCCCCCCAGCTCCCTCCAAGCACAATGGCATAAATTGTATTGAAAAGTTTATTTGTTTTATAGATGGTCCATGCCTCTGCGTTATCCTACTTAGTTTCTACAGCGGAATCATGTTCATGTTTACACAGATATTTCCCACTGAGGTCTATTATTTCCAAGTAAGTGTGCACTGTAAATTTGTGCACAACAGCCTGAAACTGATAGCAGGCAAACACAAAAAAAGAGATGCCAAATTATTTCCCCCCTTTAAAACCATCTAGTCATTTCATTCTGTGGCATCGTGTTAATGATACAATACAGAATACTATGTTAGGTCTGCTCATTCTTCTGTAGAGCAGCATACATTTTACATAAAGTATTATATGCACACCTTTTCATTGACCCAATATAATAGGTTTATGGATGTGGAAATAAAACAGTATTCTTATGTATGCTACACAGGTGTAGATATTGCGGCTCTCTTTCTACGCCTTGCCCAGGAAATAAAAGGAAGTACACGGCATGTGAAAATGATATCTCTGGGACGTGGTCAAGGGAGCAAAGCTGAAGATTTGATATATAAATCAACGATACTGCAGGGACAGTGGGTATTCCTCCAGAATTGTCATCTTGCAGCTTCGTTTATGCCCAGACTCTGCAAAATTGTTGAATCGTAAGTGTTTTCCCCTAGCATTTATTTGTATATGCAATTTTGTTCAGATGAGTGAGGACCAGAGTAGGCTGGCATTATTGCACCATTTGTCTTGTAGGAATCAAATACAGTTTTTCATTATTATTACCTTTGATTTATTAATTGCCTTCTCATTCTCAACCACTTTCTGAACTCCCTGCTTTCCTGACCATTGGGTATGCTGGCTGAAGCTGATAGGAGTCCGAGTCTTAACAACATCTGGACAGCCATAGGTTGCTCATTCCTGTTCTGCAGCTATTCACCAGTTCTTTTGAGCTGGCCTGAAGCTGAATTAAATTACTGCTAGGGAATTATGCTGACTATCACTCAATTAATAGGGAGTAGTCTATATTGAACAATTTTCTCCACTTAGCTCAAGGATCTAAGATGGATGGCTTTAAAAAGAGATCACACAAATTCATGGAAGAAAATGCTATCAATTAGGTAAAGGTAAAAGGACCCCTGATCATTAGGTCCAGTTGTGACCGACTCTGGGGTTGTGGCACTCATCTCGCTTTATTGGCCGAGGGAGCCGGCGTACAGCTTCCAGGTCATGTGGCCAGCATGACTAAGGAGCTTCTGGCGAACTAGAGCAGCGCACGGAAACGCCATTTACCTTCCCGCCAGAGCGGTACCTATTTATCTACTTGCACTTTGATTAACCTACAGCGCCACCCGCGTCCCTATTAGGTATATATTACCTCCCTTATCAGAAGTAATAGGTCTCTGAATACCAGTTCCTGGGAATATGAGTGAGAGGTGCTGCAGCACTCATGTCTTGGTTGTCGACTTCCTATCTGGTTGGTTTGTGTGAGAACAGAATGCAAAACAAGATAAACTTTTGGTCTGATTGAGAAGTGTTAGTCTTACACAGGGATGGAAGGATCTGTCAATTTTTGTTTTCTCAGTTTCTCATTTTTCCACTTTTAAATTCAGTTTCCGCATTTCTGAAGCAATTTACAATTAAAAAAGAACACTTCATCTTTTTTCACTGGGGGAGTAGCAATAGTTTTGTGTAATGGTCTCCCTGCTGAAATGCAAGAGGCCCCATCTATATTCACATTGTGCCAGCTCTTGAAGACAACCTGTTTAGACAAGCATTCTCCTGATGCCTTGACCTGATCCTCCTGTTGTAACCCTTTTAATGCTGTTTTAACTGTTACACTCTTTTAGTGGGATGGCGCTGTGGGTTAAACCACAGAGCCTAGGACTTGCCAATCAGAAGGTTGGTGGTTCGAATCCCTGCGACAGGGTGAGCTCCCGTTGCTCGGTCCCTGCTCCTGCCAACCTAGCAGTTCAAAAGCACGTCATAGTGCAAGTAGGTACTGCTCTGGCGGGAAGGTAAACAGTGTTTTCGTGTGTTGCTCTGGTTCGCCAGAAGCAGCTTAGTCATGCTATCCACATGACCCAGAAGCTGTACGCCGGCTCCCTCAGCCAATAAAGCGAGATGAGCGCTGCAACCCCAGAGTCAGCCACAACTGGACCTAATGGTCAGGGGTCCCTTTTGTTATTGTTGTTTAGTCGTTTAGTCTTGTCCGACTCTTCGTGACCCCATGGACCAGAGCACGCCAGGCACTTCTGTCCTCCACTGCCTCCCGCAGTTTGGTCAAACTCATGCTGGTAGCTTCGAGAACACCATCCAACCATCTTGTCCTCTGTCGTCCCCTTCTCCTTGTGCCCTCCATCTTTCCCAACATCAGGGTCTTTTCCAGGGAGTGTTCTCTTCTCATGAGGTGGCCAAAGTATTGGAGCCTCAGCTTCAGGATCTGCCCTTCCAGTGAGCACTCAGGGCTGATTTCCTTCAGAATGGATCGGTTTGATCTTCTTGCAGTCCATGGGACTCTCAAGAGTCTCCTCCAGCACCATAATTCAAAAGCATCAATTCTTCGATGATCAGCCTTCTTTAAAGGGGTCCCTTTACATTTACTTTTATTTTTATAATTTTATAATTTTAATAATTGGTTTTATATTTGTAAACCACTCAGAAGCCATTTTGGCAAATAATCAATATAAAAATTTATTATAATAAAAATAAATAGTAGTAATTATATATATGTAAGTGGGTTGTGAGATACAGCTGCTTTTGTAGGTATGTGTACAGTTGTTGTTATACCACTTCTTGTAAAGATGAATTCTTGGTTAAATAAAATTGAACGCCGTGCAGTACAACTTCATAATCTGTTTTTAGACAGTGGTGGTGTTACAAAATTTGTTCTATCTACAGATTTACTCGATCACAGACAAATATAGACCCTCAGTTTAGACTCTGGTTAAGTTCAACGCCAGATCCATCTTTCCCTATACCTATCTTGCGGAAGGGCCTTAAGGTAAGATTTAAAGTAATCCCTTCAATTAGAGAGGATGGTTCAGATGCCTTGAGGTGAATAATTCAAACAACCAGTTGGCCTGCACACCTGAGCGGCTGTGTTACGTAAGTTGCCTTGTTGTTATGGGAGGGTAGAGTATTTCAAAAGCAAATTAACCAACATCTTGGTAGAAGAGTTATACTCTGTTGATTTCACTGGGACATGAATATACCTGTCTCAGAATTACATCCAGCTAAAGGAAAGTCCAGCTGCTTTCAGAGAACTTCCTTGTAATGAAATGTATTTACAATAATCTTTCAGTGATTCACTAGAAGGTAATATATTTATTTTGCTGAAGTCTGCTTGTTTTATTCATAAACTGTCCTACTTATTTTCTAAAGATTGTAATAGAACCTCCCCATGGACTAAAGGGAACACTTCTTCAAACATTTGGAGTAAGCGGTACTGAAATAGTAACGGAAGCTGTATTCAACACCACCACCTGTGGGCCATCATGGAAAAGGTTGCTGTTCAGTCTGTGCTTCTTCAGTGCTGTAGTTCATGAAAGAAAGAAATATGGAGCTTTGGGCTGGAACATTCCATATGAATTTAATTCTTCAGATTTAGAGGTAAGAGGAAGTCTTCCAGACCTAAATAAAAGCATGATTGTAAATAGTATCATCTTAAAATAATATCTATTATAACCATAATTTCCAAACTGCGCCTAGTAGTGCTTCCACTCCTCCATAAATCTAGCAGATACAGAAGCAAGGAACTGCCAAGCCTTACCCACTATTCACAAAGAAATGAAAATTTAATTATTATTATTTTTTAAATTAACACTAAATGTGTACTTAATAAGTACCAGCTTAAACAATGGAAACAAAATACCAAATTTCTGCTGTAGTGATAACCAAGTGTATAGATACAGTCATTTCTGATTATTTTTATCTTGAACCAGATCCACTAACCAAAATTGACGAAAACAGATTAAAGTTTCTTCATCTTCCTGTCCTAGAGAATTAATGTCACTCACCTAGTGTTATGGGCTTAAACTCCTCAGTCACCTCACTGTAATTATCCTTCTCCTCCTTGCTTGCACATTACAAAAGCATCCTGTCACCCCCACGGATCTCTCTCCACAGAAGGTGGCGAGTGGAGCTCAGGTGGAGACAGAGCTATAAAAGAAAGGCGCAGGCAGAAGAAAAAGGCCAGCTTTTGCCTGCATCTGTCTCTGAAAGTGGCGGTGAGATGATTTGCCCCTCCTCCTCCCCACTTACCGCTGCTGTTGGAGCCAGTCACTCCATCACCACAATCCAGAGACAGACACAGGCAGAAGCTGAACATCCATTCTAGGTCCTTTCCAAACCTTTAAATCTGCATGCATCTCTTATCTGTGTGCTTCTTGCCTCCTGCCTCTTCCTCCCCCACCCCCATTTCCCTGTAAGTTGTACTCTTTACTCTCCTCGTTGCCATGATCCCCAGTTGTTGTTTTTTTTAAAAAAAAGCTTTAGGGAATGCTTGGGCACACCCCTTGCACACCCCTATGACAAGACCCAGCCACAAAGGACACTAAATACATGTCTTGTTTACAATACCAGCAAAAGGACTAGTGAATGAAGCATTTACACCTAGAAGTGCTTCATGTAGTCTGCTATCCATTTAAAGTAACACTTCAGAAAATTATAATAGATTGGGCATGCCTTTTATATATTTTTTTCCTTTAAGCAATACACCCTCATTCCATGTCTTTAATTGTTCTTTAAATTCATCTCAGTTTCAAAAAAATAGTTTGTCATATGGTACAGATAGTTACATCTCAGGACACGCAAGTCCAAAGCTAGTCGCATCATTCTTTGGATCATAGTGCTTGTCTCTTAAAAAAAAGGAAATGTAGTGACAAGACATAACCACAGCAATAATGCTACAATAGAAAATACCTTTTTTCAAATTTTCTTCCCAAGATTTCAATCCAGGTGCTGGAGATTCTTCTTGGGAATCAAAAGAAGATTCCTTGGGAAGCACTGCGTTATATGACTGGCGAAGTAACATATGGAGGCCGTGTAACTGATAATTGGGATCGTCGGTGCATTCTTAACATTTTGGATAATTTCTATAACCCTTCTGTATTGCAAGAGGACTTTGCTTACACTACTGATTGGGTAGGGGAAGCCATTTCTTTTTTTCATTATTTTACAGCACTTTAACAACCTGTACATTGTTATATGAAGAGTTGGTTCAGCCCTAACAGGAAATGGTGGTTTCCTACTACTGTATGTGCATGCAAGACTTAGGATCACATTTTACGCTCCCTTCTCACCTGTGTCCCTCTTTTGCATGCAAAAGATGAATAAAAACTTTCTGCTGTAATTTTAAACTAACCACAGTTTCCTGTTACAAAACTGTAGTCAAAAAGGGTCTAAGTGTCAGATGTGATACTCTTACTTTGGCTGTTTTGTACATTTCGGTCCAAAAGACTTTTTTTTCATGGACAGCTCTGCACTGCGGAGACATCGCTCACCTATGAGCATCTTAATGCCTCTGTCTCTCTCTAGACTGGAACCCAATATACACTGCCAAGAGGAGAAAAAGGCAGAACTAGCCATGGAAAAACTGTTGTGACTGGACTCAGGGAACTCTGGTCATTTAAACTCTCATATGCTCTAGCCAGTCAGGCTCAAACCATGGTTTCAGAACCTTGTTTCTTCTCATAGAGTGAATTCTCTGAGACATATTTGATAACCAGGGACAGCCCAGGACGTCTTTCCACTAGAAGCAAAAACCCCGTGCTGTCCCCCACCTCCTGCCCCCCCACCTGGCGACTGGCACTTGCTTGCTGCCTCCTGCTCCTCAACCCCAGAGGTGTGCTCATGGATGAGGGTTGCATGCTCCTCTACTCACCGCTGGGCTGCCCTGAAGAGGGTGAGCAGAAGCAAGATGGTGGCCCAAGGGCAAGTAGAAGAGTGTGCCACTGCAGCCATCAGGGCCAAGGAGCACCTAGCAGCGGTAAGCGCTTGGCAGTGGCAAGTACTGAGTGCCAGGTTCCTGGTGGCAAGAGGCAGGAAGTGGCAGTGGGGGGTGCATGATGGTGTGGGGGAGTGGTGGCACTAATGCTGGCAGTGAAACGGCTGGAGGTGCAGCACACACACACCCCAATGAAACACTGGCTTGTTTTGCCACTTTGGGTGGCAGCTCCTACCTCTCCATCTCCCAAAGCACATACATCCTGCCTGTGCAACATGCTACCATCTGCCTTATTGCAGGGCAGATTCGAGGGTAAACCATACGTGGAAGGAGTCTGGCCCTGCGGCTTGATGGAGGTAGAAACTGTCTCTCATGTCTTGTTACGCTGCCGTTTCTACGGGGATATACGCTCAGTATTTATCACTCCTGTTATACAAAAATCTGCAAATGGGTCCGAACTTCAATGTCTAAAACTCCTGGTAGAGGACAAGGATCTAGAGATTACGCTAAGGGTGGCCAAATTCTGTGCGACTGCCATAAAACTTAGGGAACAAGCTGTACTACCAAAATTATTAAGGTTTTAAATGAAAATTTTAGGTTATATTTTAGTGATCAAGATTTAATATATTATTTAACTGCCACTATATTTGAATTGTCTCTGTTATACCCAATTGCAATTCAATGTATTCCTGTTGTGTTTTATGATTTTCCTGATATTGTAAGTGACCCGGAACTGGTCTGTGACCGTAATAATAAAATTCTATTCTATTCTATTCTATTCTATTCTATTCTATCCTATCCTATCCTATCCTATCCTATCCTGCCTGTGAAAGTTCATAGGCCTATACTAGGAAATAAATATCATTCAGAATATACTTGACATTCCTACCGATGCAATGTTCCCTAGCTTTGTGAGCAAACTTATTTTGTATGGATCTATACTTGAAGGTGAATTCTGATCTACCTTGAACAATGGCTCTATTTGGTTTCTAGTGTTCTCCTGTGAGGATGTGGGCTGAAGACATTAGTAGATGAAAAGCATTTTTAATTGGTTTTGCAGGTGTATCAACCCATATCTGAAAAAAATACTTTGAAAGACTGCAGAGCCTATCTACGATCTCTTCCGGAGAGCGATTCTCCAGAGCTCTTTGGAATGCATCATTGTGCAGAAAGAGCATACCTAAAGTCTCAAGCACAGTTATTTATTGAGTCAGTTGCCAGGACTCAACCAGCAATGATCACAGACACTCTCATCATCAGGTCACTCTTTGGAGATTTCTTTTTCTGTTTCTGGAATATGACCACAAACTAACAGAGTTAAGCATGCTTAAGTCCCCTAACCTCACACAGAACAGAGAAGAGAAAAGATCCCATTACTGACTCCACTCATTGCAGCTTCTCACCTCTTGTAATTTCCTTTTCTTGTTCATTTTCCCACCACCTTATTGGAGTTAAAATGTGGGATTGACAACATAAACATGAGAATATTAACATTAACCAATTTTTGCATATGTGCTGTGATATGTAAAATCAGGTGCACTACCCCACAAAGAATGCCTAGGATTATTTATTTGACAACGAACAATGAGCAACATGCAGTGAAACAAGGGGGGCATTAACTTGATTGATATTGACTGATAACTCTTAAGACATTAGGTGTTTATCTGTTTGTTTTAGTGGCAGAAAGACTCCAGATGAAATAGTATTGGAAATGGCATCTGACATTCAAATTAGGCTACCACTGACTGTAGAAGTTATGGGACAGACACCTGAAACTGAACCCAAAGAAAAAGTTACATTTGAAAGCTTCAAGTCAGGCTCAGTTTGGGCTGCACTTGCAAAGGTTGCAAAAGGTCAGAACTTTGATTCACATAATATAAAATTAAAATTAGCTTTATCTTGCAATAATAATAATAATAATAATAATAATAATAATAATAATTTATTATTTATACCCCGCCCATCTGGCGCTGTGGGTAAAAGCCTCAGCGCCTAGGGCTTGCCGATCGAAAGGTCGGCGGTTCGAATCCCTGCGGCGGGGTGCGCTCCCGCTGCTCGGTCCCAGCGCCTGCCAACCTAGCAGTTCGAAAGCACCCCCGGGTGCAAGTAGATAAATAGGGACCGCTTACCAGCGGGAAAGGTAAATGACGTTCCATGTGCTGCGCTGGCTCGCCAGATGCAGCTTGTCACGCTGGCCACGTGACCCAGAAGTGTCTGCGGACAGCGCTGGCCCCCGGCCTCTTGAGTGAGATGGGCACACAACCCCAGAGTCTGTCAAGACTGGCCCGTACGGGCAGGGGTACCTTTACCTTTACCTTTACATCTGGCTGGGCCTCCCCAGCCACTCTGGGCGGCTTCCATAGAAACCAAAAATACAGTAAAATATCACACGTTAAAAACTTCCCTGAACAGGGCTGCCTTAAGATGTCTTCTGAATGTCAGGTAGTTGTTTATCGCTTTGACATCTGCTGGAAGGGCATTCCACAGGGCGGGCGCCACTACCGAGAAGGCCCTCTGTCTGGTTCCCTGTAGCTTTGCTTCTCACAATGAGGGAACTGCCAGAAGGCCCTCGGCGCTGGACCTCAGCGTCCGGGCAGAATGATGGGGGTGGAGATGCTCCTTCAGGTATACTGGACCAAGGCCATTTAGGGCTTTAAAGGTCAGCACCAACACTTTGAATTGTGCTCGGAAACGTACTGGGAGCCAATGTAGGTCTTTCAAGACCGGTGTTTTATGGTCTCGGCGGCCGCCCACAGTCACCATTCTAGCTGCCGCATTCTGGATTAGTTGTAGTTTCCGAGTCACCTTCAAAGGTAGCCCCACGTAGAGTGCATTGCAGTAGTCCAAGCGGGAGATAACCAGAGCATGCACCACTCTGGCGAGACAGTCCGCAGGCAGATAGGGTCTCAGCCTACGTACCAGATGGAGCTGGTAAACAGCTGCCCTGGACACAGATTTGACCTGCGCCTCCATGGACAGCTGTGAGTCCAAAATGACTCCCAGGCTGCGCACCTGGTCCTTCAGGGGCACAGTTACCCCATTCAGGACCAGGGAATCCTCCACACCTGCCCGCCTCCTGTCTCCCAAAAACAGTACTTCTGACTTGTCAGGATTCAACCTCAATCTGTTAGCTGCCATCCATCCTCCAACCGCCTCCAGACACTCACACAGGACCTTCACCGCCTTCACTGGTTCTGATTTAAAAGAGAGGTAGAGCTGGGTATCATCCGCATACTGATGAACACCCAGCCCAAACCTCCTGATGATCTCTCCCAGCGGCTGCATGTAAATGTTGAAAAGCATGGGGGAGAGGACAGAACCCTGAGGCACCCCACAAGTGAGAGCCCAGGGGTCTGAACACTCATCCCCCACCACCACTTTCTGAACACGGCCCAGGAGGAAGGAGCGGAACCACTGTATGACAGTGCCCCCAGCTCCCAGCCCCTCAAGACGGTCCAGAAGGATGTTATGGTCAATGGTATCAAACGCCGCTGAGAGATCCAGCAGAACTAGGAAACAGCTCTCACCTTTGTCCCTAGCCTGCCGGAGAAGGAATATACGTATATATAGTTCTGGTCTGTTTATTATTTTTGTGAATACATAATGAGGAATAAAATCAACAAATAATGATAAAATATATAGCACTCCAACATCTAAGATTAGGTGATTTATCCTAATTAGCAATTTGATGCTGAGTGTTGGCAGTGAGTATTCTTACATGGAAGCAGGAGGAATTTATGGCATTGTGTCACAGCTGGAATATCTTGGAACTAAATGCATAAGAATTAGTCCAGAATTTGCTCAGGGGTGTGTGTCTGTAGGCAAACACCTTATCTCTTGGTTAAACCTTTTAACAACTATGTTTCTAGCTACTTTTAATTGATGTGCTTTATTGAATATGCTGTTAATTTATTGCTTTATTACTGTGGTTAATGACACTTATTTTATGTTGACTGTTTGATATTTTTCAGTGTTTTTGCTTGTCTTTAAGTTTTTGTAATTTTAAAACTTTAATAATAATTTTGCGATTCTTTAGCTTTGTGTTTCTTGTTGTATGCTGCTTTTAGAGGACTTTTCTGGAAAGGTCCCCTAAAAATGTTTTAAATAAGTAAATACTGTAAGTTGGTACTGACCAATATGCCGGAAGCAGAAGATCCAAATAGTGTCCCCTCTCTAAGAAAAAATATAATAATATTTGTATATTATTGACAGTTTTCTGCCTTTTAGTAGTGCCCCAAATATTCAGCTTGATGCAGCTAACTTGCTCTACTTATCAGTGAGATAACCAGTGGGTCTTATTTTCTATTGTAGGTCCTAGTTCTTTTATGAGTTCAACTTTGCTAATTGTCTTGCATCAGGAGATTAAAAGGTATAATCATTTATTATCCATAATAATGCAGTCATTACATGGACTTCAACAAGGTATCAAAGGCGAGATTATCTTTACCACAGCACTAGAAGAGCTTTATAATTCAGTATTGAAAAACAAAGTTCCTGAACTGTGGCAGGTAGGTGAACAATTTCTCTGGGAATTAAAAAATAAACTTTTAGGATGAGATTATGTACTTAGCTACATTGGCCCCCCAAAAGCACTTTATATGTGTTGTATGTGCATTATAACACTACAACACAAGATGGCGATGTGGAGTTTCGTTTTTGCCAACCTGATTTCTCATACAAAATTTACAATGTGTTTAACTGAAACGCTGCTTTGATGTGTCTACATCCAGCCCCAGTTGTGGCTGTCCACCTGCAGAACAGACTTCTGCTCACCAAATGTGATTTCCCCTTCTCTGCTTCCCCGCTGCAGTCTCTGCATGTCCACCAAAGAAGACCAGAAAAGAGATACTATATCTCAACCCTAGATTGTGATTTGTTTCACTGTAACTAACTACACTCACTAGCTAGCCTCAAATCATGGTTTGTTGTTGTTTTATCTATCATGGCTTATTCATGTGAAACAAACCACAATTTGCCTGTCTGCAGGGATCTCACCTGTTATCCAAGAATTCTCTAAGATTATAGACAGAGGCTCTGAGATTACATCCTTAAGCTTTTTGGATCAGCCTTATTTTTTTAGTAACATACAGAGTCTCTGTTTTCAAGTCATAGAACCGCCTTAAAGTCCAAAATGCATGTCTGACTACACTCAGCTTTCCCTTGCCTCTGTATCATGAAACCCAAGAGGACATGATTACTTTGGCACAAGGTTCCCAGTATTTCTACTTCTTTAATCAGTTCCTCTCTGTTGGTGAGGATCAGGTCCAAGACATCTGATCCCCCTTAGTCCTGATACCAGGATTCCATAGCAGTTCGCAAAAGCAGAATGGAATCCTGGCAGTAATTCTTAACATCTTCAGAATCTCAGCAATCTATTTTTATTTTTCTCTTTAAAAGTGGGTTTCTAGCCTCTATAGTAAAAAAAACTGCTTTGAGTGGACAATGCCTTTTAAATCACAGAAAGCTGTTGCTTTCCATACTGTTTCCAGCTGCCAGGGGTTGAGTAGGGTTTCCGTCTCCTGCATAGTGTGTTTTTTTGCATGCATCTGCTCGGAGATTACACAACTCTTTTACCTGAGTGGGAAGTATGGATGATCAATTTTATTTTTGTAAATTTTAAAAACATGATATTGTGCTTGTTCTGCTATTACGTAACAGCAACATTCCTATAAATCACTTAAACCTCTGGGATCCTGGATTGATGACCTTGTTTTACGAGTGACTTTCTTTTCCATGTGGGCTAAACAAGTTATCACCTTTATGGAATCAAGGTAAAATGCAAAATATTAGAACAGTAAAGATTCTGGTGAAGTATATAAATATAAAGAAATGGCTTTGGCAAGAGTAGAGTTAAAATGCCATAGTTAACATACATTGGAATTGCAAATTTTCTGATACCTACTATAGAAATCCAGAAACAAATTATGAACATGACATATCCAGTGCAGGCAAATTCCTATTTTGAATCTGATACGTATGTGGGATCTGCAGCAAAGTATTGGCATTTGGAGTGCTCCCGTTCAAGTTCTCAGCCACTCCCTTTCCGTTCCCTTTCCCTTACATATTTTCTATGTTTCCTGTAAAAGTCAGTTGGCATTCTATGTCCGTGAAGCCTGCGTAGTTCTTGGATCAGTAGTGGGGTGCAGGAGGCCCCTCTTGGGGTCTTTCTAAAGTTTTGTGGGGGGAGTTATCTCTGTAAACCTTAGGTGCTACTGCTACTTCACAAATAACTGTCTCCATTCAGAGCTGTGCTGTAACTTCTGAATCTTCCCTAGACCTGCCTTTTTCTTTAACAGTCAATTCATCCTTCTGGATGATGGGCACATGTGGAAAGGACCACCTCTACTGTTGTGTATGCTTGTTCTCATTCCATTTTTCGTTCCTCGGAAAGACCATTGTTTAGATAATGGATGGCATTCTTCACAGGTTAATGCCTCCAGCTGGAAAGAATTGGTGGGATCTACTGAAGCCTTGTGGCTCGTCTCACCAGACTGAACCAGCTTGCAGTTTACAGTATTTGTTTATTTACTGAATTTGTATACCGCCCGTCTGAAGATCCCAGGGTGATTCACAGAATAAAATCACAAAGTACATAATAAAAACAAGAACAAACCAAGCCAATAACCCCCCTCCCATGTGACTTCTCCTGTTATTTTAAACTACCCCCCACAGTGTTCCTTCCTATGCCATAGCCACTGCTGTTGTGCAATTTGCCTTCCCTTTTGCTCTTAGCCCTGACTTCATGAAAATCTAGGATTGTGGTGTGGTACTAGAAATCCTCCAATGGGGGCTGCATGATGACACACTTATATTTACTCTTATATGTGTATGGATTGTACTTTTATAGTGGTTATGCCTTTGGCTAGTGCAGATTGCCATTATTTATTGTATTGTATAATTGACCATTTAAAACCATAATTAATATATACTTCTAAACTTATCATTCTTAAAGGCATCAGTATTTAGTGGTACTTCAGAAGCTAACCAAAACAACTATGCAACCTGGTGAGGAACTTGACCCCTTTGATGGCAGCTCTCAAGCACACCCCAGCTGCTTTTGGCTTCCAGCTTTCTTCTTTCCACAAGGTACATAATTTCATGGACAGTTACTATTTTCAGCAGTGTGTAGATAAGAAGTGGGGAACTGTGGTTGCCTACCAGGTCATTGTTAGGGGTTGGCACAGCAGGGGCTGAGTCTTTCGTCTCTTGTGCCAGGCCCCAGATTTCATGTCCTTCCCCTTTTTCCAAAACTTTTTTTTTAATAAGGAAGTCCGCATAGGGTGGCTTGGTGCACTGCAAAGTGCAGTGCCAGTGAGGCCCCAGCCACTTGCCCCCTTAATTTGCTTTCCAACTGAGGCACAGATTTTATTGATCTGTGGTGCTGGGTCGTTTTGGCTGTGGATCATTTTGGCTGGTGACAGGAAGCCATCAACAAGACAAAGATTCTCTGCTGGGTGCAGAAGGGTGGAGCCCCACCCTGGGCAGTTAGCAAAAGACAAGAGAGCTGGGAGGGAGGAGTTTCAGAATTGCAGTGGGCTCATGTAAGCAAGAGGAAAAATAGTTTTGTTTCGGGGAATTAGTTTGCAAGTTGGAGAAAAGGGAGTCACAGCACAATGTGGATTGACACTTTGAACCCAACATAGCAGCCATGAGGGAAACAGGACCCTTTTAGAATGTAAACTGGAAGTCCCCACACCCAATCCTAAACTCAGGTTGTATATATGTGTAAATAAACCATATACAGGCAACCCCCGTTTTAGGCATGACCAATATGCACAGTGCCAAACTCAGAACCAGGGGTGCCAACTTGAATAAAATATTGTGGGAGCCCAGGTAAGCTCTGCCCTATATAATCGGCCACATGACGTAGTGCGCACACACCATTTGAATGGGAACGTCTATCAATTTTTGTGGGGACCCTGCCCCCTCAACTATGGGTGCCGAAGCCCCCATGGCCCCTAGGAGATGGCTCCTATGCCCAGAACTGACCCGGAAATGTAATAAAATACTTCACTAAAAGGGTGGGGCAGGGTGAGGCGAAGGCAGAATGGGGTGTTTCAGTTACACGATTTCACGCAAGCATGCAGTGACCTGGAACACAAGCCCTGCACAAATCGGGGCTTGCCTATACCATAAAGACCCCATAGTCTACTCTGTGCCTTATTGTCCAACAGGCACAGACCCTGGTAAGTAGGCCTGGTACCCCTGGAGTCTCGCACCACTCAGATTGGGGTGGCGTGCAACAATATGTTTAAACGTTTGTACAAAACATATCGCAATGCTGAAAAGGGTTCAGAAAAGGGCGACCAAGATGATCAAAGGTTTGGAGCAACTTCCCTATGAAGAAAGATTATATTTGGGGCTTTTTAGTTTAAGAAAAAGAGTAAGAGGACATGATAGGTGTGCATAAGGTTATGCATAGTGTGAGGGAAAAGTGGATAAAGATTTTTCCTTTTTAGTCAACTAAAGCTGACTAAAGCCTAGTCTCACACCTCTTGCTCCAACATGTGCTCACAAACTCATACATGTATTTTATTCCTGCAGGATTTCTTACTGCAGTTCTTCAGAATTACGCTCGGAAGAAAGAATTGCCAGTGGATTCTCTTAATTTTATCCACAAAGTTCTTCCATTCGTTCAGGATGAAGATCAGAGTCTTAGATTTTTCAGCGCAAAAGAAGCTATAATAAACAAAGCATTTAAGGTAAGAAAATAAGAGCACATGTAGCATAATGGCTAATGAGCTTTGAGCTGGATGTTTAATCTAAGTCATTGTTATGGCCTTATACAATGTTTTTTAAAAAAAAAATACTGAGAAAATGTACGTGATATGTTCTGATCATATTGGGAAGATACTATTGAAGAGTGTGTGGAACACATTTCTGAAACAACACGGAGAAGAAAATCCTATGGGGGAAAGTTGCAGGGGCAGGTTAGGGTGTGAATACCCTTCTAATTCTGCAGTGCCGAAGTATTTTCCTTCTGAAGCACAGTTACTTCATTTTCAAAGGAAAAGGAATCACTTTCTGCAACTCTCAAATGACTTCCTGCCAGGACTCAATAATTCTACACACACACAAAAATTCGAGCATCAAGAGACACTTTAAAGTAAAGGGTAAAAGGGACCCCTGACCATTAGGTCCAGTCGAGACCGACTCTGGGGTTGCGGCGCTCATCTCGCTTTATTGGCCGAGGGAGCCAGCGTAAAGTTTCTGGGTCATGTGGCCAGCATGACTAAACCGTTTCTGGTGAACCAGAGCAGCGCACGGAAACGCCGTTTACCTTCCCGCCAGAGCGGTACCTATTTATCTACTTGCACTTTGGCATGCTTTTGAACTGCTAGGTGGGCAGGAGCAGGGACTGAGCAACGGGAGCTCATCCCGTCACGGGGATTCAAACCACCGACCATCTGATCGGCAAGTCCTAGGCTCAGTGGTTTAATCCACAGCACCACCCACGTTCCAAGAGACACTTTACTTAAGTTCAAATTCAGTTGGGCCAGCCTCCTTTTGCCCGTTTTAAAAGTACTAGAACACCTTATGCAGGTGAGGGGGGGGAGGTGGTAGCCAACAGTGTGCTATCCTGATGTTGCTGGTGAGAATTGTAGTCCTGCAGCACTTTGAGGGCATCACACTGAGCTTCAGCCATGCTTAACATCATATAGGAAGACCAACATACTGTGTTGCCTATCAGTTAAAATGTAATTTACAGGTTACCACTGAATGTAGATGTGAAGGATGGTGTCGTGGAGGCTGAATAGCGGTCATTCTACCTCTGTAAAGGATTGCTTCACTAATTGCTGAATGCATGAAAAATTGATACATAACAATGCCTTTTCCATTGGGTTGATAGTGATTTTGTTTGACCAACATAGTACAGTCATACCTTGGATCCCGAATGCCTTGCTATTCGAACGTTTTGGCTCCCGAATGCTGCAAACCCGGAAGTGAGTGTTCTGGTATGCGAACAGTCTTTGGAACCCAAACGTCCAATTGGCTGTAGCCAATCAGAAGCCACACTTCGGTTTCCAAACATTTTGGAAATAGAAAGGACTTCCAGAACAGATTCTGTTCAACTTCCGAGGTAGGACTGTAGTACTGACCCACCTGCCAATGCTACCTGTAGGTCAGGTGCCTCTCAGGATAACACCATGACAGCCAGGTCAAGTTCCCTATCTTAAAACATTTATATCATCATGTTGTTGTAGTTTAGTCGTATCTGACTCTTTGTGACCCCATGGACCAGAGCACGCCAGGCACTCCTGTCTTCCACTGCCTCCCACAGTTTGGTCAAACTCATGCTGGTAGCTTCGAGAACACTATCCAACCATCTCTTCCTCTGTCGTCCCCTTCTCCTTGTGCCCTCCATATTTCCCAACATCAGGGTCTTTCCCAGGGAGTCTTCTCTTCTCATGAGGTGGCCAAAGTATTGGAGCCTAAGCTTCAGGATCTGTCCTTCCAGTGAGCACTCAGGGCTGATTTCCTTAAGAATGGAGAGGTTTGATCTTCTTGCAGTCCGTGGGACTCTCAAGAGTCTCCTCCAGCACCATAATAGCTGGTCATAAATTTTGAAGGTTTTATGGAGTCTGGTGGACTAAAAACAAACAAGAAAACCCTATCATATGACATTCATCTATCATTTTTGTTGACTTTCAGGAATCTTCTCGGTGTGAAACTGGAGTTATAGTTTGTGGCTTATACATAGATGGTGCTTGCTGGAATCCCACTACAAAGACATTGGAAGAGCCTGAGCTTCACCAGAGATTTTATCCACTACCAGACATACATTTTTTACCAAAAAAGGTGATTTAAATAAAATGTACATTCTGTGTTATAACAAAAGCTCAGGGTGGCAACAGGTAACACTAATGATACAAATTTTGCAAGTTGGGGGCAGCTATATAATCTTATATTTATACCTGAAATGAGAAACATTTGATTTCGTTGTATCATTTTACTACATCATGCACTCCTTTTCTCACCCACTCCCTTATTCTGACTCCAAGTTTCAACCTGTAAAGTGTTTTTGTCCATGTTGCATGTGCCTGGTGTTTATGGCAGTTGTGGTGCATCTGGCTGGCTGTTCTGAATCTATGACGAATTAACAGTGTGCTGTGCTTGTGGAAACAATTGTCAGGCTACTTGTGTAGAAAAAAGCCCACCCACCGCTCCATCACCAGATGGGTGCTGAAGGTAGAGGCTCATACTAACATCTAGAACCCCTTCCCCCTTAAAAGAGAAGACAGATACGCAAAGTTTGCCTATGTTGTGCTGTGATTTCCTGCTTCGCATATTGGTTGCATGCACATACTGTATATTGTATGTTTTGCGTGCTACTCTTTAATATTCCTCTCATATACTGTCTATTTAAAAGATCGATGTTATGCTAATATGTATTATTAATTGATCAACACTTCTCTTTTGAAGATGGCCTCCCATGCAAGACCCCATTGTCTAGAGGAGGAAGAAGTCTGGCTACTTTATGAATGTCCACTATACAGGACACCTGAAAGATCAGGAACACTGTCCTCTACAGGTATATCAACTAATTTTATAACAGTAGTTAACCTACCAAGTCTTATAGCACCCAGCCACTGGATAACAAGAGGTGTTGCACTGTTATGCCAACTAGATGATTGAGAAAATTTAAAAAATAATTACCTCTTAAACTTGGATACTCTTCAGACTGTTGGACCACTTGAGGTTTTGGTAAACGGATGCTTAAGAATAAACAGTATTTATTGTGGTTTTCATTATGATTTATCTTCTCTTTATTCATATAAGCATGGTAGCAGGTTAATTAAACTTATTTGTGTTCAGTCAGATGTGTGTCAAGCTAGCCATGTGGTAAAGCTGGACTTCCTCAGCTCCAGCAATAAACTTCTAGTGCTTGCTTACCGCAGTATTGTTTCTAATAGTGACCAGCCCAATGCTGCTGGAGCCTTACAATGAGGGCATTAAAGTGACTGCCACTGTCTTGAATCAGAATTGTAGTTGGAAGGGACCCTCAGGATCATCTAATCCAACCCCCTGCAATGCAGGCATATGCAGCTGTCCCATACGGGGATCAAACCTGCAACTTTGGCATTAACAGCACCAACTGAGCCATCCAAATCTGTAGCATGCCTACTGAACAAAAAGTATGAGTCATTTCTATTGCTCTGCACTTTTTACCTCTGACTCCATTTACCATCATGCAACCAGGGAGGTTTGTGAACATGACAAAGCAGCCCTGAGTTTTCCACCTCTGTAGTATGAGAAGGGCTCAAATGAATATGGCAGATCCTATGTTTATTTATTTCCTGAGTAGGAGTGTGAGCTTTTCAACCTCTTTCTGGGTAGAATGCATGTAATTCACCTGAACTCGGCTAGAACTCTTAAGAACTTAAACTATCCCAGGACACAGATACATCTTCAATCAGAGCCACTTATATTTTCAAAGGGCAAACAAAAATGTTAGAAGTCTCTTCCAAGTAAATAATTACATCTGCACAAAATCATTTCTAGATTAAATTTTAATTATGCAAGTTACTTTTTATGAAGTTCAATCTAAGGAGTACATTTTAGATGTAAAAAGGTGTAACAAACATGACACGTTGCAGTTTATATTAGTCAGGAACCACACTCCTGGGAGAACATGCTCATATAAAAAGATTACTCATTTTCCTTTAGAAGATATTTTAGAATTATCCAAAAATAGTGGTATTTCTACAATTTTCTTTGCATAACAAATTACAATAGATATTTTGAAGCACTCAATGTTTATAAGGATTTTTTCTGCTCTAAACAGATGTTATGCAGGCTAAAGAAAGTTGTCATGATCATTTCTGCCACACAACACACAGTCAATTTACAATCTTGTACAGCAGTAACTAAAATGGCTCATACAAATATACAGAGTACAATATGGATCCCCATAGGGCATAAGAGTGCTGTTATCCCCATCACTCAAGGCTATTCATGTTCCAAAGGACTGGTTAGACGGGGATATGGGCATTCGTTAAGTAAGCCCTACAGTGATCCACAATCATGCATTTTAACTATATTAAACGGAAAACAATTGTTATCAAGAACTATGCTACAAATTCATAAATGCAAAATATAGTCAAATTAAAAATGGGTACTTTGCTATTATTAAATGGATAATTTTTATCAGCTGTAAAAATTTCAACAGACCTGCTTTCTAATTTAATATATTAAAATGGCAATTATTCCTTCCATTTAGGTAAATAATTCCACCTTATAGCCAATTCAGTAAAAAACTATTCAATAAAATTTTATAGATGTTCTGCTACAAACAGCATAAAACCACATAGCATGAGTTGCTATGAAAACTCAAATATACAAAAATACATTTGTTAAAAAGTTCAATTAAAGTGGTTGACTTTAATCATGTTAAAAAGCTGCTTTAAATAGCAATTTGAAAAATTAGCATTTTTCCTACTTTCAACAGTATAAAAAGGCAAAATAACCTACATTTGAGGTAGCAATGCCAATTGACAAAACTTTGAATAAATTTCATATACTTCCATAACACATTTGTCATTGCAATATTTAAATGAGCACTTCAATTGTTCAACTCAATTTCATAGCAATACTTTATAAAACTTTTCAAAAATACTGGAAATGGTTTTAGTAAAAAAAAGATTTGCATCTTATACTCAAAACACTGTACAACAAAATCTTTCAATGTTACAATTTAAAGAAAAGCTATAGTACAAAGCAATGGTTTATAATAGCTGAAAAAACTGCCTATTTTTTCACAGTCTGTACAACATGCCACACCCTGTATCATTGTGTTTTGTCACTTGCACTTCTTGAGGTCTGACACTCTCAAAGAATGAGCTGTAAGGGATTTTAAAATATTCTCTTAAATCAATGTACTTTTTAGAGCACATAGTATAAGGAATACTATTATGTACTTCTTAGAGCACATAGTATAAGGAATACTATTATGTAAAAACTTCAAGAGGCATATGACAACCATCGCTCAGACTTAAAATGGGATTTTGTTCTCCAGAGCGAAGGGGTAGAGAAGCAACCCCTGTGTATTTGCTTCCCCAGAAGCAATTCCTGCTTCTGCAACAGCCACTAGGGATTCAGCCTGAGAACCAGTTATAAGAGACAGACCTGAGTGAGAACTACTATGATTAGAATGCTGTAGCATCGGAAGTCACTCTTCATTGGACTTTGTAATGTTTACTATTTTCTGGTGCATTTTGGCCAAGGGCTCTGAAGGTAGCCCACAGAATGAAAAATACAAAAGTTACACAAAACAAGCAAATCTTCAGCATTAAACCCTAAAATGGTCTTTCCTATGTCCAGAACAGATAATTAACATTATCCAGCATATACACTGCTTGGCAGGCTTTTAATGTGCTATACAACTAATTTATTGCTTAACTGAAGTGTGTAATTTGAAATGGGGAGATGGCTAAAAATATATGGAAAAGACTATTTTTAGTAGTTTATTGGTAAAGGTATCTGCAGCTTTACTATCTGATCACAATTTTTAAGAAAATCTAGCAGAATTAACGTATACCAAGTGCAGTGGTATGAGGTATGTGGTTTATTGCAATGAAGATTTGACTGCAGAAGCGGTGCATTATCCACCAGTTTGAAGATACTCAGTAGATATATGGAAATATGCGATATGGTACACGTTGACAGTATTTTTCCCATGCTAAGCCATATTTTTTCTTACATTGACGTTCATCACGGGCTTCTCGATGAATAAGCAAACCAGTAAAGTATATGACATAGAAATATGGTAAGATGTGGTTGATCCCTGTAAGAACACATAAAGTTATTTTTTCCACTCTTCACCTGAAAAGGTAAATAGGGGGGTTTTTTTGTTCATCACTTTAACATTAATAATTTATGACTGGGTTTTAATATTGACTTTCTTGATTAGATTTCAAGCTTGAACATCATATCTGTGAGTGCAAGTCATAATTTATTTTCTCTGTTTTCTATGCTGATAAAGAAAAAAAGAACTTACTGTCAAAAAGACAAACAGAACAATATACTTATGGTGTATTATCCCACCTAGCCGTCATCTTACGACATTTTTCAATTAGATCAGGGGGTGGGGAACATGTAGTTATCCACATGCTATTTGACTCCAACTCCCATCAGTTGCAAACAGCATGACGTATAGTCAGGGATGATGAAAGTTGTAGTTCAGCAATATATGGAGGGCCAGATTCCTCACCCGTTTTGATCCCATGTTCTGTAAAAATGAATTTCTCCCTTACCCATCCAGAGGTATTAAGAAGTCTAATATCTCAGTTAATAACAACCACTGGTAGGAATTTGAAAAACAGAGGTCAGAGGTAAAAACACAAATTAAACAATGGGATTGCACACACTCTCACACAGACAAATTCACAAGGCCAGTGTCCAAGCTGAATAGTTCCACCCTGAATGAATGGTTTAAGTGCGGGCAGGAAGCAGCCTTGAAGTCAACTCTTAATTGTTTTCTGCCTTGGACAATAGGTGGTGAAGTATCACCCACATGATGGCCTGCCACCCATGCAAAACATGGAAGATTTCACTAAAAGACACTTTACTATCTTACCACACGGTAAGGACCAAGCCAGAGCCATGATGATATCTCCAAGGTAGTTTGGATGGCGCACCAAGCCCCACCAGCCAGAGACCAGGAGGTTTTTTCCAGTTGCAGTGGGAATAACTTTTAAGTCTGTATAATGATATACAAATAAATATTATTTGTACTCTGTAGATGAGAACACACTGTGTAATATTAATATATAGAAAGCACTAATAGAAAACCAATTTGCCTAAGAAGTACTTACGGGCAACTTTTGGATCCTTTGGATTTCTTCGAAATATGTTTTTCTGTGAATTCGCACCACGAAAAATGTAATAGCCAAGAACTTCAGAAAAGAAAGAAGAAGCAACTATTATTTCCTTGCAGAACTTGCCAACAGCACACAGTCCATTGTCTTTCCAGTTTTACATTAATAACAATGACAAGGGCAATGTTCTTAGGCATCTATTTATTGTCCAGTTTTCTAATCGTGAGTACAATTGATGTGGATATTACAAATTTACTTGCTTACTCTGAGGCTGCCTCAGCTCTGGAGAACCCCTGGCCAGCCCCAGAGGCACCTTTTGCCTGCAAGAAACAGCCACACAAGGCTTTGGGAGGCAGACACAAGAGGGCATCAGAGGAGAGAAGGAAGGAAAGAAGGTTGCCCACAGTACCCCTGACCATCATTCAAGGCACCCCACGGTGCCACAGCACACGTTGAAAGCCACTGCTATACAACATGAAATAGAGATGGGGAATTATTTGTAGTTTTTATAGCTACTCTACCTTGAAGAAATGCTATTGAACAATGACACTCAAAGAGACTGATGGCAAACACCCTCTCTAAAAATTACTTGATTTACTGAATTGTTGACATCAGTTTGGGTCAGGAAAGGGCTTTCTCAACTGACCGTGAAATATTATTCCTTCACAAGACCTGAAGGTTAATTGTGCTGGCTGATAAGAGAGATGGGAGGCCAGTAAATCTACCTGTGTGTCTCTACCTAGGAACCTTGCGAACCTTGAGGCCCACAAAAGAAAAACCAGCTGTAACTTGCTGCACCTTCTTTTTCTTTTTTTCTTTGTTACTTCTCTGGGACAAGGGGTGGGAGGTTTTTGATGTGGATGCTTGTGAGCAACAATTCATACCACTCAGGGTGAGAGTCTGAATGGGTTGGAGAGTGGGGGTGAAAGGTGTTAACTTAGTCAAAAGCTACAGGGTGAGAGTCCGTTGGCACAGAGTGGGACCCTCTTTGTGTGAGTAACGGGGAGTGAGTGGGCGACTTAAGTGAAAAACTATGTGGGAACCATTGCTAAGATCATTGGTTGTTTAACCTGTATAAATGATTTGTGTTTGATTTTTACTTAGGTATTTGGTTAAATTGGATATTTTAATTTGTCACTGTAGCTTTGCTTGTTTACAAAAAATATGACAGAATTGTTAACTTGTTGCTTATTGGGCCTGCGTATATGATTTTGTAATTTTTGTATTTTTTCTGCTTATTTTTCTTACTCTGTGATTGAAAATATTTGAATAAATCCTGAAAATAAATCAATATATTAAGCATTCCCATAAAGCATCCAGAATGCTTTTAAGTAAAGCAATATTTCATTTTAATTGCCACTTACTATTCAAGGCTACAATTGCAGAAGCTGATAACCAAGAAAGTTCATTCGGATGTTTCACTAAATAGAAGGCTTGCAAGCTGTAGATAAAAGGAACCCACACCAAGTCTCCAAATGCTAGCATGAACCCAAAACCATCATGGATGATGTCCATTGTTGTGAGAATAGCTTCCTAAAAAGTTAAAAGAATTAAATGAGTACTGATTTTTGTTAATGGCCAAAATATTTTCACTATACTGTATCGTTAGGGTTGTGTACATGTGGAATATGCAGCAAAGCACACAGAGACTGAATTTACACTTTTCTAAAAATCAGCAAATGTTTTTCAGCAATGAGCTCTCAATGCCTTTTACAATTCAGCTATCTAGACAGACAGATGAGAGCCAAAACAGGAGAAACTAGTACTAGTTTCTCACTCTACTTCCCCTTCTCTCACACATAAACATCACACCCATTCACACAAAAGCTCTTACCCCATTCATCCATCCATTATCTCATTCACACTCACACACCCAAGACAACCTGCTCCAGTGCACAGCCACCTATTTTGTGCTTCACCCCTTTGGCTAAGAAAGTTAGCCAATCTTGTAGATTGCCACCACAGAATGTACAATATGTCCCCTCTTCCAAAACTGAAATCACTTTGTGGGCTGTATCCTTGATGCCCTCATCCTGTCAGAGAAAGAAGAGCCAGCAGGCAGACATGGTGCCTGGCTCATTCTGTGGTCAACCCTTAGAGCAAGACACCTAGAAGATCTGGCATCTCTTCTGAGATGGCAGACCAGATAGCACACAGCCAAATGCCTTCCCCAATGCCCACAGCAGTCTTCCCTGCCACTGAAGGTTGCTCCAGGTGCTGGGAAAGGTGTCTGGTTTTTGGCATCCATAGGGAAGACCCCAGAAGCCCACCTATATGCAGTCTACAGAAAGATGCAACCCCTTTCACTTGACAGAGGGGAACAAGTTATACAACAATTTCCTCCTATGTTTCATGATCAGCCTAGCCCACAATCATTTTCAGCCAACTGTTGTGATGATGAGCCAATCATATGCTTGTTGCCATATCAAGGTAAGAGATGGTTTTCTCCACGACCAAAATGGGGATGCTGAGAAACATGAGGAAGGCACTAGCACGATTAGAGGAACCACAAGGTTTGCAGAAGTACAACACTTTTAAAAAAACAAACAAACTCCAAAAGGAGGCAAAAAATAAAAATAAACATTACCTCATTCCAAAGTGCATCCACCACATAAAGGAGCTGGAAACTATTAACCAGTATCATGGACAAAGATGGCATATTCAGATGTTGCACTTTCATCTCAGTCAACAGCATTGCCAAGTTAATAACAACCTTACAAAAATTAAGTTGCACATTAAAATCAACTTTTATCTGGTGAAACAGTAACACAAGTTTCAATGATTTCAATGTTCAATGTTTCAAGCATTTTTCTCCTGCTCACAAGAAGAATTTTACTCATGTATAAGCAGTTTGACCTAGTATGTGCTCTTTTCCCTTTAACCTTTCTATTTATCTTCCCCTATTTGCATTTTAACTCTTATAAATTAAACAATAGCTATGTAAAATGAGAGATACTTGCAGCTGTGAACATTGTACAACTAATGCTATCATGATAATGCAGCTGTTTGTAGTATATAATATAGTGTCATCATAATGTTGATATTTCCAATATTTTGCAATCTTTTCCTGCAGTACATTTTTCATTTTAAGAACTTTGTTGTCTTATTTGTAAAATCAAAGATGATGCAAAAATAGATTTAAACACTTACTCACCCAGCCAATTAGCCCTGGTCGTAACTCACAGAAGTATTTCAGGTCAAAATTTCTGATCCGAGGATTTAATTCACGTCCCATAAAAAAGTCATAAAATATATTCCCTACAAATAAAAATAAATTGGACCACGGTATAATATTGGCTACTGTACTGTTACTGGGTTTTATCCAAGTCACACTTAAAGTAGTCCCACTGAAATTAATGTACTTAAGACAGCCAGAAATTTCTGTCTAGAAACTCTTACAAGACAGTTATGCCAAACTTGTCCCACATTCTTAAAATACACTGAAAAGAAAGTGGGTATACATTCTTCTATGTTATAAGTTTAATTTATTACAACTTTACAGGAGCACACAATCCAATAAGAATGCTTTTTATCAAGGTACATGCAAATTATGTAAATAGCATGAGCGGATTAAATCAGACAAAACATTCTGAAATAAAATGCATTTAAAGTTAAATGCATGATTCCTCTTAGTGTTTCACTGAAAGCCCCAAGACAGAGACTATGGAGCAGAGGAACGGGGGTTAATGTAGTTTGTAATGACAGTACTTTTGACATGCAGAAATGCATAAGAACAAAAAATAAAATAAATCAAGCACGGTATGTTTTCACAACTGAACACTTACCAGAATTCCCCCCAGGTGACAATTCTTGTTCGGATGCTCTTAATGAACGGGCATAGAGATAAATGCTTAACACCACAGAAAAAACTGTAGCACAGACAGCAAATTGTAGGAAATGGTCATATATATAGGAAAACTCCATTTCAAAATACAGAGAAATTCCTACAGCTGCAGCTGTTAGGATAAAAGCATAGAATCCTTGAAGGAGAGAAAAAAACACAGATTATGTGAGACACAAGTAAAAAAAAGAAACACTACTCTAAAGACACATTTATGAAAGTGAATGCGTATAAACATTGTAAATCATTTTCCTAATTAAATCATCTTAATAAAGTGGGCTCTGATAGAAAATTTTATGCCAGAAATCTTTGTATTTATTGTTTCCAATTTGGCACTATTTATACACAATGTGAAACCCTAAGACTGCACTTCTGTATTCATTTACCTTGGAATTAACTACACTGAAGCCAAAGGGACTTATTTATATAAAAAATAATCTATTTATTATAATAAAAAACTTTAAGCTGCTTACATGAAAAATAACAATGCAACATTCAATAAAAGTTCTTCAAACGCTTAGCCCCCCCAACCCTGCCCTCCCTCGTTAAAAATAAACAGAAAGCTCTTGGGCAAGCTTGGCTAAACACATCAGAGCTTTCCAAACTTTTTATGTTGTTGACACACTTTTTTACATGCATCATTTCACAACACAGTAATTCAGTTTCACTAGCACACCGGAGGTGAAACTAACCCCTTATAAGAGTGTTTCCGCAACACACCTACACACTGCACATTAATGTGTTGCAACACAGTTTGGAAAGCTCTGACATACATTTTAATTACTGTATTTGTCCCACAAATTACATTGTTGGGGGGGGGGGAGCTTTCCAGAAGGTGGGTGCTATCATCTAGCTGGTTTCCTTTCACTGTGTCACCATATGGCCATGTGCTGGTTGTGCCATGACCAGGAGGGTATCCTTGAAAATTCTTAAGAGATTGGCTAGGTCTGTACTGGGGAAGACAGCCTGCTATGTATTCCGGTTCCAATGTGTTTTGAGCTTTAAATGTCAAAAGCAAAGCCTTGAGCTTGACTTGGTAGCTAATAGGCAGCCAGTACTTTCAAAACTGAGTGTCCTACTAAACATTCTAGTATGAGACTAATTGTTAGGTTACTCATGTTACACCTTGGCAATGCTACCCGTGTCAAGGCACCGTTGTAGTTGGCACACCAACCCAAGATGGTAATGGATGACCTGAGCCACTGAGGTCAGCTAGGTCTCTAGTGATGGATCTAGCAAGCACCCCAAACTCTATACAGTCGTACCTTAGAAGTCGAACAGAATCCATTCCAGAAGTTCGTTCAACTTCCAAAATGTTTGGAAACCAAAGTGCGGCTTTTGATTGGCTGCAGGAAGCTCCTGCAGCCAATTGGAAGCCACAGAAGCCCTGTCAGATGTTCGGCTTCCAAAAATAGTTCACAAACCGAAACAGTCACTTCCGGGTTTGTGGCATTCGGGCATTCGAGAACTAAGGTGTTTGAAAACCAAGGTACAACTGTATTTGCTCCTTCAGAGGGAGCACAACCCCATCCAGAACCAATACAAAGCAAAGTTTGCACATCTGGGAATCACCCATCCACATGGACTCTTGTCTTTTCAGGATTCAGTAACAGCCCACATCTAGTCCATGATTGCATCCAGGCATGGTTTAAGACATGCATGGCCTCTCCTGATTCCGTTATTACTGAATGAAATGGAGCTGGATGTCATCAGCAACACTTTGCTCCAAATCTAATGATCAATGGTATCAAGAGCCACTGAGAATTCCAGGAGAATCAACATTGTCACATTTCCCTGTCCCTCTCTTGAAGGATATCATTCATCAGCAACTCAGACTAAGTATGTTAAGGACAAGAATTCAAATTGTATTATGACTACAACAATATATGTGTAATGAAAATTTAGCCCGTTTAGACACATATTACACTAGAAGTATAAAACAAACTATGGTTATGGCCATTGCCCATTACTGAAGGCTACCATACCTACAGACAAGTACTAAGCAAATGGAAAATTAAAAGCAGACAATCAGCTGTAACCATATACAGTGGTGCCCCGCAAGACGAATGCCTCGCAAGACGGAAAACCCGCTAGACGAAAGGGTTTTCCGTTTTGGAGGTGCTTCGCAAAACGAATTTCCTATGGGCTTGCTTCGCAAGACGAAAATGTCTTGCGAGTTCCTGCGGGGTTTTTTCCCTCCCCCCCCCTTTTTCCCAAGCCGCTAATCCGCTTATCAGCTGATCCGCTAAGCCGCTTATCAGCTGATCCGCTAAGCCGCTTAACAGCTGATCCGCTAAGCCGCTTATCAGCTGATACGCTAATGGGCTTGCTTCGCAAGACGAAAAAACCGCAAGCCGAAGAGACTCGCGGAACGGATTCTTTTCGTCTTGCGAGGCACCACTGTAGCTGAAAACCCAAAGCATCATTTGGCATGATAACTGAACCATATATTCTCATGCTTGCAATCTCAATAATTATAGGTTACCAGTTTAAAAGTAATGTTGAATTTAAAACCTAATTACCATTTATCCTGTATTCCAGTCTCATTCCATTCAAAAGTGGGGTCCCTTCTACAATCTTAAAAGAAAAAGAAAAAAGTCTTTTCCACCTAGATTCAGGAGTGGTAAAGCAGATTATAGAGAAACAATCATTTTTTAAAGAACCTGTTGCCTTTCTACATTTTGTAGAATAACAGAGCCACTTAGCCAAGAGAAGGGGGAAATTCTAAACCTTGCAATTACATGATAATCCCCATGATATAAAACTGATTGCATAATAATCTGTAGTTTAAAAACTATAAAAAATAGATTAACCATGGCTCTTTCCATGCAATCACAAATCCCAAAGTTGGCATAGAAGAATACAACACTCATACAACTACAAAAATAAGATATCTAGATGAATTATTTATATTAATTCTAATAATTTATATACCACCTTTGATTTAAAAAAGAAATACTAAGGGGACTAACAGATCAATAAAACAATGTATCACAAGAAAACCAGTTCAGGAAAAAAAACCAAATTAAAATATTGATCACAGTAACCAGAAGCCAGTATTAATTGTCAGGAAAATGCCCAGGTAAGCAGACAGATTTTCATTTGTCAACATAAACATTCTATGATCAATCTGCTTGATCATCACAGGCAGATCAATGTACAAGGCAGAAACCAATATGTAAAAAAGCCCTTTTCAGCATCACTGTAAGATGTACACCTACAGTCCATGGCATGGTTCCTAAGGCTGCCTCTGCAGACCACAGTGATTGAGATTGTCACAATCCAGCTCACCACTCCATCAAGACATGTGTCTAGAGCATGCCTGGGTAACTCCTAAGTCAAATGTAACAGAGAAACAGGGCTGAGTGCCCCAGATCTCCTGAAGTCCATCCCAATGGTTTCATATAGAATCTATGATGTAAAATAGAATTGTGTACATTCCTGTTTGGCAGGAATGCAGTAGGAACACTGAAAATTGCAATAATTCTCCTCATGAAATATGGTCCCTCAAATCATCATTTGCATTGGTTTTGCTTTATGACAGCCATAATATTTTTAAAAATTGTGACACACACAAAATATTGCATTTTTGTAAATGCAGTATACAAATTTATAAAGTTTTACCTTTCCTATTGGGAGTAAGTAAAACAGAGCTTGGAGAAAGAACCAAAGAAGAAAGACACCAAACACTCTTGTCTCCCATAAACTTTCCAAAGCTGGGAGGGAGGGAGGAAAATTCAGAACACTGGGGTCTTTCTGAGTACACATCAACAACAAGTAAAATACAGTTGCAGGAAGGAGAAAAATCATTAAAAAGGCACCTGCAAAACAAACACACAGAATCAGAAGTTAAACAGAAAACAAAATACTGTAAAGCATTACTACAACAGAAAAACTGTTGTCAAACTACTCAGTTGTTACAATATTGCAACTCAAAGATCACCCCCCCACACACACACCAGGACTGTTACCTCTTTTAAGATATAATGCTTTCAATGCCTAATGGAGAACAATTTGAAATGGGTGACATAATCAAAGACTGCATGTATACTTCTAGCAATTGCACAGTAATGATATTGTCTAAACTTTATGGTACGAAAGGCTCTTGGCCAGCAGCAGGTAGCCACAGAGATGCAAGAGGAAGGAACTACAGTGGAACCTCAGTTGTCAAACATAATCTGTACTGGAAAAGACCATTCGACTTCCGAAACGTTCGACAACCAAGGTACAATGGGCAGTCAGCAAAATCCATTGAAAAAATGGAGAAACACGCCTCGGAAGCCATTAAACTTCTGAGGTGTTTGAAAACGGAAGCATTCGACTTCTGAAACGTTCGACTTCTGAAGCGTTCAACAACCAAGCTTCCACTGTAGTCCCAATTCTAGTCACTTGTCCAGATACTGATGACATGTAAGCATAGTAGCTGATGTCACACAGAAACCATGATTACTAGGAAAAGATTATGCAATAAAATTCATGAAAACCACTGTCATTATGTAACTATTTATTGAGTATGCTGGGATTCAAGAAACCACTACCAGGAGAGGTCTCAAATTGACTTCTAATGGAAATGCCAGCTCTGTATATACAATGATGTGCATACAGAGCTGCTTCCCTCCACTAAAGTGAATTTGGGAATTTGCAAAAAACTATATGAATGCTGCAGTACGCCAAGACTATCATACCAATTTTTCCTCCAAACTCTAGTTCCTTTGTCTTCATGCATACTTTTACAACAGGTTTGGGTTTCTCAAAAATTCTCTCTTCTGAATACATTTCTTCTGTTCTCTTCTCCTCCTTCCTTGAATGCAAATTGTAGCGTTCGAGGATGCGCTCTCTGGCACGCTCAGATTCAATTCTTTGGCGCTAAATACCATAGTGAAGGGAGAGGAAGTCATTTGCAATCATATTGCACCACCTGCTGGATATATCCCTCCATTCAAGTAATACTGCCTAAAAATCCCTCATTTCTTTGATCCCCACTCTGCTAATCTACACTGCCATACACTCCCTTCTCATACCAACTAGGTCCAGCCTCCTCCTCGAAAAAAACCCACAATTCCTTTTCATCAGTACATTTACAACACTATGCACACAGTCATTCTTAGCAAGATAAGAGCAATCTATTCCTTTGTCAATGCTCTTATATTCAAGATCCTTTCTCTACATTCTATCCATTTTATCATGTCAAAGTTCTTTATAAAATATTCAAGATCCTTTTTCTACATTCTATCCATTTTATCAAGCAATACATTTAATGCAGATATTGTAATCTCAAGGATTGAAGAGCAGCTAACTTTAAACATCTAACCAGAAGGTTTCCAGAAACAATGGAAATTTGAGTATGTTGAATACTATTATTTCATACCTCTAGAGTGTTGTGAGATGAGTAATTCACTTCTGTGATATCTGGCTCCCCATTATACTGGTTGGTATTGTTTTCATTTAGTTTCTGGATTAAAAAAAAAGAATTGAGTGTTTCCATTGTAGTAAATATTATCAGTTTTTTAAGAAAACCTTCCATTCCACAACTAATCATAGATTGCCTTTATAAATTTCTGATGTGTAGCACAGACACACAAGAGAACCAGGTTTTATGGAACCCTTGAATGAAATTCTAAAACAAATAACTTTGGGAAGTACCTGGTTTAGTTTTAACAGTCTCCAAATCTAAGTAGAAGAGGAATTTGTGAAACAGTGAAGTGGAAAATCAGTATATGGAACCTGTGGTATGCTCCATATACTTGACATTTTTATGTCTGTGCCAACTTTATTCTGACAGTACTCAATTCCTTCTACTTTCTTTGCAAAGGAAGAATAAATTGAATAGTGCATGAAATCTGGTTTGTTCAAGGTACAGTTGCTATGTGTTTTTGTGATTCCAAACTACAAAAAGTGCAGCTACTATCAAACTATATTGCCCATAAATTTTCTATATTTCGGTTTAGCTGTATGTGAACATAGCTTGACAAAGGGACTAGACATAAAAATAAATCAACTCAAATACCAAAGGAATCAAATTAGGTTCCCCAATCATATTCTTTTCATTTTTTGGTTCTCTGCTTTGAGAGGAAGAACGACGTCTGTGTTTTGCTGGTCGACCAGGTGAACGAGATCTAGAGCCTGATCTAGATCTGCTACCACTGCGTCTTGAAGGGGAAGCGGAGGAAGAGCTACTTTTTCTAAATCGAAAAGATGACATAGACTGAAAAAAAAAATAGTTACATCATTAGCTTTACAAACTAGTAGGTAGTTATTAATATCTCTAAATCTTCTATTTAAAAATATTCATTGTTTACATTACATTTCCAAGCACAAGTCAAAGTGTTGGTGCTGACCTTTAAAGCCCTAAACAGCCTCGGTCCAGTATACCTGAAGGAGCATCTCCAACCCCTTGGTTCTGCCCAGACACTGAGGTCCAGCACCAAGGGCCTTCTGGCGGTTCCCTCGCTGCAAGAAGCCAAGTTACAGGGAACCAGGCAGAGGGCCTTCTCGGTAGTGGGACCCGTCCTGTGGAACGCCCTCCCACCAGATGTCAAAGAGAAAAACAACTACCAGACTTTTAGAAGACATCTGAAGGCAGCCCTGTTTAGGGAAGCTTTTAATGTTTGACAGACTAATGTATTTTAATATTTTGTTGGAAGCCATCCAGAGTGGCTGGGGAAACCCAGCCAGATGGGTGGGGTCTAAATAAATAAATAAATAAATATTATTATTATTATTATTATTATTTACATTAATTCAGTTTTTTGGCAACATCGCTTGAAGGTGGATCAAGAAATTGAAAAGAGGTGAAATGAAGAAATAGTATGGCACCTTACTATTCAAGCTTGAGATTTAGGATTTGTATTTGTAAAGCACAACTGCCACCTCAGTCTAAAACCAAGGTAGCTGTAAAACCATAACAAATGTACTCAACCTTGAAAGCTGATGTGTGCAGCTCTACTCTTACTTAGGGGGAAATCTAGATGTATGGTGATTTATGTAGGTGATAACCCTACATAAATAAATATGAAATTGCATAATCCCAAACATTAGCACCAATATTGAAAATAAAGCACAGCTTATTTCAACATACATTCAACATATATTTAAAATACATTTGTTTGGAAAATAAATATGATTTTTATTTGAGTTGCTAAAACACACCCTAAAATACCAAAGTAGTTCATTTTGGACTTTAAAATATTCTGCACACATGCTGAATAGATGTGGGATCAGGATGTGGGAGATATATGCATTTTTAAGAAATTCAGCAACCCCAAACATTGTGTGTCAGATGTGAACTGATACAACCAGAGCAGTTATTACTGAATCTACTTGAATATAAAGGATACAAATTTCTTCAGTTTCCTAAATGCCTGATATACTACAAATTTTCAAAGCTGAGCCCCCAGCAATTTTTTTAAAATGTGGCTGTACACGCATTACAATATGTTTAATGACTTTACAAGTGTTCAACAAACTCCATGGCCATGGTACAACACCTGCATGTGGAAAATTCTGTTGATACTGCACAGAATGCCCCTCAAAGCATTTTATAATGGGCTAATCTTAAAACATACAAAATCAATAAGGAAAAGGAGCAGAATGGCTTGATATATAGTGCAACTTCACAAACCATGGGTAGTATTCAATGCTCTCATTCCATCAGTGCAAGCACTTTTGGCTGCACACTGGAACTTCCACTTCGCCTTCCAACGTGCTCTGAGGGTTCCACCAAAATTCTGGAGTAGTTTTGGGGATGGCACAGCATGAAACTTCTGTTATACAAATGGAAATCTTTGTGCTAATGGAGCAAGTGCATTGGATACCACCCCACAGTTTTATCCTCATACTGCAGGAATATACACAGAAGCAAATATTTAGGACTAATGACTGAAGTGTAGCCCAAAGGGTTCATTAGTAACCAAACAAATGAGCCCTTCTTGTTATGATTATTTACTCTAGAGACTAATTACCCTCATATCGCTTTCTTTTAGCTGAAGCTCAGTTCCATCTTTGTATTTTACTGTGTAAAGATGAGTTCGGTCGTCATAGCTGGTTACTTGTACTTCATAATACAGAACACTTCCAGGCCACCGGCCCATTACCACTTCTTCATCAGCAAACTTTCTCCTGGGCATGTTTCAATCTGGGGGGAAAAGTGGAGGAAATTGAAGTTGTTAGCATAGATGTTGCAAAAGTCAAATCATGCTTTGAGTCTAATGAAATTAAACAAAGTCACCTGTGTGCTGAATGAGCTAAACGGAAGAAATGTATGAGCACTTAACAAGAGTTACTGTATTTCAACGCATAATGGTCACCACCGTGCAATAGTCGAACCCCCTCTTTTTCGGACCCTAAAATTGGTCCCCAGAGCAATCCCTGCATTGCAGGGGTGAAAATGCCTTGCCAGTGGGACATTTTGTTTTGCTCAACAGCATTTCCCTGCTTTTGTAAATGAAATGGCTCTTGGCGCAGCTGTTTCCCAGCCTCTTCCTGTTTCCCTGTGGGCCCAGGGCTGCCTGCGGGACTTGCCTGTTGGCCAAGTCAGCCCTCAGCCCAGAGAGGATGAGGCAGCCCCGCACAGGGAGCAAGGGCGGCAGCAGCTGAGGAGGTCTGGTCTGAGAGCCAGTGACAGAGGAGAAATGTGATGGCAAGGTCTTGCCCATGGATGTGCCCAGTGTCTGGTAACTAGCGACAGTAGAGCATGCATCTGAGGCAGGGCTTGTGCAGCAAGCCTCTGGGTTCTCCATGTGGGGCTTGCGGGGCAGGGTCAGAGACCTAGGTTATGTATTTACCATATTTCACTGTGTAATTGTCACCACTGCATAATAGTCACACCCCTTTTTAAAAAGAAAAAATGGCATTAAAAAAGCAACCATTACACAGTACTAGTATTTTACTCCAGTTCTAAGCTGCACAGGTGCAAAAAAGAGTGTAGGATTTTCCTATCTGTTCAAATATATTAGTTCAACACACACACGGGAAAAATATGAAACTACACAAACACAATGGGAAAACCGGTACAAGAGCACTATGTGCTACAGAGGTTACAATCTATGCTTTGCCTATTGCAGTCAATAGGCTTAGGACTGCTTAACCTAGCGTTGGACTGTAGCTTGACTCCATTCATTGAACTGATGTCAACAAAACGCCCCCATTTCAAAAAGGTTATGACAGGTCCAAAATATTTTTGGGCCCAGGGTGACATCTTAAAATCCATTAAATGACTTGCTTTCTTGTCAGAAGTTAGCTCATAAACAAGGGTTGGAACAAGGATCCATCCCTTTAATCAACACATAACTGTTAACTCTGCACTGCTATTCATACTTACATGTAAGCCCACTGAAATTAGTGGGGCTTACTTCCTGGTAAAAATACACAGAACAAGCTGCATTTCAGGTGCAGAGGGGAGAAGCGTATACCACCTCAGTGGCTTTATACAGTGAAGAGGTCTATAAGAGTAATAAACGTGGAGCAAGAAATAGAACTTTTACTTCTAGAAAAATGCAGTGCAAGTCAAATAGTATCTGTACTGAATTAAGTAACAGTTGCAACGATACCAAATTTCTCAAGTGTGTGCTTGTTATTTGGTGTAGCAATTTACGACACAAATGAAACAAAATTAGATCTTAAATTGCAGGTGTGCTTGCGAAGATTGATGCAGCAGGCACAAGTCTCCCACATAACACATTTAGCCCTGTAAGCATAAAATACTAAGCATATCCATGTTTTACTGGATTTTTGTGCAACAGTACTCCTTGTTGACTATGTCAGGTGCACTTGTCTGACATCTACACTAAATTAATCTATGCATTTCAAAATAAATTAAAGAGCAAAAATCCTGTTGATGTCTGCAGGCTAGTATTTATTGGGACTTTGGGATGTACCATAAGCCCCATGAGGAGTCGTAAGACATCTTCAAGGAGTGCATATCAATCCCATGGAATGATAGGCTCCTGAGTGCTTTCCTTCACTACAGCTAAGACTTGGGTAGGTTCAGAGTGTGCCCCGGCAGCAGACCCTCACTGGATGTGAGAATAACCGGATCTTAACATCACTCCAAAGTGATTTGAAAAACAGCAAGCTTAGAGATAGTTGCTGTATGTTTCCTTCTGCAAGGCTTTGGGAGGTGACTAGAAAGTATCATTTAAAAAAATATTTCTAATATTAGTATGTTATTACTACTACAGCTTGCAAATCCTCATATACACAGTGCATACACATGGCTGAATGAAAAGCTTTCACACATTTGTCTGCGGAACAGGTTTTTGTATAAGACTAATTAGAAGTAGAATCATAGAATTGTAGTCTTGGAAGGGACCCCAAAGATCATCTAGTACTGCCAGTTTTAAATTTGGATGTTGCCACTTAATTAGCTTCAACAGCAGTGCAATTAATGATCTTAGTACTGCAGCCTTAGGATTCCTTCCAGCAGCATTTGCAGTTTTACAACCATTTAACATGAAATTCACACATTTGCAGTGGTTTCAAAGGGGACCTAAAAATCAAAACCCCGAGTGAGTTGTCCTGGGAAACTGCAGACGGAAGTGCAAATTCCCAATTAACCATAAAGCTCACTGGGTGACCGTAGGCTACTATGTCTCAGCCTCCTAGGGTTGAAAATAAAATGGGGAGCGCAACCATCACGCACAATATTTTGAGCTTCTTGGAGGAAAAGTGGAATATAAATGAAATAAGTAAGTGTCCTCTATTCACTTCTCCCCAGAAACTACCAACGAGAAGAGTGCGTACGTCAGAGCCGGAGATAAACATTACTATTATTATTTTAAAAAGGTGAACTTCCATCCCAACGGGAATATTATTCTAAAACAAGTTCCACCAAGTTCCGTGGAGCTGGCCCCTAGTAAAGATGCTTAGCATCGCAGCCTTCAAGAGCTGCTGCCATCACTTCCAGACCCCTCCTGCGTGTCGCGAGGTGCCTGCGATGCTCTCCGACCTTTTCGCTTCGCGGCTCTCAGGGGCGGGATCCGCTTTCCGCAAAGAGGGGAGGACAACGCGCTCGCGCAGGCTCTGCGGCGCCTCAAACGGCCCACGGGAGAAACTTAGCCCGAGGTCTCCTGAGGAGTTCGTTACCGGCGCCTCGCGGGTGGGACTGGGGGGGGGGAGAGAGGCGACGCGCGGCTCTCGAAACAAAAGAGCCTGGCGAAATGCCGAGGGGGGACGCGGAGCGACGGCTGTGGGAGGCAGAGGCTGCAGCCTGACGGCACCGAGGCCTCAGAAAATGGAGGCGGAGGGAGAGAAGGAAGGAGGGAGGGTGGGAGCAGAAGGAGGCGGCGACCGCCCGGCACCCTCCCTCGCAGGACAGGCGCCGAAGGGGTGTGTCCCGGCCCGCAAACAACGCGTCCTCACCTGGTCGCTGCGCCCCCGCCGCGTCGTCTGGCACGGAGGTCTCCGCCGAGCAACGCGAAGCCTGGGCAAGCGGGCGAAGGAAGGGGGCGAACTCAACGGCAGCAAGAGCCAACCGCCTCAAGCGACGGTTACGGGAGCGATAGCGGGCGACGTTCCAAATCCCTCCCCCGGGTCCCGCTGGGAGGCGCGAAAGGCCAGGCGCCAACCGCTGCCATTGGCCAAGCCGCGGCGTTTGAATCCGTCTCGGCGGCCTCCCATTGGCTGAGAGTCGGTGGCGCGTTCCTCCCTCTCGCGCTCCGACGCTCAACCTCCCGAGTTCCGGTCCAAGTTGTGCCTCCGCTTCAGCCAGTTGACATAGTTCACTCCGGGGAGCTGAGAATCCTGTAGCGGAGCGCCAAAGGGATCCGCCTCCTCTCAAAGCTCCTCGCTGCTGCTCGTCCGGCTCTCTCCGGGTGATGGAGTGGGGAGCAGGCTCTCTTCCCCTCTCCTTCCAGTTTGCACATCTGAACAGATGCAAACGTGTCGATAAGCGGGTTCCCAGATGAAATCAAGGATGGTGGGGACGCCGCCCAGAAGTTCCCGCTCCCACTGTGGATGGCGAAGCATAGTTTTAACGCGCACGCGGGGAGTTTGGGTGGGTGTGCAAAGCAATCGGCTCACGTTTCTGTCAGCGCAGATCAGACAACACCCGCCCACCCAGTCCCTGTGCACTGAACCGCTTTATGCCAAGAAAAACAAAAGATGCAGGAAGTCCAAAGCGGTGCAAGCCGCACGCCCTGAAATTTGAAGAGCTTCGCATATACAGAACCATTTGCGACTGGTGCCTTACTGTTACTGAATTGGATACGTCCGAAATTTTAAACACCTCTTCTATTTCCAGCAGCCGATGGTCTTTTTAACCTGCAGTGCTGTCCTCTGCCCCATGGCTTTGATGATAGAGAGAACGAGCGTGACCCTCATTTCGAAACAAAACCGTGCTAGACGTTTATTTTCTTGAGTGCCTTTCATCAAAAGGTTCCAAGGCGGTGATCAAAAGTCTGACGAACGATTCACAGGCTATATAAATGCAATACAAAACCAACCCATAAACATAGCAATAGGGAACAAGAGAAGAGACAGACTAAAAATAGGCTGGCTCTGTAAGGATTGCGTGAGGCACATAAGGGGGTTCAAACCTCCGTTTGGGAGCTTGTAAGGTTTGCTGCTGGCTGTGCCAGTGAGTCTGGAAGTGCTGTGGTGTCACCTGGTGTTGCAGGGTGGCAAGACACCTGCCATTTTTGCATGTTAAGGTTGTGTGTGTTTTCCCTCCCTTCCCTGTTGAAAATGCATTGGTAATAGTGGCTATTCAGCTAGCATAGTAACTATGTGCCTTAAGTCCCAGCATATTGGCATATTGAACCAGCTGCAATCCTATGCATATGCCAACCAACCCCCCCAAAAAAAAGAGCTCAACAACTTTTGTGTCTGTATTTTCAACTTTTGAAATATGGCAATAGCCTAGTTTCACCCCTGGCATATGCTTACCTAAGGCCAGAATTCAGTCAGGACAGCAACGTGTACGAATGCTTCCAGATGGGAGTTTATTGTGAACTATGTGCTGCTTATGCATGCAAGCTCCCCCGCACTGCCAGTTCCCATGCTATTGTCACAATCAAATCCAAAATGTAAAAACAACTTATAGCTGCAGCCACTGCTGCTGTGGAAGCGTATATGGGGTGTGTGTGTAACAGGTTTATCACGTGTGATGTTTCAGTGAGTGGCTTCTAAGGCTACCACAGCCTACTTCCATTTGCTTGTCACCTGAGTACAACCTAGCCATTTGGTTTCTGGTGGCCCATCAGGAAACATTCTGGGCACTCATAGGTTTACAGTGTATGTCCTGGCTAACCTTAGTTAGCTCAGAGCCTAAATATGTTATTGAACTGCCCACTGGTGTGTTAAGGCAGATAAAAATGTATAATCTATTTGGAAAAATAAAATTTAATGTTATGCATAGCTGTCAACTTTCTTATTTGAAAATAAGGGATCAGCAGCCTCGAAAATAAGGGATCAGCAGCCTCACCTGTCCCGGGGACAGTCTACGGGATAACTAACAATCTGAGATAGCAGCGGGAAGCAGCAGGAAACGGTGCTGGAATAAGGGAATTTTCCGCAAAAAAAGGGAAGGTTGACAGCTATGGTTATGGTTTAGGATTGTTTTTATTTTGAATTACATGGTGGTGGCACCATAACCTTTTCAGTGCTTAGTGCCTCTAAAGGCCTTCATCCAGCCTGTGTAACAAGCAAACATTCTAAGACCGTCAAACAATACACATGGCATGAAAACAAAAGGCATGTAACTCTTTTAAAAAATATTTAGCAATGATATATTGTTGGGCCTAAACCTTGGGCCAAAAATCCCACCTACTGTATTTGAAAGATGTAACTAACATGACTCTTTTGGATGAGCTTTTAAATACACTTGCCTTCTTGGAAACGTTCCCAAATTGTTAAAAGCTGCTTATGTAGATAACAAACACACACTTGGTGGCTGGAGCTGCAAGCAGCTTGTGCAATAAAACTTTTTTTTTTTTGGTGCCAACTTGTGCCTTAGAATTTGTAATTTGAATTTGAGATTCTGTAAACAAGCTGCAAAAAAACAAAACAAAATCATCCACAATATGATTCCAATGTTCCAGTCTCGGTGCCTGTGGCAATTGCCTTTTCTCTATTGCAATTGTGCATTTGCAAACCCTGTTGTTGCATAAGGGAAGTTTGTGCAACCCTTCTATTCCAGTGTATTATGATAAGATATACATGCTATAGTACCACTCCAGCAAGCGTTCAGCATTTTCTCTTTCCATGCATTGCTCCAGTTACTGATCCCGTGAGAAAATTTATGGATTTCATGGGTAGGAAGGAGGCCAATTGCTGGTGTGCGTGTATGTTTTCTAGATTAAAGACTGTTGGAGAGCCTGAACTATTAAGACATTTGAGCCAGCATTCTTTTAAAGATGATCATTATACTGAGAATTATGAAATGTTGGGTTGCAATTGCTGAGTTTCTTAGGCCTCCTCGTTTTTCTTTCAATTGTTGCAATCCTCTTAAAAAACAAATGTGAAAAATGAGTTTCCGCCACCTCAACTGCCTGTAATATTTGGTTCATATTTTTGACACTTTGCAAAGCAAAAACTAAATTTAAAAGAAAAAAACACTTATGGACAACTGAAATATAAGCAGCTATATTAAAGAGAGGGTTTGAGACTGCTTCAAAGCCATCTCCTGCATAGGCAATGCTGCTTTATTGCCATGCACAACCAACCACTGTGATGTCCAAGCTAGTTGAGGCTAGCACTGCCAGAGACTTGATGCTTGTGACCCCAAGTAATACCAAGTAATAGTATTTACTCAAATCTAATGCTCATCTCTTTTGGCCAAATTACGTTGTGAAAATTAAGGTACGCATTAGATTCAATGGCACATTTACATGTGCCAGCAAATGCTTTTTTTGGTTTCAACGTTCTGAAAATTGAGGTGTGCATTATATTTGAGGGTGCATTAGACTTGAGTAAATACGATATATAGAATTTAGTATCTCAGGTTCCGTACAAACAGCAAAGCACTGTATATTTGCATAACACCAAACCATGGTTTAGTGCTACATCGACAAATATGAATGGGGCCAGTCAAAGCATTAGTGTTGTGCATGCTCCTTTCTCCACGTGCAGAGCTAGAAGTCCAGTGCCTCCTAGTGGCTAAACTCTACAATAACACTATACACACAACAGACTTTATTTTTTCATAGACCTATAGGTGCTCCTGCCACTCTAACTACGCTTGCACGCTCTCTTTTAACCAAAAACCTCAGGTGTACCATGCATACACAAACACATGGCTGATTTCTGGCAATGGGAAAGGAAGAGAGATCTGGTCTGGGGTGAAGCAGAGTCAGTGGTAGACCCTCCTGACCATATGTGCCAACCCTTAGAGGTCGAGATCCCTTCGCCCCCCTTAAAATATTTGAGGGTGCCACCCCCAAAGCTGGTGGACATTGCCATTCAAATGGGATGTGTGCACTGTGTTTTATGATTGATGATGTGGGGCGGAGCTTACCTGCCCCCCCCCCAATATTTTATTCAAGTTGGCACACCCCTGCTCCTGATGGGCCAACAACTACCCAAATGTGACATTGGGCATGAAGGCAACTGTGATCTTTACTCTCTGAACAAACCTGGCCCCATTCATTCATACAATCTCTCATGTAGATTCCTGTAACAAGCTCTACGTTGGGCTGTCCTTCAGTACAGTTTGGAAGTTTTGATTAATGCAGAATATAGTGGCTCTCAATTTAAACAGGAGAGAGCACAGCACTCCAATTTGCACAGGTTTTTTATTAGTTTCTATCATCATGTTAAGGAGTCTTAGTTTAAAGTCATTGGCAGCTTTGATTCTGCATGCCAACAGGTGCACCTTCTGCCATGGGTGCCATGTGTTTCATGGTATTTGTTAATTATAAAACAAAAATTATTTTTAAAAACCTCAAGCTGAGAGTTGTTGGGGTTTTTTGCCACTGTTGCTGCTGTTCTACTGCAATTTTTGATTAGGCTATGTGTTTCTAATTTTAAAAGTGGATGTGGTTTTATTGTTCCATTTCAAACTGGCTCAGAAATTTTACAAATATATGGACCTTCAAAAGCCTTTGAAGGAGGTTGTGCAAAACTATTGAGTGTCGAGAGGTACTGGAAAATCCCAGTAACAAAACACCTGCAACACACAATGCAACGTATACAAGTTATTGAGAACAATCTGCAACCCTTCTGACCTGATCACAAGGTAGAATTACCAAACCAGTTCTCAGCTATTTATTTGCAATGTACTGTAACCATCTTCATTAGGAAAATGTGCAGGGGCAGGGGATTAGAAGTTGTCCATGCCCAATCCTAAACATTTTCTTCAGTATAATTTTTAATTTTTTGCACTGGAACAAGCCTCAGGCTTTTGATGTGGTTTGTGTCATTCTAAGCGATTATTTATTAGCCTGTTGCATTAAAAAAAAAGAAGTGTTCTATACATTTCACCGAAGGGTTTTGAAACGTACATTTAGATTGGTAGAGTGCATGCCTCTAAGGTATACAAGTACTGTAAAAAGCTATATGACTTACCACACCTCTCTTTCTTACACTGTCTTTCGTCATGACCTGAAAGGACTTGTGTAATGCTCATCTTCTAAGAGCTGGACTAAATCCATGTGTTGTTGTACACTGAAAGCAGCTATGTGCCGTCCCGTGATCAGCTCCTCGCTCATCCTGTGTTCTCATTGTTAGCTGAGAAAGTGAAGACACTGTGCCCATCTTCTAATCCAATCTGCCATCTGGATATAATTAATATGCAAAACTATGTTTCTAACAGCTATATCAGGCAATCATATCTAAGCAACAAACAAACAGGTATTTTAGAATGAACTGTAAAAATTGTTAGCAATTTAACAGGAATATAAATATACATCTCCTATTCAACATAACTACATGAATGAATCATTAACCTGAAGAGATTAACATCTCCCAGTATTTTTGCATAACGCAGAAAAACAGTTGTTTAGATACTTTCATGATCATGAGGAACAATGGTGGGGAGGAAGACGGTGTGGACATAAAAAGTTTCTTTTAGCCATCACAAAATCAGGCTAGGCCAGACATTTGATAAGAAGATTTCATCTACATCTTAGGAAACATTCCTAATGGTAAGAGCTGTTTGACAGAGGAAGAGAAGGCTTAGTAGGTCGCGGGCTCTCATTCACTGGATCTATTTATGCAAAAGCTGGGCAGCCATCTCTCGGGCATGCTGCTGTTGCATAATACAGATTTGGATTTTCCATAGTGTTATGTACTGAAGTTCTCACCCTGGGCCAGCCGGGGGATACTGTAGATAGTTATGCAAATAAGGGATCGAAAATGACGTTCAGTGATTGGATAGTTTTAGAAAATTGTTACAGTTACGTTGTACTGGAGCTCTATATAAGCAGGCTGACTGAAACCTTCAGTTCTGTTCTGGCCTGTGAATAAACAAGAACTGTTTGAAGAATCGCTGTGTCGTCTGATATGTTCACCCACAACTTAACACATAGGAAGGGGAAATCTGGATTAAATGTTAAAAAACCAGCAGGAGCTGGTATTTTGATCATACAGTAAGTGGGGTGTGGACTAGGTGACCTACATGATCCCTGCCAACATTTTAATTCCAATATCCTGTTTGCACATAATACCAAGCTAAACCATGGCTTCACACAAATGGGCAAACGTGGATTCATGGAGAGAAGACTACGGCTGCTTTGCTTCTTCTCTGCTCCTGATGCTGCCACCCTGGTGTGATCTAAGCCATGATTTGGCTTAGCGCTACTTCTGAACTCAGGATCATTGCTGATTTCACTCCAGACAAAACACAAACAGTGGCCAAAGTTTGTTCTATGATTTACCACTCGTGGTTTGTCCAGAGTGAGATAAACCACAAGCTCAACTTCAGATGGAATGCTAAGCCAAAACAAGGCTGAGATCAGAGCAGCCATGTGGTGACAGGACCAGGAGAGCAAAGCAGCCGCAAACTTCTCCCCAGGAAGCTAAACATTTTCTTGTTCGTGTTAAGCCCTCATTTGGCTTAGCATTATGTGTGAAATGGGCCCTATGATTCTGTAAGTCATGGCCAGCCCCATGGCTGATCATAATCATTATTAAAGGCGTGTTTAGTTTGACCCTTTCCCCCTTTTTATTAATTCAGACTTTTCATAATCCATGAAGGACTGGGTGCTAATTGAAGATGTATCATAATTGAATATTGTAGTCACAGAACATTTGTGGGACATGCGGTAATCATCTACTGAGCTCTGTGGAACAACATAGACCAACAGGTCTTTCCTTCTCTCCATTATTGTACACACAACAGTAATAATGCAATCCTGGCTGTGAGATTGAGGAGGTAATCTTTGCTTTAAAGAAGACAAGAGAGTTAACTTGAACTGACAGTGGCATCGCAGCTAAGCAGCCTTGCATGAAAACAAAGATGTTTCCTGCATATGGTTGAATAATTATGTCCCCCTGCTGATTAAAGAAAGTGTTGTCATTTTGAAGTACACCAGCAACATTACGCTTAAGGCAAAAAACAGATGAAGGGACAATTTTCAAAAATGAAATCTGTATGCTTTTTGTATGACTAAAACTACCCCTTGCCGGAGATCCAATTGGGTTCTATCCAACACTGGTCCTACTCAGAGTAGACCTGTTGAAATCCACGGGCATGACAAATTTAGGCCCCTTAATCTCAGCGGGTCCACTCGTGAGTAGAACTTAAATACAACTGTCAGACTATAGAGCAAAAGCTGGAGTTTTTTTGCCATTTCTTTTTCAAAAGATTTTATTGAAGCTTTTTATAATGCAATAAGATAAAGGAAACTAATTTAAATAAAAACAGAAACACAGAAAGAGAAAAAAATGCAGAATCCTATCTCAAAGGTAGCTCTATAACCCTTGTCACCCACAGACAAGGTGAAGGGTTTTTTTTTCTGTTGGCAGCTATATTCCCCTTTGGGACCAGATGCTGCTGGTGGGTGGGGCCAGAAGCAAAAGGGGAGGAGCCACCCCCTTTGCCTCATTCTTCTATCACTCTTCCTTCCTTCCTTCCTTCCTTCCTTCCTTCCTTCCTTCCTTCCTACCTACCTACCTACCTACCTAGCTGGCAGCTGAGAGAGAGGCAATTACTCTTATTATTTATTAAAGCACTTCTTTTCGTCATATAAATTATCAGGGTGCTATACAACTATGAAACATGCCATTAAAAATAATACCACTGTAAACAATAGTTAATGTGACTGGCTAATTAAACAGAGGAGTACCCCCCAGTGAGGCTCGCCGCCGGCAGCACACCCACCTGAGAGGCTCCTGCTGCCGGAGCACCTCCACGGGCAGCTATCCCTGCCCCCTGCTCCACCACTGTTTATCCACACTTTGGACTACTGTATCTTGTAAAGTTCTGCTGGGAAGAGGACCGGAAGGGAAGATTTCTATAAGCACTCTTTGACTTCCATGAGCCTCTGCACCAGCTCCCAGATGTTTTTAATATAGATGCTGCAGTTCAGCTGCTCACTACATCAGCTTCAACTCTGCAATCACTTGGACTGAGTGTGGTGTTAATAAGACAGGTGAAAGCCAAAGCACTGGAATGCATTATTCATTTCTAAAATCATTCCCGAAGTTTATTCTATATTTGTGAAATCAGGGAGCATTTGAAATAAAATATATTTGAGCAGTTAGAAAATATGCATCAAATACAGGGGTGCTTTCCTGTGCTTTCATAAGAAGGATGGCTCAGCAGTAAACATTTGCTTTTTAAAGGCAATGTCACAAGATGTTTTCTCTTCTGCTGGGATACTGAAGTCGAGCAAACTACACTGCCTATAGGTGGTTAAACTTAAGGATTTGCTTTGAATATTTCAGAAAACCAGTCCATAAGTGGGGAAGCTGTGGGATTTTCATAATAAAAGACTTATTTTTCACTATGAAACACCACTAGTGACTGAAAGTAACCCTGTATAAAAAACAAACACACCCACCCACACTCTCACACAACATCCCCGCCCCGCCCCCCAGCCTAACAGGGGCTCAGATTCAGCCAAGGAAGTTTCAAATATTATTTGAAAATGGGTGTTGCTTTGAAGTAGAACTTTCTTTGTTTGGCTTCCTGTTCACAGCTGCCAAGAAGCCTTTGAACATTCACAAGCTCCAAGGGCCTCCCTCTTTCAACATCTGCACCCCCCCCTTTAAAGGTGTGTTCCCTTATTGCCCCAATCATCAAGGGTGTTAATTTTTTTACCTATACTTTCCCTTTTCTTCTTCAGTATCTCTTCTTAGTGTTGGAGAGATGTTTAACATACATAATTTCCCCTTACTTCAGAAACAGAAAGCTGATCAGAATGCTATTTCCTTTTTCAATCTCTTTGGCAGCCGAGCAAGTTCTTCCATAGGATACTGAAGCTAGGGTTACAAGAAAGATCTCTTTCCCGTACTACGCAGAAGAGACCCTAAGTACTTTTCAGCACACGTTTTGTGCAATATTTTGGATATCGGTATGTGAAATTCAGTTTTTCGAGTATTTCAGTCATTGCAAAATGAGCAGGCTAACTTTGAGTTTAAGTACTGAGTTGTGATGTAGTTGTACAAAGTCTTAACCTTTCAGATATGGGTTTTCTATGGCAGCAGGAAAGATCATTATAAGAACCTACAGCTTAGCAAAGTGAGGAACATTCTTTTTCTGGTATAAAGACTTGTTCTGGAACTCAAGCAAAAAATAATAATCACAGGGATGACATAAGCATTTAGAATAATACAAATGTCCTTCTGAGACATTTGTGTTGTTTCTTCATCTAGCCTAGCCTACAAAAGCAGGGGAATTGCAAACTCCCTCCCTAAGGCAACTCAAACATTAAGCACTCTTTAATCACTTGCTGCAGTGCCTTTTCTTTTATTAAGACTTTCAAACTTAAAAAAATTCAAGTGGTCTGCACCAAGTTTTAACTTCTGCTATGAACCCCTTGTTTTCAGACCATTACCATTCCTCAGAATTAAAAAAAAAAGTGTCAAGTGTTTTGAGAGAAAGAGAGGGAGGGGGACAGCTCTTATGATGAACAATGCTTCTGCTGTTTCTGCCAAAATCCAAAGGGCCGCACCCTCAACCAACTAATGCTAATGACCTTTAAAAAAAAAATCAACTTGGCTCCAGGTCACTGCCTGGTGTGCAAATCAATTTTTGCATTGTGAATGCATTTGTATTATGGATGTGGTATTTTAAGATGAGAGTGAGCAAGGAGTATTAAGGTTTGGCCATGAAACATAATGCTTTTCTCATTTTAAAAAAAGACTCCTTCATTTTTTACTAAGTTTTTTAGAGGCAGTTAATGCATAGTAAGTTCTATTTTGAATCCTAAGCCTGTTTTGCCTCATACAAAGTTATCAGGTGAGGAAAGGATTACCAGCAGTAATCAATGCAGTTTCCTTTAAAAAAAAAAAAGCAAGGAAATGTGCTGCACAGCAGGGTTCATGTAACTGATGTGAGAGCAAGAAAAAGCCAAGGTCACATCTAGCTCTTCCTCTGCCAATATCGGATTTCTTCTCTCTTCAGATATCCTTGCTTGCTTAGCTTCTCATCCCAGGGCCTATATCACATTCCTTCATTCTTAAAACACACAGGCAGAGTGAGCCGGATCAACGAGGAAGCAGTAAATTTTATTTAGATAATACAGTAGGGCCAGCCAAAGCTAAAAGAATGTTAGACAAAATTCATGCAGGAGAGTGCTATGGATGGCTGCTAGGAACAATAGTTATGTACTGCCTCGGTCCTGTATACCTGAAGGAGCATCTCCACCCCCATCGTTCAGCCCGGACACTGAGATCCAGCGCTGAGGGCCTTCTGGCGGTTCCCTCACTGCGAGAAGTGAGGTTACAGGGAACCAGACAGAGGGCTTTCTCACTAGTGGCACACGCCCTGTGGAATGCCCTCCCTTCAGATGTGAAGGAAATAAGCAGCTATCTTATCTTTAAAAGACATCTGAAGGCAGCCCTGTTTAGGGAAGTTTTTAAATTTTAATGAGGTATTGTTTTAAAGACTCGACTGGAAGCCACCCAGAGTGGCTGGGGAAACTCAGCCAGATGGGTGGGGTATAAATAATAAATTATTATTATTATTATTATTATTATTATTATTATTATTATTATTAATTTACTGCCTCCACAGTTAGAAGCAGTGATGCATTTAAATACGAGCTGCTGGAAACCACAGGATGGAAGAGTGGTCTTGTGTTCGAATCCTGATTACAGGTTTCCCACAGGCATCTGGTTGGCCACTCTGAGAACAGGATGCAGCACTGGAAGGGCCATTGGCCTGATCTATCAGGCTGTTCTTATGTAGGCACAGATGATGTACACCATTTCCCTCTACAAAACTATCTTCTCCAAAATGATGACCCTTTGTCATATTTTATATTAGCATACCCTGTTATGCTGTACTTCTATTTAGTTATTAATTAATTCCAGGAAAGAAGTAATTAGGTTCTCTCCACAAGGCACAAAGGACTTGTATTGTGCCACATGGGTTAATTAGCTATCAATGCTAGAATATCTGTGCTTACCATGACTGTTTCTTGTGAATGGTTCCCTGCCCCACCAACGTCATCTCAGCAGTTATTACCAATCTGCTTCTCAGAAAGGTTGGAGGCGTTCCCATTTTAACATCTGTTTAAGCTCTAATTATCACTGACTGCAATTTTTAAAATCTCATTGCTGTTCAACTCCCACCTTATCACTTTCTCCTTCACATGCCAGCAGCCCACGAAGAAGACTTTGCTTCATGCATCTGTCAAATTGGTCTTGAGTACATGAAAGCTTCTGCCGTAGTAGATTCGTTAATTTTTCAGGGTTGAAAGACTTTGATTGCTTCTAGAGCCTGCAGTGTCACTGGCTGAGGGGCCAGATTGGGTTTTGGCACTGATACTAGAAATCAGACCTCTGAGGCTGGCTGGCTGGCTGGCTGGCAGACAGGAGCTCACCAAATCAGATCACAGAGCACCAGGGCCCATGTACCCAGAGCTGGACACTCACACCACTGACCCCCCAGGCCCAAGAAACCAGGCGCCTCCCACACTACCTCCCCAGTCCAATGGCGGAGAGTGTGTACCACAAAATAGGATAAATGGACATCTTTAAGTGAAAGCATTTACCCTTTAGGAGTCTCCAGCTTTCCAAAAATAGATGGCGCATATGAAAGGCAGAGACTCAAAAGACCTCTGTTCGCTTTCATGCCAAGGGCATTGCTCCTTGGTTCTGCAGCAACCGACTTGCTTTGCTCCATGAGACCAGAACAACAACAAATTCATTCCCAAGAAATAAGCAGATTGGACAGCCCTTTCTCTGTCTGCTACATTATTGGTTGATAGATTAGCAGCATGCCTTCCAAGTGCTTATGAGGTACAGTTAAGTCCCCTTAGATTATCACATAAGAGGAGGAACCACAAGCAGAGTCAGATAAGGTCAGCAAGCAAAAACCAAGGTTAAGGGAGTGGAATGGTGCAGGAAGCAGCCCAGCTCATTGAGTCTTTGCTCATTTTTCCTGGAGCACAAAAATATTTGGGTATGTCTCATGACATGGGGTCTCATGACAGGGAGCTCAATGTGTCTCAGAGACTGGGTGTTCCTTTCACAAGGTAATCACTCAGCTTCCATTCAGACTGTTAAGTTGTGGGCAAACATATCAGACGACACAGCGATTCTTCAACAGCTCTTATTTATTCAGAGGCCAGAATAGAACTGAACTGAAGAGCTCAGTCAGCCTGCTTATATAGAGCTCCAGAACAACGTAACTGTTGAAACTTTCTAAAACTATCCAATCACTGAACGTCACTTTCGATCCTTCATTTGCATAACTATCTACAGTATCCCCCTGCTGGCCCAGGGTGAGAACTTCAGTACATAACACAGACACCCCATAACTTTTAAACCAGATCACAAAGGAAATTGGCTATCCAGTACTTCAGCTGATACTAGGCCCCTTCAAGACTGAGTGTGCACCTAAATTATATCAGATAGGATTAATATGTTGGCTGGGTTTGTTTTTTTTAATTCTGGGGCCTTTCTTGACTCATTTTCCATGTGCCTTTAGATAAAAATCCCTATTCAGATCACCAGTGAATACGTGAAGGAAGTGGGTTGAGATCATGACTGAAGTCAGCATCCTCCAAAAATTCATCTGGTCTTCTCTACAGGGATGCGACACCTCAGGCTGTGGCGTCAAAAGCAGCCCTCCAGGCCTCTCTATCCAGGCCTCAGAACTCTTCCCAGGTCACAGTCTTCCAAGCCACACTCTTCACCAGCCCTGACTTGCACCTTCTTTGAGTGTTTTTGCCTGACTGGCATAGGTCCTTGAATTCTGACAGTGCTTCTTGCTTGCCTGGATGGCGCATAGGACAAAACCATGAATGGCCTGAGAGAGCCCATTCCTAGGGCTGCTGAAAAAAGACCTGTGTAGCCTGAGGGAAAGCAAAAGTGAGGTAACTCAGGCTAGGGAGCACACATACCATCAACTTCTGACAGAACCAACAACCAGCCGGAGCTATATGTACAAAGATTCACAAAATGTTTAGGGGTATGTGTACCCCTGTGTACCCCCAGAAAAAAGCACTGTATATGTGACCTGCATGAAGGGATAAGTGAGGGAGCCCAGGACAAGGAGTTTGTGCCATCAGCTCCCAGTAGGACTGAGGGGATTCTGTCACTGCTTTTTATATAATGTTTATTTTTAGTATTAAAAAATTGTAAACTGTCTTGGGTGCCTTGGCAGAAAGGTGGTATATAAATCCAATAAGTAAATAGAGAGGGAAGTGCAAGTATGAGGAAACTAGCCTATTGTACAAAGGTAAAATTAATATTTATTGCTCTGCTGACAGACTTTTGCCTCTGGCCTCACTCGGCACTGGCATGTGGCCCCTAGAATATTGTGCAGAAGGGATTGTGGCTCTTGGGCTAGGAAAGATTTCCCACCTAGACACAGAACAGCAGGTGAATCTGCAAGTTTATGCGATGGGTTCTCAACCTCCTACACATTCATGTTGTTAAAATATGAGTCACATGAATGTTCCAGTATTTAAATATGGCAGCAGTGGCAAGCGTGGAATAGACCTCTTCTAATCTAAGGGCATAAAGTCAGCTAGGTGCTGAGCAAAGCTTACTTCAGAAGAAATGCAGAGCAGGAACGGAGGTATCTTCAAACAGCATAAGGATCTTCCCGCCCATGTTAACTGATTTCCCACCACAAATGTCCAACACCTCAGCCACAACATTAGCGGTACATGTTTGTGTCACAGTGCACACAACAAAAGTATGGGTTTACCGTCATTCTTCTCTCAGCCCCATTCATTCCACCCATATTTTAATGCTTTAATTTCAGTTTATTTGCCTCCCCGCCCACTCCCCCCACCCCACCAATTGTCTCTTTGGCCTTTTTCTGTGGTATTTGCTCCATTTCACAAAACAGCCATAAGTGCCTTAGGCAGTATTTGAATTTAATGATGGATGTTTTCTGCACAGACAGGTTAGCCTAATTACTACATAATCTCTGTCTCTATTTAATTAAAAGGCAGCCAAGGAAAGCAGTTTTTCCTTTAATTAAAATTTTGTTACAAGTTGCAGATTTTACCACTTTCTCCATTGAAACCTGAGCTCATCTTGGCCACTGTGGCAATTATGCAGAGATTTCAGATCAAACTATCAAGGATAAGAGATTCTATGGAACTAGAATCTTTGGTAAAAGTGAGGGGTTTCCCCCCCAAAAAATAGAAATTAGATGTTTCTTCAGTCAGGAACAGGCTTCAAAACAAGGCAGAAGGGATAATCATTATAATGATGGCAGAGCAGAAATGAACTGATTTCTGATATAAAAAACACCAAAGCTGATAAGCAGAACAAAAATGTATATACAAAGCTTAACTGTCACCACAGAACTCCACAGTTCTGTTAATTCCACAGTTAACAAGTGAATTCTTTCTATTACAAATTGGTCCCTAAAACACCATTATCATCCCAAAATGTTCTCCCCTAGAACTGTTCTGTTGATATTCAAATCAGAACAATATCAGTCTCAGGATCTTTCCCCCTGTTCAACATACAGCTGATTCAAATACCTAGTCTGTCTGCTAAATAGTTTGATACTTGGTCAATTGAAAAATTGAAAGCAACATATAACCAATTGGGTTTTCTTTTTTTCTTACCAATGCACTTTATCTCCCTATTTTTATTTAGTGTCTCAGGAGAAAAATAAAATGGTAACAGAACTTGAGACCTGTGTATCATTAATCAGGTTTTCTCATAACATTTGTTGCATTCATTATTTTAAAAGGCTGCATGCAGCTTAATATGGTTCAGGTAAGTGGCACAGGCAATTATTTGAACCATAATGTTTTGTTTTCAAGCTGAAAGCCCCAGTTTTTAGGCAAAAGAGGAAAGCAATAAAATAACAAACCTTATTTTGCCCTTTAAAAAAAAATAAAAAATCACATTAAGAAAACTGAATTCTTCATGGTTTTTTAAGTTAGGCAACTCCCCCATTTTGTGTGCAATCAGCATGTGCCCTCCCACAGACATACGTGGCATTTTCAGCGCCAAAATGGGACAGGGCAACTGAACAAAACCCCCACGCAAGTGGGGAGAGAGGCGGAGCTAGCTGCTCTGGCACCCGGAGCAGCGCACATGTTGTGCACCCAGGGGGTGGGGCTAGACACCGCAGTGAGCAGTCCGGGGGGGAGCAGCGTGGCGATGTCACCTCCCCCAGGGATGATGCCCGGGGCAAACCACACCCACCGAACCCCCTTCCTCCGCCAGTGAGTGGGAAGATGAAACTAAACTATGGGTTGAATCAGCATATACCAGTTCAATTCAACAAACCTTCATATTTGACTTAGGCTGTAATCCTAGGCACACTTACCTGGGAATAAGTCCCATCAAACATAAATGAGATAATTGAATGGCTTTTTCTTTTTTCTTTTTTGCTACAACTGGGCATTACAATGTCTATGACTACAGTACTTCTTTTCCAGTATGGGTATTTACTCAGAAGTGTGAATAGGATTGCCGCCCTAGGATAATAAATGTTAAAAAAACAAAAGGAAGTCTAGATATAAGCAAGGAAAACTAAACATTCTTTAAAACCTTTTGCAGCTTTCTTCTGATCTTAAAATGCTGCCAAGCCAAATAGATCTCTTGTATAAATTAGAGGAACTGTGCTTAACAGAATTCAGGAAGCGGGCCTCAGATTTTTACATCAGTGCTGTATCCTGAGCCAGCATATGAGGAAATGCTCCCTTGACTAGAAATAATTCAGAAACAACTAATCCCTAGAACATTTGGGGCGTAAGATGCAGGTTTCGGCTGCTCCGGACAATTTTTTTTCATAATGTAGCTGTGGAGTTGCTATTCACTTAAGTCTTATTATGCCCCAACTGTTCACTTTACAAGGTAGTAGACAAGCATACAATTTATTGTGCATTTTAAAATAAGCAACTGCCCACTGTAAAGGAGAACAGAAGCCACTCTATGAATACCATAGCTGTACAGGGTCAGTTGCTTGGAGGCCCCTGAATCAGATCTAGCCCTTGGAGAAGTGCTGTCCTCTGGATATCCTGTAGCCAACTGAATCCACAAGCAAACGAAGAACTGAAGTTAGGTTTGGGGATAATAGAACTTGGCAGCAGTTGCGTTTTTTGTTGTTTTTTTGTGGGGTGAAGGTACGGTAGTATCAAGGCCTTGGCCCAAGAACCCCCACTTCCTTCTCAAAGCACCATCTTTTTGCTGGCATTTAGACATTTTCTCTCAAAGCAACACCCACATTTTCAGACCACCCCGCTATTATACTTTGTCTTTGGGAGAATGCTGTTCTTCTCTTCCTCCAGATAGTAATATAACTCATTGCTATTATGAGTGCTGACAGCATCACTGACCTAAGTGGAGATTTATTGTGAACAGTGATGAGTCACAGCTGCCTATTTTGTAAACTCTTTTTAAAATTAAAATGGGAGGCCATTGCAGCATTTATTGTGCACTTTTTTGTTTTGTTTTTAAAGCAGCAATTAAAAAAACAACAACGGACTAGTGCTTTCCACCAAATTTATTTAGCCTTTTAAAAAGGGAGGTATCAAGCCAATGAGAACCCATGGCTTCACCTCAAAAAGGCATGAAGTCTCTGAAAAATCAGACATGCTTTGGTGAAAACAGGAGCAGCATTTTAAAGGTCCAGCAGGGTCAGTTAGAGTTAAACTGACAGAGACAACCAACTTGATTAGGATTTCTAAGCACTGGCTAAGAGACACCCTTGACCTACTTTGCTCTTGCCATCCAGCCCCTCCCCAAGTATACCTTCTGCTAAATAGAAAACAGTTAAGGCCAACTCTCAGAGGGTGTTGCACTCTGAGGGATGACTTCACCAGTGGGTTTTCATTAGCAATTAAAATAGCTTATGGAGAAATTATGCATTCTTAATAATATGACTATTATTGCATTGGCTTTCAAGAGTCTGTGTTGTATTCACAAAAGCAAGCTAATGTGTTGATTTACACTTCTTTTGTGATCCATGTGTCTGTACGTGATTCTGCGGATGTCTAAAATGGTGAACCTTGAACAATCACAGATGAATTTCATTGGTTCCCAAAACCAGAGATATATTCCCCATATGTTGTACATCCACTAGTCAATGCTGACAGCAATATCTAAGAGGTCTGGCATTCACTGATTTTATTTTTCAGATATTCACAGCATTTGTGTGGGATTGTCAGCTGACATTCACCAAAACGTATCTGTAAACCATGAACATATCTTCATCAAATAAGATAAGCAGCACCATGAAATGGACTTAAGCTCTAGAGAATACTAGATAATTACACTAAATGCTTATCAGGATTTAGAAAAGCCTTTCCCCACATCTAGATTAGCTGAACTTGTGTGAAAGCTCTGCAGCTGCACTTTCCATCCTGTTATTTTCTTGTTGCCATTTTGCCCCGTGATGAATCTGAAAATCTTCATTCTTCTTTTTCTTTTCTTTTCTTTTAGCTGTGCTAAATGAGAGCTTTTCTTTTGCAGGCACACACACACATCTGTCTCAGAGCTGCTGTGGTTTAGATCATTTCCTGTCAGTGAGTTCAGCCTGTTGATCTCTTGGCAGCATTGCTAAAAAACGCACCAGCAAGACTACGGAGGGCTTTTGTCAAGCGAAGCAAGCAAATTGGATCACAGTCTCTGCAAATTCTCGTTCTAGTCCAAAACAGCTGAAAAGGCTCTTAGAACCAGTTAAACCTAAAGGGCGGAAATAACTTTCTCCATATTATTGTTTCTCATCTGCCAAAATTTTATGGACTTGTATGGTACTGCACACCATTACAAACTGAACAGGAAATTTCAAATTCTGTTCAGAAAAACATCTTCTGTACCATAGAAGAGGAATTTGTAGTCTTCAAGATATTGTTGAACTTCAACTCCCATCATCCCCAACCACTGACCATGTTGGCAGAGGGCTGGTGTGAGACAGAGTTCAATAACATCTGGAGAGTCACATTTCCTTTTCCTTGGACCATGGCTCTTATTTGATATAGTTGGAAATCTAGGATGCAGCTGAGTTCCTTTTTCCCATGCTGCCTCTACCAAACACAACCCCTGCCCCACAAAAGCATCACTTAGAGACAGCTGTCTCCTCTACATTATCTTCACAATTCTTTACAACAGCAATATCCATATTAATGCTTTCTGGAAGCCAGATGTGAGAGGCAAGGGTTGCTTCAAATTTCCAAAAAATTCCCTTTCCAGCTGGAGTCTTCTTGCATTTGTACTGATATAAGAAACCTGGCTGTCAGGTGTTTGGGCAACCCTGTGCACAACAGTTCCCAAGGGGATTGGCTGTGTGATCAAGTTCCCCACAGGGAAACTGGTTGCATAAAGTGCGTAGGCTGCACCAGTAAGATAAAACAATACAGTGGTACCTGCGATTATGAACTTAATTCGTTCCGGAGGTCTGTTCTTAACCCGAAACCGTTCTTAACCCGAGGCACTCTTTCGCTAATGGGGCTTCCCGCTGCCACAGCACCACCACCACTTGCCTTCCACTCACATCCCAGGGCAAAGTTCGCTACCAGGAGCATCTGCTTCCAGGTTAGCGGAGCTCATTACCCAAAGCGTTTGTAAGGAGAACGGTACATAACCCAAGGTTCCACTGTAATGCACTCAATTTGATTCCCTATCCTAGTATGGTAACTTTGCCCCCACAGTTTTGAAACCAGACTAGGGGATATCATCAATACAAAACGATGTTTCACTTTTTGAAATACTGAAGTCACAAAATGGGGGGGGGGGAGTGGGAGATTCACCACAACGTAATGTTTCTGAACAAACTCTTAAGAGGCAGGCAAGTTCTGAGCAACTGCAAGGGTACATTTGATTAGAGACTGGCATGTAACCGATACCATCTGCATGTTAGCAGAAGAAGCACAGTGCTAACCACACAGTTGAGAAATAGGAAATAACCTCAGAGCAATAACCTCAAGGCCATCATATCCTAATTTAGGGTTCACAGTGGCTCAAGGGAGTGTGCTTTTTTAAGCTGCTATTCTTTCTGAGTTTCATTGTAGCTGTTACCTCATAACAATGCTAAGGGAAAAGGTTACCATAAAATGCCCATGAGATCAATGAGCGGTAACAGTTGGCCTTTGTCATTGTAGATGCCAGTTCACCATACGAGAGTGTAGCAAAAGTGGGAATAGATTTCATGTCATTGGATTTGTGAGTGTTGATCTTGCTGCACTGATTATATATTATTTTTATTGTATTTTATGCTTTACCGTAAGCTGCCCTGGGGGCCCTTTGAGAGTTGAAAGGCAGGGTGGTTGTGTTTTGCTTTTGTTTTTAAAGTCCTTGAGAGCACCTAGCCACCCAAATCCAACCTTTGAGAGTCAGAGTTTCCACCCTCAGCCTCTGCTTGCAGCTCTAAAGCTCTGTGGTGAAGGAGAGTCCATCATCTTCCAAGACAGTCTGCTTTACTGTTCAACAGCTCATACGGTCAGGAAGTTCTTCCCATCAGATGTCAAGGAAATAAACAACTTTCTGACTTTTAGAAGACATCTGAATGCAGCCCTGTTTAGGGAAGTTTTTATTTTTTTAAAAAAATATATTTTATTAATTTTCCATACATTTATGCCACATTAACATTTTGCATTAAACTTTTCAGTTTTTTGACTTCCATCGCCTTCTCTGCCAATCATTCAAATTCTGATTTTTTTAAATACACATTTCCAAATTTCAATATTGCCTTTATACCGTCCCCCCTCTTATATTTTGCTTTTTTACAATGGTTCTTATTCTGTTACAGAGCTTCTTTAAATGCCACTAACGTTATTCCGTTATCACTTATACATTCCCAGTATTCCACTAATTTTCTCCAGTCCTCGATGAATTTTTGATCTCGTTGATATCTAATCTTCCCAGTCAGTTTATCAAGTTCTGCATAGTCCATCAGCTTCGTTCTCCATTCCTCCAACGTTGGTATTTGTTCTTGTTTCCATTTCTGGGCCAGTAGTATTCTTGCCGCTGTCACTGCATATTGGAAAATTTTATGATCCTTTCTATTTATTTCATCGCCAACAATTCCTAAGAGAAAAGCCTCTGGTTTCTTAACAAATGTATATTTCAACATTTTTTTCAGCTCGTTATATATCAATTCCCAGAAGCTTTTCACTTTCTTGCATTCCCACCACATATGAAAGAATGTACCATCTTTTTCTTTACATTTCCAACACTTCTTACATGTTTTGTACATTTTTGCAAGTTTTACTGGTGTGATATACCATCTATATATCATTTTCATAACATTTTCCTTTAATGCAGTACATGCAGTAAATTTAATGCTTTCACTCCATAGTTTTATCCAATCGTTAAATTGTATATTATGTCCAATATCTCTGGCCCATGTTTAGGGAAGTTTTTAATGTTTGATGTTTTATTGCATTTTTAATATTCTGTTGGGAGCTGCCCAGAGTGGCTAGGGAAACCCAGCCAGATGGGCGGGGTATAAATAAATAAGTTGTTGTTGTGGTGGTGGTCAAAATTCCCATTGGTTCAGGTCCTACCCTCTGAAGGAACTGAAAGCAAATTTGCTCCATCGTCTATGTGGCACTCCTTGAAGATGGCTATCCTATTGTCTCTTAGTTGTATCTTCACTAGGCTAAACATGTTCAACTCCTTCAAACTTTCCTTGCAGCAACCGCACACGTTTTTGTTGTCGTTTTGAAAGAAAAGAGAAAGCTAATCGGTAGGGTTTGAGAATGAAGGCCATACCAACCCATCTGTAGGACAGGGCGCACATATTAGAATCCTGCCTGCGCTCAGTTGTACAAAAATACTGGAGGGAACAATGAAAGACAAAGCACTGCCAAAGATGTGAGCAAAACCAGCTTCAGTTCAGACACAGTCCAAGACTAAAAAAGATCTCTGGAGGTTGTCCAAAAGTCAGCTTTCTAGAATGATGACCGAACTACAATATGGAAAGCAGCTGGTGTAGTTATGTGAATGTCTAGCCACCTGGAATGCATCAGACATATGTTGAAAGGGAATACTGTGTGAAATTAGGCAAGGGTTATGGCAGATTTTGCTTCAAGTAATAATGGCCTATCTCACTATAGCTCATTTAAAGGGCCCACGCTCTGGAAAGCAGGATTGTGCAAAAGGATTATTTTACGTCCACCACTGTACTCTGTCCCTGTTCTTGTTCAACTCCCCCGGTTAGCCTCTAACCTATTGCCATTCAGATAGTATTGTAATCTGTAAAACTATCAGTAAAAGTAACAATAAAGTGGTGTTGGAGCTTGGGGTGGGGTGGCAAGGGTTAAGTACCCTCTTCCCAGTTGACACTGTTGGAAGAGATTTCTCTCCTCCCACCCCCGGTGGCACCCTGTACTGTTCCAAGAAACAACATTATGTGAACATACTGTGCAATATACAGAGATAATAACTGGGCAATATTTACTTCGGAAAAAATTCTAGGCTATCTTTAAAGAAGTTCTTTCAAGGTTCACATCAGAACAAAACACAACTATACATTCAAAACAGTGCCTTTATGGGACATCTCACCAGTTCCCTTAAAGCTTTGTCTAATAATGGATTATCATCCTTGCAGAATCTCTGCATTGTAATAATGTCAGTGAAGTGGAAGAAACACCCTTATTATGTGTGTCACTTTAGTTCCCACAGGCTCTGCCTCCCCTCACATATTACATACACATCATCACATAACAGCAACAAAATAATCAGGCTTTGTTTTTACTAAGGGGTTGTGGCTTTCACACAAATTCACACATTTTTGCTGGGCTGTCAGTATGTTTTCACTGAACCCCCCCACAATTTAATGCACAGGGCACAATCATTCTATAAAACTTACTTTTTCGAACTTACCATTTTTTGAGGGCCTCCATTCAAAACAGTACATTTTCCAAAGAACAGATAATAACCACTTTGTCTTCTTCTGCCTGGGGGCCTGTTATACTGCTCTCCTTTGTTAAACCACTAAAATTATGTTTCTCAACCTAACCTTTGGAAATACTACAGTTTCTGAACAATTATAGAGAGCTTGCTTTTCTAAAAACACAGTTGCCCTACTGGTAGATGATCACAGTCAGCATAAAATTTTTTCTTATTGGCTGAGATCCAAATAGCTACTTCAGGAGCATCTGAGGGCTTGGTCACAGGGCTAATGGGATTTTCATTTCCCCCTTTTTCTTTTAACATCAAACTTCCATGCCATGCCGCAAATTGCTTTCGAGCGCTCCCTCTGTTTTAAAGTGGTTTGCCATTTAGCTTGTCAGAGGGGCTGTTGTTCAGGAAACTCAAGACCAAATTCCCCAGTGGGCATGCAGAATTAGCTGCAGAGTTCTTTGGACTCCATAATAAGCGACAATAATTTCAGAACCAAACAAGGCATAAAATGCGTTACAAACTGCTAAACTTTATAGGGATAGATTGTCAATTGTATGAATATGAGAAACAAGCCACCAAGGAACAAACATGTCAAGTGCGATTCAGGCATGAACTAACTCAGGGGTGACTAATCCTGATTCAGGGCCATGATCCACTCAACTCCCCACCCTGAAAATCTTTCTGACCCACCAAGATCCCCAAGCAAGTGATGATAGAATTTTTGGAAAAAGAAGACACAGTGCTAGAGTGAGCTGAGCATAGTGCCCCAGTAGAGATGCAAATTTCCTCCTCCGCTCTCCATGGATCAGCTGAGGGAGAGGGCTGTGTGTTTGCCTACCTTTGCCTCTGTGTATGTATGTGTGTGAGAAAGGACTCACTTTTAGCCATTGTCCACAACTGGCAACCCCAGAGGGTTGGCTAAGGGTGAATGTGGTCCTTGGGCCAGATCTCTGATCTGCAGGAGGTGGTTTGAAGACGCCATAAATTAGACTACACCTAGTGTAAAAAAAATCTCAGGTTGTAGCAAGGCATGCTAGGAGGGGTAGAAGAAACAAAACCAACATTTCGCAGTGCCTTGCAACTACTTTGAAGTCTCAATTCCTTCTCAGAGGGCAGGCAGGGAGAGGCATTGCTATTCTTTCTGCAGCTGCTCCTACTGCTACCTGTTTAAGTTGCTTCAGCAAAGCATAGCCATGCTGGGGAGGAAGAGTGGCTCTAGGGTGGCTTTGCAAGATGCTTATCCACACTGGTGCTGCTCACTAGCTGCATAAATTGTTGTTAGGGAGCAGGCCAGCAATAAAGCATCAGTGCCTGTGAAGTTGACTCTTTATTCAAAGAAACGTGATCATGGCAACTCTTCCCAATAGATCTTGCCCTAGTGAAACAAGGTCTCTGTCTTCCCACAGCTCGTCCTCCACAGGTTCCTTTCCCAGCAGCCTAAGGCTCTGTCGGCCTTATATCTTGTTGTTCCACCCTCTTCATTCCTCTCTGTGTTTTGGGAGACTAGGGGGGAGGGCAGCTGGTCACAGCAGGAGGGGGAAGACTCCCTGGCTTCTTCAGCAGCCTGCCTCCACTCTGCCTCTTGGGCCCCCTCTGCTTCTGCCTCTGCTTCTGGGCTGCTCTCTGCCACCGCATCTTCCTGCTCACTATACCCTGTTACCTCCTCAGCTTCCGACACCTCCTCCTCCCAGTCTGCTCCCTCTGATCATTGTTGACCCACCCTGGCTCTGAGCCATCTTCCCCTGGGGGTTCCCTCGGGGGTTCCCAAGCTGGTCCCTTCCCCCGCTCCTCTGCATCCAGCCAGTCCATGACAATTATATATAGTACCATGGTGGAGGGGACTTGTAGCTCAGTGGCAGAGCACAAGATTTCATGCAAGAGGTCCCAGTTTCGGCGCCTAGTAGCAGTTTCAGGGAGAGGCTGGGAAAGTTCTCTGTTGGAAACCTTGGCGGTCAGCAGACAATACTGAACTATATACACCAAAGGTGTGACTTAGTTGAAGACATCTTCAGTTAAGGCAATCAGTCTATCAGACGATTTTAGATGAGGCCTTTCAAATAATTAAAATACAGTTGTTTTAAAGATGTTGAAGGGAGAACTTCCTAGTTCAAACAATGCAAAGCCATCCTTTTTGTAACATTGGTTGCTCCGCAGGCACCTTGAAAAATGAATCATGAGCCTGCCTAAAAGGGCCACAAGATGTCACTACTGTGCTACAGATAGAGCACTAAGGCAAATCCAAAAAAATGTAGTATAAACACTGACAACTGGGAAACACTGGCCTGCGAGCGCTCCAACTGGAGAACAGCCTTTACCAAAAGTGTCATGGGCTTTGAAGATGCTCAAACTCAGGATGCAAGAGAGAAATGTGCCAAGTCAGGAAGGCACGCTTGGCAAATCCACACCGTGATCAACTCCCGGCCGGAAACCAATGTCCCCACTGTGGAAGGACGTGTGGATCCAGAATTGGCCTCCACAGTCACTTACGGGCATATTGTTAAAACCGTGTTTATGGAAGACAATCTTACTCAGCTACGAGTGAACGCCAAAGAAGAAGAAGTGTGCTCTTTAAGGCCTCTGTGAAAAAGAAATTGTATTTTCTTGTCCTCCTTTTTTTTAAAAGACTCCCCAAGCAGAATAGACTGCAGCTATCAAAATGAGTTACGGATAGATGACCCAACTAAGGACACACATGATCCAAATATGAACACATAGTCTTTGCAAACAAAATAATTTCAAAACTAAAACATGCATCCATTTTTATCCTCCAAAGCAAAACTTTTCATGGCTGGACAGATATTTGCTAGCACTACTGTCCAGCAGAACAATTTATGCATGGCAAAGGATGGCAGCGTTTGTTTAGCACACTTTTCCCTTAGAGTTGCTTATGTTCCTAAAACAATGCTTGCTTTTAATACTAATGCAAATCCTGTGCAAGCTTACAGGGAGCAACTGAACGTGGTGTGACTCATTTCTGATTAGGCCTGCCTAGGGTTGCATGGACTGACAGCAAACGTTTGGGTGCTGTGTGTGTATGGGAGAAGAAACAATCCTCATCCATTTCAGATTAAGTCAGATACTAGAACATTTTGTAGGGATTATGTGGGAAACCTAAAAGAGTGAGGCTGGCTAGCTAAAATAGAGGGGGGTTCAACCTTCACACATACTTGTATGGGGTGCATTCCCATGCCACTGGGAAACAGGCAACCAGATGGGTGAGTAGTGTGGTCTGGTTCTAACGTAGCAATGGATTCAGACCTTCCCCAGTGATATTCCATCTCCTCGCAGAGCATACAAACAGGCCTATTACTGGGGGGGTGGGATACCTCACTTAAAAAAGGTCCAAGTGGAAGAGGAATGGATCATTTCAGGTTTAAACCGTTAGGAAAGAAGTGGTCATTTGCTATCCCTGCATTAGCAATTACACTGCAGCGTTGAGGTTGCAGCGTTCTCTAGAGAGCCATACACTTACATCACTCTTGGGGTAATGATACCTTTTCATGCAGCTTATGATGTAATTTTGTATAGTGTTTGGACTTGAGAAAGCCAGATCTCTGTGGCAATGGGGGTGGGAGGGGGACTACAGTTCCAATTGTCATATAAAGCTCTTTCAGTGTACAGTGCATAACACAGTAGTTTACTAATTTAAGACACAACTTTGGCTTGGCGTGTTGCATTTTTACTCACCTGTTCAGAACGTTCAACAAAGGAACTCAAAAACAGTTTCAAGTGAATTCTAACTGATTCAAAGGGGAAATGTGTACAAGATCATTGTGCCATTTCCCCCTTTGGAAGGATTACATGTTTTGGGTGTGTACCTGAAAATATGTGTGATGTGATACAGGCACACACTGCAAGTAGGAAGAACAATGGTGAACAGCAGCATAACTGTTCTATTTGGAACTGTTTGTTTTATAATTGCAAAATATATTGTTGTAACCCACCTGGGACGTTATGCTGAGGAGCTGGAAACAAATTTTATGAATAAAATAGCTTTTTAGGAGGATTTTATCGTATATCTGATTATAGTTTATAGTAAACACATTATGGTACGTACTGTCATTTATTTTTATATTTCAAACTTGGCAGCCCAAGTCATTAGCCGACAAGCAACAATGTGTTGTGACTTGTCAGCAGCAACTCCCTTGTTTTAGCAGAATCAAGCATACATCAGAAATTCTGGTTGACTACCATCCATCACAACTGGGCTGGCGCCCTTGGCAGGTCACGAGTTTCGCAGGCATTGTTTCAAAAGTGCTTTTCTACATTTGAATTGTGTATCAGCACTGGACTGAAGCCGATTTGTTAGCCGGCATCTGAACCATCAACGCCTATACTTGCCAGTTCGTTTCCAAGCATAACTCAACGTGTAACTATGTACCTTTAAAATCTCTAGATGGGCTGAATAGGACTGCCTCTTTCTAGATCAGGGTGCTCCAACATGCAGCCTCAATGCCTTCTTTGGCAGCCCTCAGCAACATTTGAGTCCTCCCCACCCCCAGCCCTTGTGCTGCCTTCCAAAACCCAGGTAAGCAAGAGGCTAGGCTTTGGGACAAAGGTGTGAGGGCTCTGGCAGGGCCCTAGAATCCACCAGCCCCATTCCCAAAGCCTAGTTAGCACTTTCCCAGTTTTGGGAAGCAGCCTGCAGATTCCATGTTGAAGGACTTTTGAGCCCCACTTGATATGAAGTTGGGCCATCCTGTTCTAGATCATCCTGTCCACCTCCCAAAATCTGGTGCCGACCTCAGAGGCCCTTTGTTGGGTCTGACTTTTAGGAGATGTGCAATTGGCTTGGAGGAGAGAAAGGGCTCTCACTGGACACCCTCATATTATAGAATACATCTGCCCTCACCACCTGCTGTCAGTTGGCAAAAAAAGTTCCAGCGAGCTTTTGCTGTGCTGGGTTTGCAGAGCCCGTTTTTATATTGTTTTCACGGGCTGTGGCATTTTAATTGTTGTAAGCTGCTCTCGGTAACGTGAATGGATTTGGAGGACAGGATACAAAACTTCGAAAAGAGAAGATAACAAGCAAACAGAAACTGGTTTTCCTTGTGCTAAAGTTTACGCCCTCTTTACAGTCTGCCAAGGTATACGGTTCAGTAGAGCTTTGGATGGGGTAAAAGAATACAAATTTCACTTTTTTTTTACATAAGATTAACTTTTATTTCATAAGGTAACTAGATACCAAGTGGCAGAGTAAGAAACCATCTAGAAAACCAGCAAAGCAAAAAGAATGGACATGATGGAAGAACTAGGACAGAAGAAAGCAACCTGATTCTAATGGTTATTATTTATGCAGACTTACATATTAATGCCATGCACATTAGGTATAGAAGTGATTACAGAAAATTAGCATGCATTTCATACAGTTTTTAATGTGAGATTAAGGCACTTTTGTTCGCACTCTCCCCTCCCCCCTATTTTGTCACTTTGGCAGAAAACTCCTGTCCCAGTTAATGCTACAACTGGAACTGAATTTATATTAAAAGCAGAACTCAAATCAATTCATGGATATTTTACAGATTAGTGAAATATACACTTCACATATATGCACCACGTATATATTATATATATATGCACACACTAAAATTCAGCAATGTGAGCTGTAACTGGTTTTTACAAAATTAAGCTATGTATTTGTATGTACCACATTTTATCAAATCTAAGTCTTGAATTAGGTACTTATCAATATAAAAACTGAATTAATTTACTTAACACGCCCCCCTTACTAGGTTATGTTAGCATCCTATCTTAGTGGTTTGCAACTTTAAGACAAATTTATGTTAGACCACAGTAGCTGCCAAGGAAAAGACATGCAGGTCTGGAGTTCATTTTATTAAGCGACACAGAGACGTTAGGTGCCATTATAACTATAGCTTAGATCGGGTTTTATTACAAATGCAAGGGCCAACAGCAAGCCAAAGACCACCTTCCCAAAACTCGCAAGAAATTATTGCTGTTAATGAATGTATATATAAAATTAAGCGGGGAATGAAGGTTAATACAAGAATGTTAAGTACAAGCAATGAACTTGAATCTGATACTAGTAGAGAATTTCATAACACCAAGTTACTTTCATGTTTGTCTGACTTGCCTGCTCTGATTTACAAGGAAGCTATCAACTTAAGTTGCAAAGGTTCTCAGTAAGCAGTCCAATGTAGGCAGCACCATCAGCAGCAATTATGGCTTCCAAATAGTGATAAATAGTTGCTAAATGAAAGGACTTACTACTTTTCAAGTGTTGTTTTGGTTTTGTAGGTATATGGTACATGAAGTCTTAAACATAATGTAGATAGCACAGTAGCTCTCAGACTGAGAGTCTACTGTCAAGCAAGTTCCATACAAGGTGCTTTCTGCATTGTGTCTGATTGTGAAAAACCAAAAATTACTTTTCTCCCCAGATTTTGCCTCAGGATGAAAAGAAGATACTTGGGATTCCTATTGTTGGAAAGTAACTGAAGACAGTCATCCATTTTTATGTCATTTAAATATTTTAAAACACTGAACTTCTAAAATACCACTAGGCTAGCCTTCCCCAACTCGGTGCCTTCTAGATGTTTTGGACTACACTGGCAAAGGTTGCAATAGACCATGTGGTCGCTTATTTCTTAAACCATTGCTGTTTTGGTACGTTTGTGCAAGGAAAACACTCAACTTTGAAGGAAAATGAAGCAAAGACAGGTCTTGTGCTTGAAAAGAGGGGTTGCTTTTCTTTAAAGTTACGTTCTAAATTAGAGAGTTTTATTAAGATCTTGAAAGTGGCAACTTCAGAGAGATCCATGTGGCATGTATGAAATTTCTGCCTCGTGAGGTTGAATTTCTCAGATAACTACTGCCTTCCTTGTGCCTGGGTACAATGCACTTGCTATAGCTTTTTCTTGATCTCATCTTGCTTCATATATTGTTAATTTTCTATCAAGCCAGATCTGCTTTTTGAAATTTGCATGGAGAGCCTTGGAAATTAAGTGGCAGCACGAATCTCTGAAAGTGGAACACATGCTGTTCTGTCAGCCTGGTTAAGCCAAGGTCAAGATCCAGTATTCAGTAAGGGGCCTATCAGCTCTATTTATATAATGTGCCTTGGAAAGTTGGAGGCAGCACAAGTCTCTCCTGCTTCCTTCAGCCTCCCTGACTGCCCAGAACTAAGAGGTGTAATGCCTTTCTCGTGGCTTTCTGCCTGCCCTATTAGGCTGGGTTACACGAACCATTCAACCCAATATAAAGGTAAAGGTAAAGGACCCCTAACAGTTAAGTCCAGTCACAGACGACTCTGGGGTTGCAGAGCTCATCTCGCTTTACAGGCTGGGGGAGCCAGCGTTTGTCCAGACAGTTTTCCGGGTAGGGGAACAAAAAGTGGGCAGTTATCCTCACAGGGTTCACAGTCCAATCACTTCCCTACCATCCAGCACCTGCACTCAGCCCCAGTCCAAGTGATTCCCCCCATTCTCAGCCCAATTCAGTATTTCCTGTCCCTCTCCAGGTGGTTTGTCCATCCCTTTTCCATAAACAAAGGGAGGGAAACCTGCAGCCCTCCAGATATTGCTGGACTCTCTCAACAAGCTCAGCCAGCATGTTCAAGGGTGATGGAAGCTGTAGACCAGCAAACACTTATGGAGGTCATAGGTGTTCTATCCCTGTTTTAAACTGATCATCATGGAATCTTAAAATGTTCCTGCCAACATTTCATTCGTTTTTAAAAAAGAAAAGTGTTAAAGGATTTTAATTCTGCCTAAGCTCAGTTCAATGCTGAGCTGGTTTAGGGAAAGCTTTAAGAAGGCACCGCTATTGTGAAGAACGCATTAAAGGCCTGCACAAGAAGCAGGTGATTATGAAGCATTTGCTCCTGTCATGACCGAAATGGAAGGAAGAATCAAAGCAATGACGCTGGCTTTGTTCACCAGCTGCTAATGATTATAGCATCACCCTTGGAAATGCCTTAAAAGAGATGGCAAGAAAAAAAGAATGTTAAATGCTACTGGGCACAACACTTACGGCACAAGCAAGTCTGGTGATCTTGTGTTTTCCCATGGTGGCTGTGTGGATCAACACACAACTGCTAGCGACTGCCAACACCATCTGGCATAATCGAGCAAAGGTGGCAGCAGCAAGAACAGGACAACCCACCTACCAAAGAAGAGCTGGATGAATGATAGAAGTGGGGAGAGACATATGCCATGAAAAACTCGAGAGCAATGACTGGATCCTGGGAAATGAACCAATTGTGGAGGCAATATGTGGGAGTACTAATGGGGAAGCTGCAGGAACAAGGACTGTGCTTCTTGTGCTGCATACCAAAACCTTGCTGTATGTGGCTCTTAAGAACTTTGATCAGGCTGACATGGCATCCATCTGCTCCCAAAACTTACACACTCAATGAGTTGTAATTTATATTCAGCGCACTAAGCTTTAATATGATTGGTGGCTCCCCCCTCCAACAAGTGACAATAGCCCTCCCCTCTCTCATGGGAGATGTATGATAGCTTGGCAGGCTTTAATCACTAGGATGTAATTTTTGAAAATGAAATGTCCCAGTGGAGTTATTTGCATAAGGTGATATCCAGTGGTTACTCATACAGACTCTTCAAAGTAAGATAAGTCCATTTATTTCCAAGTATGATTTAGTTGGACAAATATTTCTTTTGAGTGTATAAAGTATTTAAATCCTATTTATGGAGCGTCACATTTACTTGCTTTTAACAAACTAAGCTCATGCCTAAATAGTTGAAATTCCAGCAGTAGTCAGCAGAGGGAAACCTAGGCTTACACAATCCAATGCCCTCAAAAGTGAAAGGCATATGGTTACCTACTTAAGTGTTTTAACAGTTATCCATAGTACTCCCTTCCAGCCTCAAATCAGATGTTTATGCCTTTACTGTCCCTCCTCCTCTGCTTCTGTTTTCTACACATATCAGCAACTTATCCTCTTTCTAATGTCACTGTCAAGATACCCACATACTCTCTGCTTGATGGGAAAGTGCTCCCTGGTTCCATTTAATTAATGAAGCCCATAATTTCTCTTTGACCTCATTAATGTCTGATCCTGTCTTTTTATGATCTAGTCCAGGCATGGCCAAACTTGGCCCTCCAGCTGTTTTGGGACTACAACTCCCATCATCCCTAGCTAACTGTACCAGTGGTCAGGGATGATGGGAATTGTAGTCCCACAACAGCTGGAGGGCCAAGTTTGGCGATGCCTGATCTAGTCTGTCAAATCACATAAATGACATTACCTAGAAAGTGAGAAGTGATTTGAGTGAAAGGGTGGAAGCTTGACAAAGAAAGCGTCACAAATCACTTTTGCGTTATATCCAACACAAGATGTCAGCAAAGAAAAAAAGGGGTGGGGCTAATGGGTTAAAAGAAATGGAACAAAGGAACAAGCACAAACAACTGTTTGGACAAAATGTATGGTGTTGCTTTTGTGTAGCATAATGTAGTGTGGTGTTGTGTTTGTGTGTGTTCATTCATTCATTGGTATGGGGAGCCTGGATGGAGACAAAACAAAGCTCAAAAGCAACTTCAAGATGAAATAGCTCCGCTTTCTTGGATTCAGCATAAGTTTTGAATTATGAGTGTTATTTGTTACATTCTTTGTGGAGGTAGCATGTTTAGTATGCTATGAATTTAGGACAATAGGAACAGGTAACTCCAAGGAGGAGGAATCGGTTTCTCATTATGACATCAAGTCTCATAAACAATAGCAGCAGCATGTATATATTGCAATTTTATTTCATCTGCTCAAACAAAACAAAGTTAGCATTTTAAGAAATTTTAAAATGACACAATATGGTAAAAATAGCAGAGAATTAACTGAAAAACTCAAAAGGAGGTAAAACTAAATGCATGAAAATTCAACATTCATTAGTGTTTCATCTTCAGTTTTGATTGACACTTGATGCTTGCAAACTTTTTGAACAATGAACTTTGTTTCATGACAACTCTGAAGAGATTTCAGCACCAGCACTAAGATTTGTACATTCAGTTTGTTTGCAATTGACTTGTTAGCCACTTGTGTATGAATAGGACAGATTTATCACAGATCAGATCACAGTGTTGAGGAAAGCAATACCTTCCTGGAATTAAAAGTGATCCCCTAAACCATATTCAGCTTAAGGCATCCGCTGTACAAAAGCACAGGAACCATCATAACATTTTTTTAAAAGAACAGTAATTAAAATAACCTAAGCTTCCTCTGTAGCTCATTTTAATTACAGGACTATCTAGCAATGGCATAGCTGTCATTAAAACAGCCTTAATTTACAGTTTAACTAAAATTGGATTTCCTGGAACGGTCCAATTCAGGATCACATAACTATGCATGTAGAAAGAGTACAAAGACCTGTTTCTTTTTTCCTTTTGCACAGAAATCATGTTATTTTTAGACCAAGGCACAAAACGTTTAGTGCATTAACCAGTTTCGTTCACAATCTATTAACTCAGTTTTCTTACCTTTGGACCACTTACACCTCTAACATTCTGCTAGGCTATCTCTGAATTTTCTTTACAAACAAAATCAGACATGATTTCTGAAAAGAGTAAGCATTTAGGGTTATACTGTTTAATCAGAAATTACTTTTAAAAGATGAAAATGCCTCCTCTTAATTTGAGAGCAACATCTGTTTGCCTTGTTATTTAAAAAAATGCCTTCAACTAATGCATGCAGATAACACTTTAAAAAAATGTAACCACTGATTTTTGGATCATATTTTATATGCCATACTTCCATCTTACAGAAAGAGGGGAAACAGAGAATGTCCTCAATGAAAACTTTAAGCAGCAATAAGCAGCTGTTAATTTGCTTTGGTGCCCAACACTTGGGAGGATATGGTAAATAAAGCTTTCTTATGAACTAAACTGGATGAAAGTGGGTAATTCAAGAAAATGAATAATTCTGTCCATAGCCACAAGTTATTTTTTTCAAATCAGCATAGCTCACAAGATAAATATGGCACTATTATATAGCATGGAGAATTTAAGAGGCAGTGGGAATTATAGATTGTTGAACATTATTTGCCGAATTACAACATTTAAAATTGCAGGATTCCCCACCCCATCCCTTTCTGGAAGTCTGTATGGGATATCTTAGTAAAAGTTTGGACCCTGGAACAGGAGATGGAACCAAGTGAATTTCATCTTTGAAGAATATGTTGTTGCCACCACTGTTCTTAAGACTTTCCATCGTGTGACTTTGTGCATCAATATTTGACCTTGACTACCTAGGTCAGGCATGGCCAAACTTGGCCCTCCAGCTGTTTTGCGACTACAGTTCCCATCATCCCTGACCACTGGTCCTGTTAGCTAGGGATGATGGGAGTTGTAGTCCCAATACAGCTGGAGGGCCAGGTTTGGCCATGCCTGACCTAGGTCCACTGCATGGTTAAAGGAACAGGAGCAAGCTGTAGGAAAATGTGCATCTTTCCTGGCATGACCCACTTACACCCCCCCCCGGGGCTCCTTAACCCTGGTTACAGGCAGCACTGGCACCAAAAGCTTTTCCAGTCCTGGTTAAAATATGGTCTGGTCAAGTTTACGGCCAGTGACGATGCAACTGTTAACCATGATTCAGAGATGGGGAGAAGGGCAGGAGGAATTTACGTTGGGGAGAGGTTGGGAAGAAGTACATGATCTCGTGACTTGCTCCTAGTCACTTAAACTGGGATTAAAGGATTGGCAGCATAAATAACCCTTGCACTATGCTCACTCCCAAATTAAGTAGAAACTGACCTCAATGCACAGGTTCAAGTAGCTGTTGTGGAAAGACTGCTCTGTATTACTTTTGTATGCCTCTTTTTAAAAAAATTACCTCTAAGTTTAATCATGATGCTTAACTTTATACCAAGTTAAGAAAAAGAAGCAAAATCGCTTAGGGGTTTCCAAACCTCTTACTGAAGCATTACTAATTTTGAAATACAAACAAAATGATACAAAAAAATTATTAAGTATCTGCTTCTATTTAACATGGTTACTGATAAGTCACAACATTTTCCTTATTATTACACATGCATGCAATATAAGGAAAAATAGTGCAGTAATTAATACAAATTTTTTTAAATAAAAAAAGTCACCCTACCCCCAACCCTACACCTCCCAAGTTTTGCCTGGGCGTTAACTAGGCCTTACTGTAAAAAGGCTACTTAATATTTGTGGCATGCAAGGATGTTTTAAATTAAAAAGCCAACTCTGTGGTTGTGTTATATTACAAAAATGTCTACATGCATAAATCTTAAAAGCTCAAAAACCTACGGTAAGTCTCTAACAATCTAACAATTTACATTTGACCATTGATTTGTTTTCTGGAGAAGTCTTAGATTTGGTAAAGCATTACAATTTAGGAAGGCATCTACATCTTTATACTCAGGACAGCATTTGCATTTTCCCCTACAAAACTGTACGAAGGCTAACTAGAGAGGCTTCCTATCATAAGATTCCAAAACTCAATATATCATCACATCCTAGAAGATCCCTCATTCACCAATATTGTATTTTACAACATACTCTTATCTGCTCTTTATTTTGTGAACTGTGTTTGATCTTTAATTCATGGAAACACTCCATATGATAGGAAGACTAACCTGAGATACATTTGTACAACAGTATAACTTGCTAAATCCTTCACTAAGAAAACCTCTCTGAAAAGCCTTCCCAAGCTTTTCTCTCTCTCCTCTCTCTCTCTCTCTCTTTTAGTCTTAATGAATTGTGAATGTGCAGCTTCATCTCGATATGAAAACATTTCAATGCACTGTGATCTCGTCTGACAGGTATAGGATTTTCTGCATAAATCGTTACCGCAACTTAATAACATTTTCCACCAGGTTTAAAGTCAGAAAACAGCAGCAAAGGGAAATCGTATACCGAAGTGATGTCTGAAAGCTTTCAGAATCTTGCCCTTCTTCCAAGTGTATTTTTTTCCATTTTCTTCTAACAGCTCGCAAAATGTAGTCGATTTTGTGCCAAGACCAGTGGTCACAATGGCTAAGTCCTACTATGCTGTATTCGACTTGCTCAGTTCTTGCCGGATTGCTGATTTGGAAAGAGGAGGGAAATTGCTGTTAAACTCTGCAGTATTCTCAACAGAGAAAGGATGTGGTCTGTTCATTTGAGAAAACCTGTATCAAGACAGTGTTTCCTCAAACGTATTACAGACAATGTGGCTATAGGTAAAAGGTAAAGGTATAGGATCCCTGGATGGTTAAGTCCAGTCAAAGGCGACTACGGGGTTGTGCCACTCATCTGTCTTCAGGCCAAGGGAGCTACATTATAGTGTGGTAGTCCCAAAAAGATTAATAAACTGAAAGTGAATTCTGACAAGATGAAGGCTCTGTTGCTAGGTGTTTCTAGGGTCTGGGAATTAGATAAGACAGCAAACTCTAAATGGGGTTATATTTCCCATGAAAAACCAGGTACATAGCCTGGGTGTTTTCTTGGATCCAGCTTTGTCCAGGGAAGCCCAAGTGGTTCTGGTGGTTTTCCAGCTCTAGCTATTGTTATTCTTGGATGGATAGCTTTGTCACAGTAAACCATACTCTGGTAATCTAATGTTCTGGAAGTGCCACAGCCAGCCTAAGTACATAATAAAGTGGGGCAGGGTCTAAGGACATTTACTATTTATCCAGAGCTTTTAATCGGCAGTCTGCTTTAAATTCCAAGTTTATATTCGAACATCACCTTTTGAAGGCAGGCCAGTTTAACAGATATTTACACCACCATTTTATAGATAGGGAGGTTGAGGCAAAACAGTGACTTGCCCCCAAACTAGATATCAATTCAGGTAGGAGTGGATAGAGGCCTCATGGACCTGAAGCCAAACTCTTGATCAACTGAAACATACTCCTCCATTGTAATTGTGATAGTGGAACATTTGGGGGTCAGGATCATGTGCCAATGAAAGGTAAGCATGTGAGGTCTGAGAATTTTCCATTTCAAAACCCTAACCCACTCATACAATTCCATTCTTAAAATCCTGAAAACCAGTCATAGGTTGAAATACTCACCATCAATTAACTCTTCTTTTAGTTTCGTTAATTCCTTCCTCATTTCATCTAAAATATCCTATAGTATCAGAACAGAATTAAAAAGTCAAAAGTTTTGCCCAAGGCAATTTAAAAGGCATCAAAATTGAAAAAGATTTAACAAGCCTACGTTTAAATTTCAAGTAGCGACACTCCAAATGAAGTGCTTCTATGACCTAGATCAAATTATAATTTCCCCCTACTTTTGTATAGAGCTTGAGCACAGAGAGAACCCAGTGAACACAAGCTAATTCCCCTCCACCACACAAATCTGGGATCTGATCACATACTGATTGTTGCATCTATTTGTGGAAACTCAGGGATCTCAGTGGCAAGACAGGCAAGGGTGATGGGAAAAGGAAGAAGAGGGTGATTTTGCTGCCTCACTGTGTGCAGAAAACCCCCCTCCCAGAGGAAACGTTATGTAAAAAAGGGGCAGTATTGACGCAATGCCTTAAAAAGAAGTGTTTATTTACAATCAAACTAGCAAAGTAGCAATTCTATGTCAGATTAGGAGGTATTCTTATCTACTTCGTAACCACAATTTATGAAGCCAGAAACCAGTTTAAGGCTTCTTTGCCCATGTCCCCTCTGCCATTCATTCAGAGATCCTGCTCATTTAAAACTAGAGTTCCTTATTAAGGTCAAAACTGGGAATTCTGGTTTAATGTCTGTTAATTAACCAGGATATTAAGCCCAGAAGCTTAATGATGTCCGTGGGATGCATGTTTAACCACCTATGTTGGTAGTTTGACAACTGGTTAAAACCCTTTCATTAAAGTGTTTCATAGTGACTGAAGGCAGCTATATTTAGATGTTTTCTGTAGATGTTTTCAATAGACTGCTTTAAGACCTGCATACTAAGCATATTTGTGGTTTTTAAAAATGTTTTATTGTTGTGCTTTATATTCTTTCTATCATGTTGTACACCATGCTGCTCAAATGGCAGAGAAATTATAGAAATAAAGTTTGTTGTCAACCAGAAATAATTAAAGTCAATATCATAAACAACATTAGGACTAGAGTTCTAGTATAAAATATTTACCTGTTTCAATCTGTCATAGTCTAGCCCTTCAGACTGTACTCCATTTGTACTGGGTTGCCCAGAGGATGCAGATTTTGGTCTGTAAAGAACAAACAAACATGGTTCAAGTTAACTATGCTACCTGCTACTTCCACCAGCAATTCAATTTATAAGAACAGTGATCTACTGCCTACCATGCCTTTACAACCCACCCCCACCACCAAGTAGTTAAGAAGTTTAATTATTCTGTTTTCTTGACTGATGAGCAAACTGCTTCTGCTGGACCTAGATGGTCTTTTATCTCAAACTGAAAAATGTCGGGAGAATGGCAGTCTGACCATTAAAAGTAGAATGCTGTGTTGTTGATTTTAAATGGAAGTTTCACTTCTGAGTGGATTCCTTTACATAAAAGGTTAGATCCTGCCTTGATATAAAGTCATCAAAGCAGCAACAATATTAAATTATAATTATAATAATTCTCTGTCCTTCTAAAAACACACAGCTAATGGAAGGCCATGAGACGTTTGGTTACATGGTAAATTTGTGTGTTCATTGCTGGTGAAGCTTGGACCCAAACTTCACCATCAGTGAACAATGGGCTCCTTCAGTCCACAGGCTTTTGATCTAGTGGAGGAATCCACTAAAGGTATTACTTTAGGCAGGCATTATCTCAGCCACCACACCAGATGGAGCTAGTAGACAGCTGCCCCGGAAACAGAATTAACCTGCGCCTCCATGGACAGATGTGAGTCCAAAATGACCCCACAGCTGCACACCTGGCCTTTAGGGGCAGAGTTACCCCGTTCAGGACCAGGGAGTCCCCTCCACCTGCCCCCCCCGAAACAGTACTTATGTCTTCTTGGGATTCAATGTCAGTCCATTAACTGCCATCCACCTTCCAACCGCACCCAGTCACTCACACAGGACCTTCACCACCATCACTAGTTCCAATTTGAGTGATTTTTATCTCCATTTTTTTTTTTTGCGAAATCATTGCAAGAGATCTTGGGAGTCCTTATAGGTCCCCAATGGAGAAGGTGGTTCTGTTCAATTACAAACTACCTGAAGGAGTTTCATGGAACTGTTTTCAGCAGATGCGATAGAGGCAGCGAAGAAGGTGTTCTTCGCTGCTGCTATCACCACTTGGTGGGCTCAACGTTGAGCTCTAACCAATGTTTGGTCCGATTCAGAACGAATTTTTCTCCACCAGCACTCTAGCCATCTCAGCAATTGTTTCACTGTCCTCAGCCTGGGGGGGGAAACACTCTGTAGTGAAATCATTTTTCAACTGCTTATTAATGCTGAACTCATACACAATCTACTACTTAAGCTTAGTATAACTTTATTCTAAATATATTACTTGTTTAATTCCTGAGGGAAAATTGCTATGACAATGTAAAATTAATAATTCAATATCAGGCTTTCTTGAAAAAGGAAAGTAACCTCACCCTTTTTTATTACTGATCTTCATCTTTCACTGGATGCTTTGTTATAACAAACAAACAAAAATCTTTAAAGGACAAATAATTGAAGGGCTGAAAGGTATTTAATTCTTCCACTCCTTGGCACAAGATTCATTTTATACGGAACGCTATCTATAGCCATAAAATACTTAGGTCTGCATTTTAATATCCAATTTTTAAAAATAAAACTCCTCTGTTCCAGTCACATTGGGGTGGGTGGGGGTTGTACCCTGCAAACAAAAGACAACTACCTCGAGATAATGGGTGACTTGCTTCCATTCATTGCACTCGTTCTTTCCCAAGGCTTTCTTGTTAGCTCTGCAGGAGATAAAAATCACTGGATGTTACTTACATACATTTGTTTACTGCTGTATAAAAGTCCTTCTCTGAGCTATTAACAATAGTACTTTAAAAAGAGTAATCTTTATGAGCTAAGATGACTTGTATGGCTCCAATCACTTTGCGCCTGGCTGTGTACCACAGATTTAAGCAGTGACATTGAAAAACTTGCTGTCTTATGTACTCCACCCATTTCCCAATAATCCATATTATATTTTACCCACAGCATGCCGAGCCAACGCTTTCAGTAAGTGATACACTGTGACCTGAAAGTCTTCCCAGGCAGACAGAGACAATTTAGACCCCAGCCATTAGGGCATTTTGTTCCTATGTACAAATCATCCTGTGGGCCTCTCACTTCAGAGAGATTTTTTTTTAAGCTCCTGCTAAGAATTTTGCAATGCTGAATCATTGGTTATCATCTACCTCACTGCCTTTTACCTATTTCCTTTCAACCAGTCCTTTAAAAGGAAATATGTGCTATATTCCTTTTTAAAGAACTGGTTGAAAGGAAGAGTAAAAAAATGGAGCCCATATACAAGCCCCATTATGGTAGGTTAAGATGGAAAGGGTGGCTTCGGTCTCACCTGATGTACACACAACACCTTGAACAGGCACCCCCAAACTCAGCCCTCCAGATGTTTTGGGACTACAACTCCCATTATCCCCAGCTAACAGGACCAGTGGTCAGGGATGATGGGAATTGTAGCCCCAAAACATCTGGAGGGCCGAGTTTGGAGAACTCACAAGAGGTGTGGGCTCTCCTTCTTTGGAGGTTTTTAAGCGGAGGTTGGATGGCCATCTGCCATGGATGCTTTAGCTGAGATTCCTGCATTGCAGGGGGTTAGACTGGATGAGGCTTGGGGTTCCTTCCAACACTATGATTCTATTATTGTAGGAATTCAAACATTTCTATCTTAAGAAATTCGTTGCATCCATATTTACAGTAAGCAACAGCATCCAATTAAAAGCTGCAGAGATTGCTATTTTGCTTGTCAAACTAGAAATCCGTTCTAGGTATAGAGCTTAAGTTGTTACTGACATACTTGATTTTGGAAAGTGAACCTTAAAAGCAAGGACAATGAATGCACAGAATTTGTGTCCGCTATGTGACTGTCACAGTTTTGTACAACTTACCAGGTGTGCTTGTTGAAGGAGGCTTTGAAGCTGAATGCTCTGGTTCTTCCTATTTAAATTAGATGAAAAATACAATCAACCTGCAAGTCTAGTCAAAATTTCCAGAAGTGAGGTGACATAATCAGATGGAACATTTAAAGTTATTGGGAGTTTTTTAGCAGATATGAAGCACCGAAGCAGTTTTCCCCATTAAGGCAAGTTAATCTCAAAAATAAAAATACAGGTAATTTGCATCTTATGTGAGGGTTTGGTTCTGAGGGCCCATGTATAAACACAAAAACATGTAAAATCAGGAACCCTCACTCTGCAAGGTGGAAGGCTGCTTACCCAGGTGTGGGAAGGTGGCCTAAGAGCTCTAGCAGGGTCTCAGAGCCCTTCTGCTGCCTTCTCAAAGCCCAGCAAGAAAGGCAGGAGGTGCAAGTGCTCTGAGATGCTGCCAGGTAAGCCCACAATTGCAGCTGTGTGGTGCGTGCAAAGCTGTGATCATGTAAATAAAATAAGTATAAGGTGTGAGTTACCTGTAATTTGGTTATATGGTATGTTGCATATTGTGCCAGATTAATTTGTCAACTTACATTTTTTTCTTCCTTTGTTTCTGCTTCTGATGACCCCTTCTCAGCAATTCGTCTCCTTCAAGCAGGGACAAAAAGTGAACTCAGTTACTCCTTACTCAACACTGCTTGCCAATGTATGGCTTTGCTATCACTCCTCGGCAGCTTGTGAAAATTGTCCTCATTGAAACAAATGACACTCAACATGCAAAAACGTAAGTGTGCACACTGAAAATGTGCTCACATCATAGGCGCATCATACAGTATGCATACCAAGAATCTGAGGTGTTCATAGCTCTTTGCCATTTGCTCCCATGATGGGGAAAACACACCTGCCAAACCTGTACAGTGAGAACTATATTAAAGATGTAAAAATTAAACTATCATCTTACCTTCTTGCCAGCAGGGCACTCATTTCTTCCATTAAGCCACTTCCTCCAAGCGGGAGCGGCCCATTCCCACGGCCAGTATCTGTTTTGGGCGAAGCAGAGCTCGCTCCTCCACTGGTATTAGGAGAATCTTCATTCTAAAATTGACAAGGCCCAAGAGTAAAGACATGGAAATTATATTGTTAGAATGAGGAGTCAGATTTTATAGATGGCAACAAAGGTCTGAAATAGTCTGGGGAAAGTTTTAAGTATTTTAATAATTACCAGTAGGTCGCTTAATTTGACTAAGTGAAAGCCTAGCCATACCCCAGGGCTGAGGAGCCTCCAAGATGTGCTCCTTGTTTTGTTTATTTGCGGAAGCAGTAGAAGCACAGCAGCAGCCTGCCCACCTATCAAATTTGACCTGCAAGGCCAATACAGGGTTACATCTGAACAGTATCCCATTACAATCGTACCTTGGATCCCGAACGTCTTGGTACTCGGACGTTTTGGCTCCCGAATGCTGCAAACCTGGGAGTGAGTGTTCCGGTTTGCGAACGTTCTTTGGAACCCGAACGTCTGATGGGGCTTCCGCGGCTTCCAATTGGCTGCAGGAGCTTCCTGCAGCCAATCAGAAGCCGTGCTTTGGTTTCCGAACGTTTTGGAAGTTGAACGGATTCTGTTCAACTTCCGAGGTACCACTGTATAGTTAATTCTAATAAAGTTAGATATAGGCATTTTAGAGACATTATTGATCGCTGTTCTAGCCATTCGTTATGAACAGTCTGAGCAGATGAAGACCTTAATTCGAAAATTAAAATTAAAACGTCTGGAACTGTGCTTACCCGCGATACTTTTCTGAGTTTGGCTCCAGCAAGAGCAGCTGCTAGTCCTGTTAAAGGACGGTGGTCTTCATACATCGATCCCATGGAAAAACCCGCAGGAGGCAGAGGAGGGGCCGGAGGTGGTGGAGGAAGCTGGTTAGGAAGGGGGGGAGGTGGTGGGGGAGGCGGCCCCGATGGTGGAAGAGGGGGAGGGGGAGGGGGTCCGGGGGGAGGGGGGACTGCTGGTGGTGACTGGGCAGGGCCAGGTGGGAGAGGGGGTGGGGGTGGGGGTGCTGGTGGTCCTTGGATAACACCTAATTAAAAACACACACACAAAAACCAAACAAAAATTGTGACAAAAAGGGAAGACTGTCAGGAAACCAATTCTATACTACATTAAGAAAAAATAAACCTGCACGGTCCCCATGCTGGTTTCAATATCAAAGAAAAACATTCCTTCATTCTAATAGGGACACAATAATAGTAATGAAGAAACAATTCAGCTTGAAATAAAACTACCCTCAAAACTTCTTAAGAGGAAACAGAGATGCCACAAACAAAATTCATGTGAATGTTTTGAGGGACGTGATACTGAGCAGCCTTTGCACAACGTTATCAAAAAACAAAACAGACCACTACTGTAAAAGACAGAGGTAAAACATGATGTACACAAGAAAAATCTATGCATAGAAGCCCAATGACAAAGGAAGAGCCTGCTGGATCAGATCAAGGACTCATTTAGTCCAGGACTCTGTTTACATGGTGGCCAAATGCGTATGGGAAGCCCATAAGCAGGACAGGAACACAACAGTACTCTCCTGCTCATGATTCCCAATAACGGGTATTGAGAGCATATAGCCCTCATATAGCCCTCATATAGCCCTCATATAGCCCTCATATAGCCATTGATAGCTTTATCCTCCATGAATGTACTGAACCCTACTTGAAAGCTGTGCAAGTTGGTGTCTATTACTACATCGTGTGGTACCAAATGCCATAGTTTAACTACGCACTGCATCAGGAGTGAGGAATTGGATTCAGCTGGTGGGCCAAATGCTGGGTTCTCTCGCCCTCCAAGGGTGACTCTGACTCTGATCAGGCAGCACTATGATATCAGGTGACCCATTTACCTCTGTATTCAAGCCCAGACAAGTGCTGCTTGAACTTACCAATCAGCTGATCAACTCTGGCTGGAATCTGCTGGCTATGGAGTTCCCCATGAGTAAATTCATAGTGCAGACAACTCCAATTGGTTTGCTCTCACCAGCAATCTGCTGATCAGTAGTGACAGGGGGAGCCTCCCCTGGCAGTGCACTTTAAGATTCCCCAGGTGTGCACTGGCAGGCACATTTCTACCTGCCTCACACTTGACATCACAGAGGATGTCAAATGCGAGAAAGATGGGAATGAGGGGAAAACAGAGAGCTGTACTAGGAAGTCTCCCATGCCTAAACTAGGTGAATGAGTAATTCATTTTGTCTGTCTTTAATCTCCCAGGGTTCACCTTCACTGGATGATCTCGGGTTCTAGAACTAAAAGAACAAGAAAAACTTGTCTATTCCCTTCCGTACAACTCTATTATGCCTACCCTCTTTTCACCAACTAAAAAGCTCTAAGCTGCTCCATCACCTTCATCATTTTGCCCACATTCTGCACCTTTTCCAGTTCTACAACATTTCTTCTTTATTTGTATTTATTGAATTTATTTACTGCCCTTCATCTGAAGACCACAGGGTGGTTTACAACATAAAAACACAAAATACATAATATAAGAAAAATAAAAAATACCCTCCTTTCAAGGTGATGATCACAACATCAATAATGTTTGTATCCCCAATATAAGTCTAAAGAACACAGGCCTAAATTCCACCAATTTAAGCAAACCTAAGACAAGATACCTGATACATTTGCACCCCATGCCCGTGCTTATTTCCAGAAATATTAATACAGCATACATTAGTGAGTTAGAAGACTTTTAAATGTTGATGGAATGAGTGGTTTTGCCCCACTGCCTGGATGAAAAATAAGATTAGATTTTTTTTTTTAAATCCCTAATCAAGGGTGGTCCACAATTACAGAAGTAAATTTACTATGAAATGCAAGTTGATTTTCATCTGTCCTTGCAGTGGTGGAACACCTCAAATCAATAAAGGGTTGTGAGTTATTTAGAGTAACAGACTCTATAAAATGTTTAGCCCAGACTGAGGGAAACATTAAAAGGATCAATTCATCTTGTTATAAACCATATTTCTATCACATTAAGTAACTGCCTTTGGGTTCCTCAGAAATTTCAGCAACATATTAAATGGATGCAACACCTGCAATTTAAAAACTATTTTGGATACACAAACAAACCAAATTAAAGTATGTGTAAATGGACGTATTAAATCTTACTAATTATGCTTTCCATATACTTTTTGTGAATAATACTGAACTGAGAAAAACCCAATTCACAGTCAACATTCTTCATTTAATGTCCAATGATTAAAAAAGCAAGAAACCACCTAGCAAAACTCTTTCAGCGGACTTCCAGAAATGAAAAAACAAAAACAGAATACACTATTTAAATTTGACTGAAAAAAAGTATCTCCGCTCTTCAAAGTTTCACAATTCCTCATGACATTCTGCTGAACTTTTGCTGAGGGTATTAAGATCACTGCAGCTTTTCAACATGCTAATTCTTCAGGATAAATCAAGTTTCAGGTGCAAATTAGTTTTGAGTGCATTCCTGATTAGTTAATTAGTAGCAGTAACGGAAACCTTACCCTGCTGGGACGGAGGAGGTTCAATCGGCTGAGAGGCTGTCTGCAAGACTGGCTCAGAAGCAGAGGAGTCTCCCAGCACAGAGTTTAGAGAGTTCTCAACAGAGGCAGGGGGAGCTGCAGAGGGAGAAGGGAGAACACTAGGCTTGGATGAGGGAGTCGAGGCATATGGGGAACTTGGAGAGGAAGCTTGAGGTCCAGAGAGCGAGAGAGGCTGAAAGGAAGGTGGCGGCGTTGGACCAGAGGTAGGTGGCGAAGGTGCTGGATAATTTGCCAGTTCTGGAAGACCATTGGGTGCAGTAGGGGATGGGGACAACTGGGAGAGTTGAGCGGTTACTGGAATGGGGAGAACAGGCTTTGGGCCAGTGGCTTTGCCTGGGGGGCTGCTAATCATTACAGGAGGAGAAGGGGGAAGAGGTGCAAAACTAGAAGCAGACCAAGTAGTGGACTTGGTACTAGGGGGCAAAGGGGCCGGGGGGTTCACGGGTGAAGGTGGCCGAGAATTTTTGTTTACTTGACGAGGAACTGTGGCGTAATGCGGAAGGACGGGGTGAAAGGCAGAGCCCAAAGATGTAGCAAAACGTGACGCAGAGTGCCTTAGTGGTGGTGTAGGGGGAGAGGAAACCGATTGTGCAGAAGTCACATTAGCATAATCCGGAGTAGAGTCTGACATTGCTTTAGCATATGAAGGAGGTGGTGCCGAAGGAGGCTGGCAACTGGAGTATTCAGGAAGTGAAGTACTATACGGGGAGTTGTCGTAAGATGGAGCTGGACAGAAGATGGAAAGCAGCAGCAAAGGCAGGATAAAAGAGGAGAGAGAGAAAAAGGGAGCTAATGAAGCAACAAAACCAGCATTCAAACAAAATGTATAAATGTAGACTATAGTTAGTACCAGAGGATTAGGCACAAGTAAATTACTGTTAGGAGAATTTATACACTGTCAACAGATGCTTCCAATTTTGCCATATATATTTGTGCCAACATTTGAATTTACAAGCACATTCTGGAAACGCAAAAACAACAACAACGCCCAAACCCCTCCACTACACAGTAAGTTCTCAAAGGTAATCAGCAAAATCAATTGGTTGGAATCAAGTGAAGTGATCTTAAGAATTTTTTAAAAAAATACTACTGAATGACAATTTCAGAATATGAACAGTGCAATCCAGTGCATTTTCTGCTCAGATGTAGGCCCCATTGGCATGATTTAGGTATCATTTTAAATCATAGTTAAAGTTAAAACTATGGTTTAATGTGAACAAACAGTGTGCTGTTGCACAGTCCTTGAAAGTCCCTGCTGTACTCCTCCCCAACACCTTCAACAAACCCGAGGCTGGTTTCACATTACGTGTGAATCGAGACTAGCAGCCTGAGCAAAAGACAAAATTTTTTCTTGGCTTACCACTCATGGTTTGTTGAGAGAGAATCAACTCACAGGCATGGGATAGCATGCAACATACAGCCAGCCACCCTGCTCGTTCACATTAAAGCACAGTTTAAGTTTAACAATGATTTAAAATGGTATCTGAACCAGGCCGCAGAGTTCAGCAAGACTTGCTCCCAGGTAAGTGAGAACAGGATTGCAGTTGAAAGCTCACACTTCATCAACAGTAAGTAGAAACTATGCCCCAAAAGTAAGAACTGCATGTGAAACATGAGAAATTAGAAAATTCTTCCTCAAAAGTGACTGGCTTATACAAATTTCCACTTTACAGATCGTTCATTCTTCAAGCAAATATTTTATTAATTAGAAACAGGAAATACAGTAGAAAAAAGTAGTTGAGAATTCAGGATTGCAAATAGCCATTTGCCTGCTTGCCTTTGTCAAGCAAGAACTGCCTCCTGTTTACAAGGCAAGGCAGAATCTAGCTTCAGGACATTGGAAGAGAAATCAGTTCTTTTAGAGTGCTGATGTGCCACTTGCGGCTATTAAAAATATTTGCAGGCATACTAGTAAAAAATGTGGGCTAATAATTTTTGTGGACTTATGAACAAATCTGCACAAACCAAGTCTATGTTTATTACACCGAGAAACAAAATATTTTACACAGCTACAGGCGTTGCCTGCATATGCTATTACACTAGCTTCTTTCAGACGAGAACAAATGCAGGAGAGGAGATCAGAAGCTTCCTTTTCCATTTTTTATTAAGTGCATTTCAGTGTCTCACCTGAAGCCTAAACTGTAATTAAGATTAACTAAAGTTAGCCAAAACCAACCAGCTTCACGAACTATAGTTTATGAAGTTGGCTTGTTGCTACTAACCATAGTTCCTCCAGGTTCAGACAACATGGCAAGCTGTGGTTAATCAAATGCAGAAGCAAAAGCTTCTGAATTCCTCTCACATTTACACCGTAGAAGAAAAGTGCTCATTCCCAGGGAAAGCTGGGCTACTGTTAATGTTATGTCCAAACAAGAACATTGTGCTGTAATGAACTTGCATCCATTCCTGAAGTTCTAGGTTTTATACTCAAGAGTGATGCACATTTCCTGAGTCATTTGGCCTCAAGAAAACACACACACACACCGGCCTGCACTCCTGTTCAGCAATGAAGCAAGTCCTATGCTGTAGATTTATACACAAGTCTCTGAGGCATGTAGCCTTGGAAGAATATAAAAAGAATAATGTCACATTCCCCCAAAAGAGATGACCCAACTTTCTGATCACGTAAAACAAAAAAATATTAACAGTCAGGCATCCTAAGCATTCTGTGCTACTCTATCATAGCAAGGACTATTGGCTGGGTCATATTTTATTGGATCTGTTGCACCAATGGTCAGTTTATATCTCCTATTTTATTGGTTGGTCTTTGGAAACAAACTAAGATTATGAAAGTTTTTCTCAAGTTAACCATTTATCAATGTAGTCAACTACAACTACAACTACAACAACAACAACAACAACGAAAACCATAGCTCTGCTTTCAAAGAAGAACTAACCAAAGAATACAGATCCATCTTTGATCCAAGTAATTTTGTACAGTGACGCATCTAAAATACTATCCATACAACTTGCTAAAAGACTCTTGCAAGACTCTTTCCACGAGGTCTGCCTACTGAAATTAAACTCTCATGCCAAACATTCAATTACGCAGACAACTGACGGACGTCAATGTCAAAGTTTCCTCTCAATAACCAAGTTTGGCTGGTAAAACTGCCAGAGAACTTGGCCATCAAATCCCTAGTGTGCTTATGGTTGGAGCCACACTGAGAGAACGAACACTGCCCAATATAAGCAGCATTTCTCAAGCACAACACGCCTCTCACCCAAGTCCTGAAAGGTAAGGGACATACAGGGCCCAAGCTGCAGGTGGAAGGCAACTGCCTAAGGTTACAGGACAGGATAGAGGAGGCTAAGGCGGAGAGGAAAGGGAGGACAACAAGAGGGCAAGAACAGAAACAGAGCCCAGGATAAGAGGAGGATTTAAAGTTCTGGCAATGGGATTAGCATTAAGGGACAGGGATACTGAGTTATGAGAATATGTAGTTCTCTTAGCACAGAACTCTAGTTTCCTTCTTAAGTGATCAATGTAGGATTTCTTTCCTAACTGATGTTATATAAACTGCTTCTTAAGATTAACAGAAAAAAGAAAGAAGGCTCAAAAACACCATCCTACACATATACTATTTGAAAAATACAGAAAGTTTGGTTGCTGGCAATAAGGTTCCAATTTTTGGAAGTTAGTTTACAGCAAAACGGGAAATAAGCCATTTTAATACGTGATTACTTTGATCAATTTCATCACGTTCACAGTTCAGAACAACACACTGCGATTCTTACCAGCGCTTGACAGTTTTCTTTCTCTTTCCCATTCCAGCTGCTCTCTTTCCAGTTGGTCCTGGTGCTCCCTTTCTTGCCTTTCCCATTCTGCTCTCTCCTGCTCCTGCCTTTCCCGCTCTTGCCTCTCTCTCTCCAGGCGCTCCTGCCGGTCTCGCTCTTGCCGCTCCCTCTCCAGCCGCTCCCTCTCCAGGTGCTCCTGTTCTAGCCGCTCCCGTTCCAGCCTCTCCTTCTCCAGCCTCTCGCGCTCCAGTCTCTCTCGTTCTAGTCGTTCCCTCTCCAGCCTCTCGCGCTCCAGCCTGTCGCGTTCCAGCCGCTCCCTTTCCAACTCCTTTTGCCGTTGCTGCTCCTGCAGCTGCCTGCAACAGAGGAAAACGGGGAGTGTTAAAATGAAGAGCCAAAACCAGATTAAAGGCCACCTGGCTAGGAACACATACACAGCGAGCCAGTGTGTGACATAATAATCAGTGTTGGAAACTCAAGATATATAAGCTAGACACCAAATGGCTCCTTAAACCAAGATTAAAGTAAAGGTAAAGAAGGACCCCTGACAGTTAAGTCCAGTCGCAAACAACTCTGAGGTTGTGGTGCTCATCTTGCTTTACAGGCCGAGGGAGCTGGCGTTTGTCCACAGTTTTTCCGGGTCATGTGGCCAGGATGACTAAGCCGCTTCTGGCGCAACGGAACACCGAAACCAGAGTGGTGCACAGAAACGCCATTTACCTTCCCACAAGAGCAGTACCTACTTGCCATTTTGGGGCAAGACGGCTCTGAAGTCTTATTTTTTGATTATCAGCTAAACATCTGGCTAGTTCAGATGACAACCTTGAGCAAAGTTAAGAAGTTTCAGAAGTTAAAAGTAGAAAAGTCACTTGATCCAGGGACAGTCCACATATATGTTGGCCGACTCCGACCTCTTTTTCTTAATGGTGACACAGAGCATTCATAACGTAAGAATATTCTTCACAACTGTGAGCAAGCTACAGTAATTAACTATAATATTGTTCACTGCTCCTGCTCAGGCTGCACAGAAAAAATCATTTTGGTTCCTGAAATTCATTCTGATTGTGCAGATAAAATATGACTGATAGAATTCTCCAGGATGTGGTATTAAGTGTATGAAAACAGTCAAGAACCCCAGGCATGCACCTCAAGATGGTGGAGATGTCAAGTGCACCTGACACCTGGCTAATTTTAAACACAGCTAATAATTTATATCCCACTCTTCAGACAATAGTCTCCATACCACTTCTTATTGAATTTGAATTTTTAGCTTGCCTGTTGATCCAGAAACATCCCCAAGGAAGTTTACGTAAGTAATAATAAAAAGTTACTTCTACCCACATGGCACTGCTCTAGGATAGCTTTCAAATAATGAATCAAGAATTTTGGTAGGCTTTAAATGAGGTAATTACATGCCAGAGTGACGCAGGCCCTAGTCTACCTGGCAAAGGTGGAATTAGAAACTTCCCTATGCAAGGAGTAAGGGTGACAGACTGACAAGAAGCTTTAGTTGTGGCAATATAGGCTTTTAGGGGCCTCAAGGGAATGGCAGGTCTTCTTAGTTGGGAGAAAGACAGGAGAAAGAAGGTAACGGGTGGACAGTGGAAAGCAGACAAAACTTTGCGCTGGGGGTGGAAATGCTACTACAGCACTGAGGAAGAATTTTAGATGGTGTCCGTGAGGGGAGGAGAGCTCCAGAATGTCTTAGAACGGCAAACTCTGACTGCTACCACTAGGCGGAGCTCAAATCATAGAAATACAGTAATAGAATCATATAATTGTAGAGTTGGAAGGGACCCGGAGTCCCACATGACGTAGTCTTGCAAGCACAAGAGAAGCTATATTAAATATTGCACAGGTAACACCTTACTGCCACAAAGATGTAAATTATATAAAACCACTCAAGTTACTTGTAGTGAGTATGGGGTATGGGTGATAATTTCATGCATACATGTTGGGAGCATCCATTGTTGAGCCAATTTGGGGGTATGTGTGTCTTAAATAGATTATTTCCTGTTATTACAGACATGCTAAGATTCCGTTCCCCTGCAGCATATCTGAAGTGAATCTAGCACACCCTAAAGATAAGGTTCTTATTGATTTTTTTAAAAAATGACTACAAAGTGTTACGACAGCATATCGGAATATCCTGGGACCACTGAAGAAAGCACTTTCTTTTTTGCCGGAAATTCAATGGCCTGATAATGACTTTGGAACAGGAAAGGGATTTTCAATGAACTACTGCAGAGATTTGTTCCCTTTTCTTGCTTACTGAAACAATGGCTAAAAATACTCAGAATAATGCATCTTTTTTGCCTGATGATGCACATACATTGTTAATACATTAATTAAAATCTCTCTCTTTTTGCTAAAGACTATTTGCTATATAACATTTGAGGTCCTGATATCCATGCTTACAGAGACACGGATGCATGACACAGTTTCTCAAAATATTCTACAGCAAATTGATGCAGCCATTCCCACATTACAAAACTGATTTTAGAAAAGAATAAAGTGATACATGTGAAGATAACACTAAGACATCCAAGCCAGTCTCTAAGGTTGACTGGTAACTACTACCCTTTATAAAACAACTCATGAGCGGCACCACAATTTTAAAGATTTTTAGGGGTGTTTGCATATAAAATGCTGGTTCAACATCCTTGCAATCGTAATTTAACGCTCTGTGCAGCACTGGATTTGAACCACCATATACACCAATTTCCTGAAGAAGCAATTCTTAGCACCAAGCCACTGAAAATTGAACCTTTTACAGCAAACCTTGTGAATTGCTGGATACTTCACAGAAGTGATTTGAAAAGCAAGCTCTGTTTTCTTCACATCAGAAGGATCACCCAACAGAGGGCAGTAGAGATTTACAGCTTCCACACATTTGTATCATTCTTCATTGTAGTTCGCCTCAATTCCCAAACCAATTTAGCTAGTTTTAACTTGTTCCCTTTTAATCTGTGCATTTTAAACTTTTTCAGTTTTAAATTTTGCTCCAGCTCACTTGGAATCACAATGACCCTTCTCATATATAGAATAACAGCACTTACAACTTGAATGGCCTTAGTAACTTTTCTTTTGGAATTTTTGCAGAAGATAAAAGGGGAAAGTATCATATTCGACTATTATAGTCACAAGGTGACTGACTACATTCACACCTGCTTAGTTTCAACAACTCTGCAGCATCAGCACTCCCCAAGTCCATTCATTAAGACTCCTAATCTGTCATCTTGTTAATTCAGTGCTTAAATTTCCAATTAATGTTTAAGTTATTGCTGCCATATCCCCGAACATGCATTATAAAACCATAGATTTAGCTTCAGTTCATGTGGAAAACAACCTCCAAGCTAGCTAATTAGCAGGAAGAGATTATTCCAGCTGAGGTTCTATTAATTTACCCATCTCCCGTTTTCCCTTTGGGAAATGATTTACCTTTGTTTAAAAGATGCATCTCTCCATAAATACAAGCATTCGACTGACATAAGATTGGTGGGCTAGTTCTGCCTAAACTTACCTCAAATATTGTTTAAGTAAGAATGAATGAGCCTCAGATACTTGGAGGAAGGTTAGGATACAAATGCAACAAAACCCTACGCATGGATCCAATGAATAAACAGGATGAGTGGAAAAGCCTTCCCTTAATCTAGAAGGGAAGTTCCTGATTGATATAAGCCAGTTTCCCCCTCCTTCTACAGTCCCCTGTTGCATCTCATGCCATTTCAGAAGAAATTCCATTTCCCTGGCAGTGTAAGAGGCTGCAACACGACAGGGGAAAGCCCCACTCAGTTAAGTGCAACTCATCTTATTGTAAAAGTTGGATGCAACCAAGCCTGTCAGTTTTTCAGTTACTTCCTAAGATTTCAAACCCTAAAGTGTTGTAAGGAAAAAATGTAGGATAGTGAAATTCCCTTCACAATAATGCAGAATCAATTAAAAGTGACTAGGCTTGCCCCTGCAGTTAAGGAACAACACAGCTAATCTCATAAATCTACCTTTCTGTTTAGAGTGTTCTTTCCACTTAGGTTAAGAGGGTTAATATATTAACTGAATTTCATTTATCAAATTAATTTATTTACTAATTTATTAACTGCATCATGTCCTGGAACTGGTCTCTGGGTGTCTCCCAAAGCAAGGCAAAACACTTAAAACTGTAACCTAAAATCATAACACAATCTGCAATTTAAAACATGATTAAAAGTATACTTCAGGTTACCAGACCCTCCGGGTGTCCATATTTTCCAGGGACAGTCCCGGATTTACAAAAGCTGGTTTCTGATTTGATCCCAGAATGTCCTGCTTTTCCTTAGTGAAGACACAGGGAGGGGAGGAAGATCCAAAGAAAATACGGGCGGCGACAAAGCTGTAGGGACAAAGGCAGGAAGATATCCTACTTCTCTCCTCCCACTGACACACACAGAGACAAAAATATGTGTAAACGAGGCTTCTAACGTAAATGTATAGTTCTCTCTGGCACATGCTGCAGACCACACCCAAGAGGAATACAGTCGTACCTTGGTTGACAAATGCCTTACCAGTCGAACGTTTTGGTTCCAGAACGCCGCAAACCCGGAAGTGAGTGTTCCGGTTTGCGAACTTTCTTTTGAAAGCCGAACGTCTGATGGGGCTTCCGATTGGCTGCAGGAAGCTCCTACAACCAATCAGAAGCTGCACCTTGGAAGTCGAATGGACCTCTGGAACTGATTCTGTTCAGCTTCCAAGGTACAACTGTACAGGGTTCTGGTTGGCTTGTGAACACCCACAGAAGGAATACACAGTTCCCTGTCCCCCAGCCCAGCTATAAATCTTTGGGGTTTTTATTGTCTTCATGCGGAGAAAAAAATGGGAGAGGAATGAGCAAAATAATCCACCACCCTAACTAAGCCATTTCTGTGGAAGGGAGGTGCTAGAGACAGAGGTGGGACCTGCTGGTAGTGACTTTGTTGATTGGCTAAGCAGAAAAGATGGGCAGAAGCATCTTGGAAGCCTCTTGGTAGGTGGAAATGTATTAATAATGACTGTGGGTCAAAGACTGGACCTTGGCTTTGGAGGGTCAACCGAGGAGCCTCCACTGTAAAAGCTTGACCCTTCTTTTGACCAATGCTGAAAGGGAGATAAAAATGTTCTATAAAAAAACCAGTTTCTTTCTGTTTCTTTTTTCTTTAAGTCACTAAAGCTATTTTTGGTGTCCTACTTTTCTCTTCTTTAAAAACGCAAAAATAAATTCCTGTCCCAGATTCCTAAGGAATGGAAGTAGAGTAACTTTTTAAAAATGGAAAACTTATTTAACATTTTACAATTACTTATTTTCTTGATTAAATAGCTAGTTCAGGTTAATTAAAATACCTATTCTCATGATTAAACTATCTTTTAGCTGCATTATACTCAAACTGTGCTAATATATCTCAAAAGCCAAGTAAGGAAATTCATACTCCAGAAGAAAAGCATTTACAACTTGAAAAGCTGATCCTCATTTGCTTTTAATATCCCTTTAAAATATCAGCTTGGCAGATCTTTAATCTTTTCTTGCATGAAAAGAATACAAACTGTTTTTCCTGGTTTTATATTGTCAGTGTTGAAATATTCTAGACACAATGGCACAGGGGGAATCTTCCTTACCTATCAGTACTAAGAAGGATACCATGCTAACTCCTAAAATATACTAGAAGTTATTGTTATATTAGCAACAATATTTCCATGCTGCCCATAACCAAAAGTTTTCTGGGTAACGTAAATAAAAACTGTCATATTATTATATGAACTGGGGAGGTGTGGTGGGAATCATGGCAGGGATTGAGCGCTCCACAGCTGGAATGCTATCAGAGAGAAGGCCCTTCCTTTCATAGTCACCCATCAGGTATCACTTGGCATTGACACTGCAACTTCACTGTTGAGGTAGTATATGGGAGGAGCCAATGTTTCAGGTAAACTGGCTCCAAGCCATTTATGGGTTTGAAGGTTAAAAACAGCACTTTTAATTGGTTCCAGAAATGGACTAGAAGAGTGGAACTGATAAAATATTATAAAATATATTCAAAATGTTGACTTCTAGTTAACAACCTTTCAACCCTATACTGGACCAACTGAAGTTCCAAAGGCATGCTCAAGTACAATGCATAATGGTAATTTAAACTATTGTTGACTCCACAACTGATTAATCTTTATTAGGATCAACAAAAAGTCACAAAAATGTGGCAAACTTTTGAGTTGGAAAACTCTTAATCAGACTGCAAGATGAGCATATCTCGCCTAGGGTGCTACAGTTATCGAGTTACAAGCCAGACTTTATTTTTTTAAACAATGTGGAAAACAGCCATGACTGCTTTATTCTAGTAGTTAAGTGGAAGGCACATACTTTATCTGTAGTACCTGGAAGGGACAAACTGAACCTCCAATCCCCATTCTGGAACTAAGTCTACAAGCTTGCCTAATAGCTACAACATACAGTGGTACCTCTGCTTAAGTACTTAATTCGTTCCAGAGGTCCGTTCTTAACCTGAAATTGTTCTTAACCATTTTAGCTAATGGGGCCTCCTGCTGCCGCTGCGCCGCCGGAGCACAATTTCTCTTCTCATCCTGAAGCAAAGTTCTTAACCTGAAGCACTATTTCTGGGTTAGCGGAGTCTGTAACCTGAAGCGTATGTAACCTGAATCATATGTAACCTGAGGTACCACTGTATAGCCTTTAAAAAAAACAAAACCTTTTCCACATCCCACCAGACCTGGATTTCTGCAACATCTTACAGTTACGGTATTCTGGAGAACTTGAAAGTTTGACACATGTTTTTTTTTTTTTTTTTTTTTTTTACTTTTTTGGTTGGTCCGACTGAAGGCATTGCCCATTTGGAGTTGTTGTTTTTCCCCTTATGTGCCTTTAAGCAAACTGCTGTAGAAAATACTGGCATGTTACTGAATTCAGGACCTTCAAAGAAGTTAACAAAGGGAACTTCAACCAAACTAGCAAGCAAGCTTACAGAAGTTCCTAACCTACTTTGTTACTGTACCTGTCTACACACACAAGTTTCAGTGATTTTGCCTCATCTACAGCCTGAGAGTACCAACACACACACTCTCCACTAGTCAACAAATATTTCTTGCCTGATCACCTGAAAGCGCTTTTGACATGTCACACATGGAAAGCTTATTTAAGAGCTTGAAGACTACCTAAAAATAGAGTCTGCATTGATTTTTCTGGGCAAAAGTGTAATCAACCTCTTCAAAGATTAAAGTCACTCTGGTGTCTTAAAAGTCATTCAAAAGCTATTTTGAAATTTGCTAGTTTGGTTTACTAAAGTTGTTTTAAAAAAATAAATACTGCAGGATAGGTTAGGAATTTAAAATCACACAGTAACCAAAACATCTTTATTTACAGCCTCATCACAAACATTCAAAAGCATGGATTAGAATCATCAGCCAAATCGTACATTTTCTATATTATCCTATATTATCAAATGGATATCAGTCTAGTTCAGCAGTTCCTAATGTTTTGGGGCCTGGGGGCACATTTGAAAATCTAAGAAACTGTCACAAGCACCACAAAATGCCCATTTCACAAAAGAAAGGCTAGCAATGCTCAGAAACCCTCCCCTTCCAACAAAACAAAAAAACAGGCAAAATACCCACTAAACACAGACAAGCTCCCCCCACCCAAAACAGAACAGGCAGACACTCCAATAAATTCAAAAAACCTGTCTAATTTTAAAATTAAAAAATAAAAATTAGAAGGGAAAGGGCACACAGTGGGCACCTGGAGCTGCCTGAGGGTGAGAAATGCTCATGAGGTCCCAGATCTAGTCTATTATTTTTAAAAGATGTAGAGCAGAATGCTGCTGTACACACAGGTAAAAAAACTTGTTTTGGTTACATACACCCATATTCAAATGCTCCTGTGGTACAAAAATGCCTATAAATTTATACAGAGACAAATCCCCCTCAAGTGATTTTCAAAAGTAATACCTCTAGATATTTTCATTAACTTTCATTACATGAGGCCGGCTAGACTTTCACTAAGTGTGTGGAAATGGGTTAAGAGTAATTCAGCTTCTTTGGAAAAATTAAAACTGATTACTTACAGCAGAAGCCGGTCAACCTTTGGTCCATCATACCTCTGAAGGATAAGTGGAGGCCTATACACTTTCATTGTTTCTGAAGTCTGTATACTAATTCTTACAGCTGCCCTCTTTATAAGCATAGGCATGTAGTAATTGCTTTATTTATAGATATTAACTCAATCAGCTACCAACTGATATAAGATACAGCAACGGATTTACATTCATGACATTCGCACCCCTTCTAGCTGCTATATTAACATCATGAATCGTTTAAAGATATATTATGAACTAATGCTCTATTTAAACACAACAGTTAGGATCTTTTATTCTGAGAATCTTAAAATGGGGTTCCGGATATTATATTCAACGGAGAATGCATTAGAACTGAACAAGCCCAGCAATTATTTTAGCTGTTTGTTGCTATCTGTGTTGGTGTCAACCGTCCTGAAAGACTCTAGAACACCCTCCAGATGTTTTTGGATTACAACTCCCCGACCAGCATGAAGGGTTGCTGGGTGGGACTGCTAGTCCACAGCTCCTGGAGGGCACCATATTGGCATGGGCAGTAGCTGCAGGAGGCAATCCACATTTGACAAATATTTACTTCACGTTAAGAGAAGTGCTGTATGTGTACAACAACAAATGCACAATCTAAGAATATCATTCACTGGTCTGATCAATTCCTTACTTTCAAACACTACCCATACTTTTGTGCTTACAAAAGAAATAACAGCAATAAGTTATCATTTAATCCCACCCTCCTGTCTCCCTAGAACATATTCTTATGCCTGAAGCACCCCTTACAGATCTATTAGCTACTATCAATGCTCAAGTGTTCTTATAAGAACTGCCCCCCTCCAAAATGTTTAATATCAGTACCCTATAATTGCTTGGTTCTCAGCCTATCCTTGATGGACATCTTATAAATAAATCCCATTAAGTTCGCTGGTGCTTATAAGCGTATAAAGGATGGCTGCCTTTAGCACTTTAAAGAAAGCTGAAAATAATACAATTAAACCAGCAGTTCCCTTTGGGAATCTCCTTTTAAATACCTTAATTCCCCCTTTCCTGCTCAGTCTTCTTCTTCCTTAGTATGCTGTACCCAATTCCTTCAGAACTGCTTCATAGGGTCTGCTTTCTAAACATGTTACCATCTGTGTACATTTCCGATGAACCTTTTCCAATTGTTGAAATTAAACTTAAGCTCAAGGAATCATTCCAAACCCCCCCCCCCAAAAAACAAACTAGCATGAACAACTTGGGAAAGCTGCCTGTCCTATATATCTGACTGGATGACATCACTGTATTTCTTACAAAAATGGCTCCTACAGGCCATTTTGCACTTCAAAGTTGGTATTGATTGTTTTATATATTTTCTCTAACACTAAATATAAGACTGCAAAATGCAGAAGGTTAAAGAAAGCAATATAATAACAAGTATAGTTCTATTAGGTCCATTAACATTAAGTAGTAAACCATAGCCTTGGTAAAATGCAGTTTTACAACAGAAACAAAACAAAAAACCCTCCATAAAGAAATATATCAACACAAAAATTACCCCCCCACACACACTTCTGTTTATTAAACAATGGCTTTGTGTAATGTACACATCTTGCCCTGCGGCTTAACAAAACACAGTGTGAAGCCATTTTGGGGGTGAGGGTTGTCTTATGAACCTTGGTTTGTTTTAACTAGGTCTTGGCAGTACATGTGAACCCAATACCCATCATTAACCAAAACCACAAAACTATGGTACAAGAGCAGCTGGAAAACAAACCAATGTTTGGTGACATAAATCATGGTCTGTTTGACCTTGTTAAACCATGGCTTAAACAAGCAATGGCTAGGCATCAAATGCAAAATGGGCCAATCTGTGTGGAAATATACATGTCTACTCAGAGAAGGCCATGCTGCACTTTCTGATGTACTATGAAAAGCCTCACATGAACAAATATTTATTTATTAAATAAATATCTACATTGCACTTCATCCAAGGATCACAGGGTGGTTTACAATATAAAAACACAAAAATACATACCATAGTACTAAACAATAACTGCCCCCCCAATAAATACTTGCCCAATCACCATCATAATAGTACTGTTTTATGCAAAACCACACTAACCTTCTCTGGATTTCTAAATCTTCTTGTGATGGGCCATTTTGCACCTGTGGGGGAAGTTGTGCATTTTGTCGAGGCAACGTTGGACCTAGTAAAGCAAGTTACACTTCAGCTGTTATGCAAAAGTCACATGTAAAGTCCAATAAGAAATCAACTTTCAATTTTTGACTACTTATTAAATTTCCAGCAAATAGCCTACAAAATACATAAAACAAACTGAGCATCGCCATCAATATTGCTCCACATCTTTTCAAAATGTAAACTGATATATTCAGCAAGAATATGATGAGTGTGGAGAAAACACATATTTATAAACCTTTAAAAGATTCCAAAATTTTAAAACAATTCTTTGGGAAGCAAGATTACTGTATATACTTGAGTATAAGCCAACTTTTTCAGCAGATTTTTTACACTGAAAAAGCCCCCCTCGGCTTATACTCGAATAAGCTGACGGTCCTCTCTTGACAGTTTTACTACCCTCAAAAGTTTTCGGTGTGGCTGCCTGGAAAAGGACATTCTCTGCGGCATTCCCTAAGTGGTGGAATTCCCTCCCTACATAACGCAGTTTTCCTGGGCCTCTGGCAGCTGAGCTGCATACTTTTAGGACCCACCCCATTCCCATGACTGTTAATTTGTTTTAAACTGTTCATAACATTGTATTTTAAATTGTTGTGGGCTGCAGGCCTTCTGGTGAAAGCAAGGTAACAAATTTATTAAATCTTCATCATCATCAGTAAAGGAGTTGCTAGAAATAATTGTTCTAGGATATGTGATCAACAGTTCAAAATGAAGCACCAGCTGCAGCGTGTTAAATAGCAGATCATGTGCTGTGTGGTGACTTACAGGTCAGTCTCATACACATCCTCAAAATAAAATGCAAACAAGTTCTATATGGTATTTACTCCAGGACAAGGGAGCCTTTTCTCCTGTTGTTTTTCTCCTAGTTTTAGTTCTGACAGTTATTTTGCATGCAACTTTAAAAAACAATTCTTTTTCAGGCACCTGACATATTTATTGAGATAATGTTTATTCTGCCTGTTTCTTAAAAAAATCAATCTTTTTTACTTGAAACACGATCCATGAAGTGTGGTGAGAGGGGCTTTGTGACTGTCACAAAGATGACAACCTTATATAGCAGGACTAGAGAAACTTTGTCCCTCCAGATGTTGCTTGACTAAAACTCCCATCTGGAGTTCTGGCCACGCTGGCTGGGACTGATGGGCCAAAGGTTCACTAGTCCTGCTGTATGTTTGCACTCTCACAATAGCCATATAGGACTCTGTGCATCAGTATCCACCCTAGATTTTCAAACCAAACTCCTTTTTTTAAGCTACCATCTCAAAGCTAAACTAGATGTGACTGCTGTCACATATTTGATGTTATATTTTACAAAAATTAAATTAAAAAGCAATGTAGATGAGGACAGTGGATTGTTGGGCAAGATTTTTAATCATTCCACCCCACCTCATGGTACCAACTAAAAACATCCCCACCCCAAACCAGTATTTTCTTTGTCTGAATAGCAGAGGAAATTGTTAAATAACCCCTGCCCACAGCCCTAATACTGATCAGAGCTATATGCTGCTGTTTAAATCTTTAACAACAGATAATTCACATATTTAATGTATCATCTAGTTTGTCCCTGAGGGGTTTGATGACTGTGAAGCACTGATGAATATATCAGTCACTTAATGCTATGTCTCTCCATTGTTGCAGAGAGCCCTGGGAAAAAGGGGGAGGGGTGGAATGGCTGGCTCTCTTTCAAGAAAAACCATTTTGCATACAGTATAGTTGAAAGGCAACAGGAATGCAACCAACTGCACTACAATGTATGATTAGAGTTCATTGTTATTCAAGCCTGAGAGGTCAGTTGAATTCAAAGTACTGCTGGATAAATCGGCTTGCTGGTCTTATTCACATTCATCAGATGGCACAGAGAACACCCATGTTCTAATTTTGCTGTTCATGCTCCATCAGAAGGCCAATATGAGACCACTTTAATGTTATGTTTTAAGCAATTGCTTCCATTACTTAAATCTGGGTCTTTCCTAAAAGCCATTTCAGGGAACGAATGATTTTTAGCAGGTCTTCTAATTAAGATGTCTTTGTTTTTGACTGACAGAGCTAAGTTTTAAAAATCTGAAGCCTTGGACTATTAATGCATTGACTTGCTGGATCTTCTGCCTAGCAGTTGTTCCTATAGTACCTGTGCAAAGCTCTCTTCGCAATAAAGAAAACACCAAAGCTATTTCATGCTCAAAAGTTTATGTGGACTTCAGTTGTCAAAATGAGTTCAATAAACAGTTCTTTTTTGCACAGCTGGGAGCCCATCCAAGGAGAAGGAAAGCTCTGACCCTAAACCTCTGCTGCCTTGGGGCCATAATCATTTTAAGCTTGGTTCAAACAGTAGAGAGCCATGGGCTTCAAGAGGCACCCTTAGTTGGATATCACCCATTGTGTTATATTGCACACAAATGCTAATAATACTTGCATTAAAGACAAATATATATATATTTCCTAAGCAGGGCCACAATATTTTAAATGCAATATTTTAAGGAATAAAGATAATGCTCTTCCTGAAGGTTTGTGGATCCAAACTGTAGTTTCATCTACGCATTCTTGAAGGTGATTCTTACCCTCTATTGAGGAAGTTCTTATTTCATTCCACCTGGTAGTTTACCTAACACAAATTCTGGAAATACTGCACAGGAACTTGCTGCAGTCTCTTCCCAAATATAAGTAATTACTCACTCTACAATACCCATGAAGTGAACTGTGATGCACGTAAGACTGATTTGCTAATCCTTCACCATATAGGATAGCAGCATTCTGTTATGTACAGTCATAGGATTAAGGCATCTACTTCTAACAAACTCATGTCTATCGGAAAGATAACAGCTTAAGTTAAAATATGTATCTGGACCTTCTACTCCAACTCAAGATAAACAGAACGAAGTAAGATTGAACAATAAGCCACTATTTAAAAACCGTTGTGGAAATTTGTAGCAGCCTTACCAGAGTCTTGTGAATTTAACACTTCTAAGGCATGCATCATGGCACTTGCGAAGACATTGGCATCTTCTTTGCTGCCAAAGTTGAGCCCATACACTTGCCTAGCATCCCGCCACTGATGAAACGTCTGTGTTGCTTGATTGTACTTCAATCCTTTTGGAATGGCACAATTTATTACCACCTAAAAAAATAGTAAAGTATAGTTATGGCTTAAAGGTGCTTTGTAGCATTTTCACCTATGGATATGTATTCCTTCCCCCTTCCCCTTGTTCCAAAAGAATGCGAGAGATTTGCTTATGGTCCTGCCTAAGGGGCCCAATGCCTTGGAATACACTTCCTGTTATCAGCAAATGTTCCTTTCCCTATTGATTTTCCTCAATTATATTGTTTTAATTATCATCCATAAAAAAACCCTGCAGTGCCAGCTAGGTCACTCCAAATAATAATTAAAAAAACACCCCCCACTAATATATTATAAAACAGTAATTTTCCAATGAAAATGCGTAAACGGTCGTTAAATAAAGATATTTCACAGCGTTTGACTATATTGTTTAGCATTAATAGAAATGGGCTGAGAAGAAACTTAAGAGGCAGTTAATGAGCAACTATGTGCACAGTTGGAAGAAAATGCTAAGTACAACTCCTCTTGCGACTCATTCATTCAGACACGTATTTCTCATAGTTCCAACTTCATTTAGGGATTTTTCCCTTTTTTTTTTTTTAAAAGGCAGAGGTACATATATGCCCCAGTACCAGGCATACCCTCTCTGACTAGAACAGAGGGCTAGGTGTAACACAGTATCACTCTCTTCCATCCTCCTGCCCCAATGAGTGCAGCTCCAGGTGAGATTTTGCATTGGAAACAGGTGCTGGGCCAGTAGGGCAGTACAGAAGAGTTGCGCCAGAAGCGGTTTAGTCCTGCTGGCTACATGACCTGGAAAGCTGTCTGTGGACAAACGCCGGCTCCCTCGGCCTGAAAGCGAGATGAACGCCACAACCCCATAGTCGCCTTTGACTGGACTTAACCGTCCAGGGGTCCTTTACCTTTACCTTATAGAAGAGGGCTAGGGAAGAAAAGCAGCACCTGCAGATGAGACCTGCCTTTGTGTCACTTGATTTGTCTGTGGGGAAAGGCTTGGGGATAGATTACAGAGACTATTGTTCCCATGTTCTTATATCCTCTTTCTCCATTGATCTTTGATTTATGTTTGGAACCGTTGGCATATGCAATTAGACAGAACAGAAAGATTTATGGTTTGTGCATGAGCAAGTGGAATTTAGATTAGCTTTGTCTGAAGATGATTTGCTACTATTTGTTAGCAGGCCTGAAACAGTTATATCAGAATTTATCAGATCAATGGATAAGTTTAGTCAGATTCCAGGATGAACAATAAAGTGGTTAAAATAAGAATGCCAGAGGGCAAGTCTAAATTGCCTGCTGTGTATGTCTTTCACTAAGCATTTTCACTAGGGATTTTGGTTTCTACAGATATTTCTCAAATCATTAAATTAAGCCTAAATAGGTTCATAACTGAGATCAGGCACTACTTAAACTTAGCACTTAGGGGTAGAGTTAACACATTTAAGATGTACTGCCATGAACAATAATTTTTCTTAGCGGTATTTGTCAACAAATTTCCAAGCATATTTTCAGAAGTTTAATGTATTATTTTTTGATGTTTATTTGGGGTAATTCACCACCTCGTATATCACTTAAAATAATAAAATGGAAAGATGATTTAATTTTCCATATTTTATTTTATACTACAAGGCATAAACAAGTAGCAAGTTTCTTTTTCTAGGAGTACCCCCAGAATGGGCAATTTGAGAGTTGGCTCATGTAATACCTCTTTTGGGATGGGTGGTGCTGCAGTCTATACATGTAAAAAAGGGTCTACATCACCAATTTCAGCAACTAGGGAGTCACTGTGTATGCTGGCTTTCGGCTATAATTTGATCCATATGCTGATAGTTAAATTAACTTCATGGGGTAACCCTGATTTAAAGATAATTCTTTCTATGGAAGAAGTGGCTAGATTCTGGGATTTATACATTAGATGAGCTGATAGGAACAGATGGAGAATTTTTACAGTTTTCTTTATTGAGGGCCAGTTACTATTTACCAATGAGTGCTGAATGACAATATTTTCATTACAGCACCTGTTGGTGTCTATTTATGGTCCATCTGCAGTGCTTGCTTATACCCCAGGTGAGAGATGGGGTGGGATTCCCGTACAAGATGGTTTCTTCTGTTTCTCAGCTGTGGCTTGACATCTTTATGGTGGGCTGTACATGTGACCTATTGTGGATTGATGTCTGCATGGCCTGGTGGCATGATAAAATGTGTATTGTTACTTTTACTTTTGCAGAGTGTTCCACATACAGGATATGTCTTGAGGGAAGGATATCAGAGTAGAAGGTGATCGAAGGGAAGGGTAGGCATTACAGAATGAGATGTTGAAGGGATGATGACAGGTATTTGTGTCTGATATTCCTCATTAAACTCCCCCTTATCGCAGCATCAATGGATAATCTAACACTGTCCCCTTCAGTCTGCTGGTTCTTCTGCTGGATACTAGGTCAGTTCGCAATGAATGCTAATCCATGATCTGAGTGTGGTTCAGCAGGCTAAACTGGTTGAGGCCAGGTAGGCCAATTTGACTCAGCTCTGCCCACCCAGGTACTTGGTGCGACATCAGCCCAGAATGGAGAGACTATCCACATACCACCATCATGTACCACCTTCCTTGGAGCAGCACTTGAGGATCTGCATCTGACGCTGGGCCAAAGAGACCGGTTAAGGGTGCTATTGCTGTACTGCCTACCCTGCTGCTCATCAACCTCCCTGGCTGAGCTTGTCTCAAGTGTGATGCTGGAGAACCCCAGTTCTGTGGTTTTGAGTGACTTCAACATTCATGCTGAGCATGCCTCAGGTCCAGTCTGGGAGTTCATTGCCTCCATGGCAACCATGGGCCTGTCTCAAGTGGTCATGGGTCCAATGCAGAGAGCAGGAAATAGCCTTGATTTAGTCTTTGCTCCATATGGTGTGGGAGGTTGTCTGGAAACGGGGTGGTGGTGAATATCACTTCGTTGTCATGGTCAGTCCACTTCTTGGTGAGGTTTGGGGGTCTGCTCCATCCCCTTCATCATTTTGATTGCCCCTTACTGAGCCCTTTCCAGCTCTACAATATTCTGTTTGAGGTGAAGCAACCAGAACTCTACACAGTATTACAGGTGCAGCTGCACTAAAGATTTGCATGATGATCTTCATTTTGTCTTCAAAACATTATCAATTACATACCTTCGGCTCCTCAGTCATGAATCTGTTGCAACAAATGTTTCTGTTTTGTAAGTCCCTGATATCCTGATCCTTCAGGAGGTAAGCAGTACACATACAGTGGTACCTTGGGTTACATACGCCTCAGGTTACAGACTCCGCTAACCCAGAAACATTACCTCGGGTTAAGAACTTTGCTTCAGGATGAGAACAGAAATCGTGCTCTGGCAGTGCGGCGGCAGCAGGAGGCCCCATTAGCTAAAGTGGTGCTTCAGGTTAAGAACAGTTTCAGGTTAAGAACGGACCACCAGAACGAATTAAGTTCTTAACCTGAGGTGCCACTGTACTAATATTGGTTTTTTAAAATCAGAATGTTGAAGTCACAAATGCAATCCTTTCCGCTTAAGCAGACTGGGACTTTTGTAAAGTTCACAAAGAAATCACACTGTGAGGGTGAGTACGATGAGGGACCCTTGCTATTTTCTAAGTGGCATGATGTAAAAATATAATAATCCTAGCTTCTTCTCCATCTGAAACTGTGATTAGGAACTAGCTGGCTTGTTAAATCAATAAATGAAACTTTGATCTCACCTACACCAACTCTTTGGACTCTACATTCCAAACCCCTCAGATAATTCCACTCAGTTGGCATTATTTATTTTTTGGTAAAAGAGACAATCGATGATAAAAAATGTAGATTTGTGGTGAAAATCGTCTGAAAGCCTCTGACATGTTTGACTGTTCCATTATTCTATTAAGTTAAAGGCTCTGAGGTGGATCCAAAAGTTCATCTCCTTCCATCAATGTAAGAGAACATTTACATCTGACCAACTAAAATAAAAGGCCATTTTAATTACTTGAGCTTAATCACTTACCTGATGATCCTGAATCTTTCTGCCAACTACTCTAAATGTATTGTTGCCTGTATGATGATATATATGAACTCTGCTAAATCCAGTAGATCCACCAGCTGGTACCCACTTCTTATTAGCATCATCATAGACCATTACAGCAGCCCGTGCTTGGCAGATGCTCTGCTCACTGTTAAAACAAAGGAAAACAAATTATTAGAAGGGAAAAAACAACAAGTGATGTTAAATGTCCTATATGAAAGGAAACACCTTTTCAAAACAAAGGCAACATTCTACCTCTCATTTCCCATTCTGAAACGTTCATACATAGTTTCATTAGTCCAATCAGACACTGTTTCCAAACAGTTCATCTAATTCTTCTGAATAGGGGAAGAGGAGGGATGACCACGGTGGACCAATTTATGTCATTAAAATAATAATAATCCAATCTTGCAATTCATACGTTTCTAACCCACTTTTCAAAGCACAAATCTTCACAAAATGGCTTATAATATTAAATTGGTATAAATACACTTTAAAATGAATGAAAATAAACATTGTAAATACAGCAACAACTTGGGCTCACAGTGCCTTAAGGACTGCCTAAGCCTTTATATCCCAGTTCGATGACTGAGATCATCCAGAGTAGCACTGCTAGTTATTCCCCCCAGCCCCATGTTAGAGGCCTGACCGGACTCAACCAGAAGTTCAGTATTTAGTGACACTGGTCCCAGGTTATGGAACATTCTTCCAACAGAGATTCAGTAAGCATCCTTGCTTTTAACTATTAGGCTTCTCACTTCTCTTGATGTATTTATTTTTAAATACAGGTAGGCCTCCACAGTTGTTTAAAACAAACCATGGTTTAATCTGAATGTTCAATATGCTAGTGCAAGCTACTCACAGAGCTCCCCCTCCCTCCTATTGCACAATGGATGAAACAAGCTCTAATCTGGTTTGTCGTGCCAACAGAACAAAGGTTCCATGATTTGTTTCCTCAAGCAAACCACAAAACGCTAGCCAGTAAGAAACCTTGGCTACCACTTATGACTTGTTTGGAGGAAACAAACCAACAGCCCCAGATTTGGACAACATAACAAAACAGACTGTGACTTGTTTAATTTGTGGTGGAAAAGATGGGATGCCACAGGAACCTTTGAACATTGTGTAGCAGTATACTGCTCATTCTCATTAAATCATGGTTTGTTTTAATCTAAAGTTTAATATGAGATGTGAACCAGACCTATTCAACCTGCAACTTCAGAGCACAGATTCTTCTTCCATTTATAACTGCCCAAACATTCCATGACCCCTATTAATCTGGGAATCTGGCTTTTAGCCCAGATTCCAAGGGACATAAAGCAGAGTGCGGCTCAATAGGATTTACAAAAAGGAGCATAATGTTAAAAAGCCTGCTAACATATTCTACTGTCCTGAACAAATAGCTGCTAGATTCATCCGAGGCATTATCCAACCAACACAGAACACATACTTGAGTATTGGAGACTGGCTGGAAATTATTCAATATGGCAGGGGTCAAGTCAAACTGGGCAACTATAAAGTAACCTGAATGTTCTTAGTCAAACCTAAAATCAAAAGTTGCATTTTAATCTTTTCAGAACACCATCTCTCATTACTACATATTTATTTATTAAATTTTATTATAATTTCCAGTGCTACATGATAACATGAAGCAAACTGAAAGCAACAATGCATTTGAAAAAATATGGAAAAAATAACATGAAAAAACCCTGCTATCTTCTAGGACAGGGGTTAGCAACCTTTTTCAGCTGTGGGCCGGTCCACCGTCCCCGGACTATATTTTTTTGGGGAAATGAACGAATTCCTATGCCCCACAAATAACCCAGAGATGAATTTTAAATAAAAGCACACATTCTACTCATGTAAAAACACGCTGATTCCCGGACGGTCTGCAGGCTGAATTGAGAAGGCAATTGGGCCGCATCCAGCCCGCAGGCCTTAGGCTGCCTACCCCTGTTGTAGGAGGATCAAATATTTTGTCAAATGAGCCATTAACCTGCAGATTTATGTTGACAACACCTTGGGCAGTTTTCAGCATTTTCATCCCCCCGCCCCAAAAATTTAAATAGCAGTATAAACTTCCCATATATTTAGTTGTCATGTCTTAAAAGACTTGTCTGAATTTGTTTCATTATAATAGTTAAACCACACTAAATACACATTTGAAATATGTCAGTTCAACTATTTTTTGCTTTTGTAATTATATAGCATATAAATTTAACATGAAATGCTAGTTTTGATTTGTTCTCTAAATATAAATTAAATAAAAATGTTAACACAGGCTGTATCAATTAAGGGCAGCAATTTTTTTAAAAAAAAATCTTTCTAGAAAACCACCACATTACTCTATGGAAACCGGGGGGGGGGGGGAGTATTACATTCAGCTATTTTTTAAGTATAAACCATTTATTCAGTATAATCTTGAAGTATAAACAACCCATTCAAGTTCTGCCCTTCCCCGCTAGAAAACATCCACCATGACACGGGAAAAACAGGACTAAAAATACAATAGGATCAGATATCAAAAATGAAACATAAAAACAATGACTACATAGCTCATCCTCAAAGAAACTGCAAGGACATCTGCTTCATGAGTGAGACAAACTAGCTTGTGGTGTTTGACGCATACTTTCCCAGCTGTTATTTGGATAGCTCTTTTTTTAGATACAACCACCCTACTTCTAGATCCAACAGAAATGCCCAGAGTACAATGCCCTTTCCTCAAATACTTGGGAAAAGTTAAAGTCAATGTACTTCAGTAAAGTACACTGAAACCAGACCATTTTCACAGTCCTAAAACATTCTCAGGTCATGGTTGTTGAATAAAAATGAGAAGATAGTCTGCTAGTTTAAGAGAACACAAGCACTAGAGTCAGTGCATAGATGAACATTATGAACATCAAGAGTGAAGTCCTTTCTCTATCACAAACTACATTATTCTATCTTTAAACATTTGTTACAGCACAATCCTAGACATGGTCTACTCACAAGTAACTCCCAGTGTGCTCAAAGGGGCTTATTCCCAGATAAGTGGGTACAGGATTTCAGCATGTATAAACTAAAGTGTTGGCGGAGGAAAAAGAGGTCACAATTAACCTGGATTGGGGTTATTTATGAAGACTTAGGATATTACCTAGAAAACTAGAACCTGTTTTATATAGCAGCCTTGCAGCAAGACAGTCATCTCTTCATATTTAACTGGCTTACTGAAATAAACCTGCACAGAATTAGTCCAGATCACCCACCAACACAAATGTAGCAGCTCTGTTGCACTAATAAGTGAGCAGCTAGAGCTTGTGGTTTGTTGTAGAAGCCTTTTAAGCAGTGGGTACCAGCATGCTACTAATCTGTGTTAAACCATAGTTATTTTCTAATGTTATGTGCAAACTGCATTCCAATGTTAAATGCTGGATCCTGACCAAAGAGCACACCATGTTGACTAGGTTAGTTTCTCGGGCATTTAAGATCTCAAGCAGATACTCAGTGGTAAAGCATTTAGGGGCACGTTAGTGATATCTCCGTCACAATTCTGATGCAGATATTGGATGCAAAACACAGATTATGCCACTTGCCTTACTCAGACTTTATAACCCCTGTCTATACTTGGTACAAAGTAGAAGTTATTTTAGTTAAGGCTGTTTCTAGAGTACACCAATGTATGTCAGCTGTGTTATTTATTGCAAAGGTATTTAGTCTCTTCATGCTATAAACGGAAAAACCAAATCAATAACCCTAGAGTATTTGCACCGTCACCAATAGACAACATGAAGCCTAGCTAGACAAGACAAGAATACTTAACTAGTTTTTCCAGAGGGAATTGCAGTTTGAGAACTAAATCAAAATGTGCAAGCACAATAACTGAGAGCTTTCAATGCACAGTGTATCAAAATGAGGTATTGGAGAAAATGCAGTATTTTACTGGTATGCATTGTTTGTTGGAGCCCCCCCCCTAACTCCTGCTCTGAATCCTTTTTATACTATACTATACTATACTATATATATATATATATATATATATATATATATATATATATATGCATACAAACACACACACACACACACACACACACACACACATCAAACCAACTCATTCATTACCCTCCTGGATGGGAGGGAAACCAGGTCTTGGGTTGATTAACATCCTTTTAAATGTCTTGTGGAACCATGAGCTAGTTTTCAATTAAGTTTTACTCAGAGTAGAACCACAGGAATTAATGAGCTGGGTTAGGCCCATTATCTTCTACAGGTCTGCTCTAAACTTTAGTAGAATGCCACCCATGATTTACAGTGAACAAACTTTATCTATTAAAGGGTAAATCAATTCAAAGTCGCTTTTTCTTTGCCTTTTCAGTTGCAGTTTTTCCTCTAGGGAAATGATGTTATAGATTATGCTACTGTTATATAAACTGAAGATTTGTGCTCCTAACAAAATAATTTACTATGCTAGTTAAATGTAAGATTTATTTGGATTTAGTTATAAATGGCATTACTGAGATAGTAACAGTTCAATCTTAAACACTAACTTTGTTTGGAAAACCAGTAATGACTCATTTCCCCCCTTTAAAATGTTTTTGGAAAACAGCATGCTTTAAGCAACTAAGATACAAAATTATATTGGTACAAAAACCTTTTCTTGGCACACAGCCCATTTTTGTTTTTTGTTTAAAAACATTTTATCTATGATGCAAGGAGAAACCAGATCAACCTTTCTGTTTATCCTAATAAGAAGAAAACGAGTAGTACCTGAGCAGTTCAAGTACTGTTCAGTAAAGAATGACTTTCACTATTAACCCTAAAAGGTTCAAAAGGATAAATATAACTATCTTACAAGTACTCGGAGAAAACGCTTCATGTGGGATATCAGTCACTCCCTTATGTCTGTCAGAAAGTCACATGTGCAGGAACATCTTCCAAATGTACCTTTAATTCCTATTTTGTTAATTGTTTTGTAGTGCTCAAGCTATTCGTGCTAAAAATAGTTTGCTACATATAAAAAACTACGTGCAACTATTAATTTCTTGTTATCAGAAATAGATCAACCTCTTTTCAACAACAATGTAAATTAATTTAAAAGTTTGTATTATCTTTCAGAAGCAGAATTTCTGTACGTTTTATCACAAGCAAGAGCTATGGTGTGTACTTACATTGCTACAGGCAGCTGGAGCACAGCCAAGGGTATATCTGCCAGTTTCATGGTTTGCTGCTCTTTGTCAGACAATCTTAAAATTCTCATAGTAAAATGTATAACCCCCCGCAATGGGTATTTCTCAAGACTTTTGAGTGCTCAACTAGACTAGAAGCTTGAAAGTAATGTCCCAATTTCTAATTAAGTCAGAGAGTAGTCTTGCAAGAATGTAACTGGTCCCTAAAATAAACATGCCACTGAAATCTTAGCCATATGCTATAATTCTTTTCCTTCCTGAACTCATTCTCTAAATGTAGTAGGTAACAGTGAAGTGTATGCAGGACTCAACTGGAGAAACTTTTACCAGGCTACTACAAAGTGACTACCACAGGCATTCAGGCAAGGGCATTTTCTTCTGCATAAAGTGTTATGAAGGAATACAAGCAGAAAATCGGCATGGAAGATTTCACAGGTTGTGCAGAAAAGATTGATGAGCACAATGCATCCATCCCAGCAATTCTGTTTAAGGGCAGGTTAAAAATACCTTAAAAAATAGAGCAGCACAGACAGGTCCTACTCCTGCAAAATCATTCCTCAACTGTTTAATCATGGTATTTCTCCAAAGGAATCATTCCACATCGCTCCTTCATATGGGAGATTACACCAAAACAGTCCTACTGAATGCAACTCGATCCACAAGAAATTAAAATACACAATATATATCTGACTGCCTCTCCCAATACGAACCTATCCGGACCCTTCATCTGAGGGCATTCTCCATGTGAGGGAGGTTCACCAAGAGCAAAGCCTTTTGCGTTGGGACTCCCTAGCTGTGGAATTCTCCTCAGTGAGGTCTAAAAGGAGGTCATCATTAACCTCCTTTTAGCACCAAAATAAAACTCATCTTTTATCCCAGGCATTTGCTGGGAATATGACAAGCTGGTTGACGGCCTACTTGATAAGAATGTCCTTGCTGTTGAAATTTTTGTTGTTTTTCTTTGATGGAATGATTTTATTGAAACTGATTTTATTGAAACTTCAGCTGCTTTAGAATGCAACTGCAGTTGGTCCAAAATGCAGACACTGGCAGTGAGATGATCAGACCACCTGGCAGGATCTTACTGGACATAAGGGTGAGGGCCCTTTTACATGGGGACCCTGTGACACTGGAAGTCCCTCTCAGTAGAAAAGCAATCAAATGCCCTGGCTTCAAGGATTTTGGAAGAACTTTTTTCTTACTTGCCTTCCATAAGCGATGTTTTGTTGTTCAGACTATGGCTATTCTCTGCTGTTCTACTGGATTTTCTGGGGGGTTGGGGGGCAATTCTATTTCTTTTGTAGAGTCATGTTTTTCTGTATGTTGTATTTTATTGTTGTAAGCCACTTTTAGCAGGCCCCACCTAGAAATGCTTTAAAATAAACAAACTCCCATCAACCCCAGCCAGATACAGAGCACAAAGTTTTGGAAGACTGGCCTAGTCTTGGGCAGAACTGTCTGCCCTCTTTGATCACTAGATGTCCTTAGGCTGCAAGGAAGCAATGGGTCATCATAGCACATGACAGCTACTTGAGGCAAGTACTCATTTTTTGTGACATCAAAACTTGCATGGGTGTCTGAATATGAGCACAATATGCACAATATGCAATCCATCAAGTATGCTATTTTTAGTTTTACTTTTAGCATTTAAAAATGCTTATGAATTAAACTATTAATAGTGCAGGAAATTTTATTACTATATGTCAGGGACGTTCAACTCCCAAGAGACTGCGATCTACTCCCACAATAAAAAGCTGGCAGTGATCTACCCATTTTTTGGGGGGGGACACCAAAACTGTTGATTTTTTTTTTAGGGGAGCGAGTGAGGGCCAGGGCCGGATGCTTCCCCCCAGGGAGGAAATTAATTGAGCCGCTAGCTGCAGTCAACCTGTTGGACATCCCTGTATATGTTAAAAAGAAGCATCTAACAGATTCATTTTCAGCTGTAAAGGTTCTGGCACTCGCCTACTATCAAAGGACAGCTTCACAATACAATGAATGCTCACTACATATTCCAGTGCTGAACACTAATGCTTGAAGGCAAGCTTATGGCAAACAAGTAAATATGTGCTTGCTAAGCATCTGCTTACTACATATGTGCTACTTCATGATGTTCATGATGGGAACATGCTGCAGAATAAGCAGGATACATATTAGACAACCAATCCTATTCTGGGAATACCAGCTGGTATTCTAAGGCAACCTGGAATTGTGATGCATTAAACCACATCTCAGTGTACGCAGTCTTGCCTTTCACTTTCTTGTAACAAACTTTGAGCAAGCTGTACAGAAAAGCTTACAAGATACAGTTGTACCTTGGTTCTGGAACACCTTGATACACGAACATTTAGCCTCCCGAACACCACAAACCTGGAAGTGTGTGCTGCTGTTTTCGAACGTTTTTTGGAAGCTGAACATCCAATGCAGCTTCCACAGCTTCTAATTGAGTGCAGGAAGCTCCTGGAGCCAATTGGAAGTGGCACCTTGGTTTTTGAACATTTTCGGAAGTCGAACAGACATCCGGAATGGATTCTGTTCAAGACCCAAGGTACGACTGTACCTACCATGTTAGAGCAGCATTACCGTTCCTGCATTAAGTCTATGCAGTCTCTGTCAGAACTCTGCCATAACTAATTTACATGGAGCAATTTTTGAGAAATGACTTAATTCCTCTCACAGTCACAACTGCTCAGTATACACATAGAATATATGGAGGGAAAATGTATTCTTGTCTCTGGTGCAGATTTTGAGGGTACACAGAGGGTTGCAGAGAAGAGGAGAGGAATGAAAAGTCTATTGTGCAAGCTGGATACAACCCTTAGTTCTTGAACGTCTAAGATTGTAACCTAGATTCCCCCACCCCCAAACAAGGGGTTAGTTACACACTATAGACAGGCAAACTTTTAGAGATAGCATTGAAACAGTTTACCATTGTAGCAGATCACTTTACAAGAGGTGTATGTGTTGTTTTCAAGTACTTAAGCACAATTGTTACTCTTCTACAAGAACCGTAGAAGTAATTTAAGACTTACTGGTGGAATTTTTTTAAAAAGAAAAATTGTCTTTCTTCATATACAAATAGAATAATGTATGGAGTATGCATGCCACCTACCTAAGTGTTATAAATCACTTGTGTAGAACAGCCCTTGGGGAACAAGAATGCCGTATCAATCAGCAAGTGCTCTTAAGCTTTCTAAAAAGTTCTATTTGCTAAATAATAAATAATTGTAGACTAGGTGGCATTTCTTAACCTGTTTGCTAATCATCTGCAGGGTGTTTTGTTTGTTTGTTTGTTTTAGCATTCACCAGATATTTTAAAGGAAAACAGTTTCGTCTCTTGCACTGAAGAACCACCATTCATATTGTTAATTAATGTTATGTTCTGAAAAGCTTTGCACAAATTGTGAAGTGAGAATCAGTACAAACAAGGAGGCAGGGGGGAATGCCTTAAAAACAGATGCAAAATATTCAGTGAAGACTGCAAAACATAGTAGATGGCAGGCGCTAGCCTTGAAACTCCTCCCAGTATCTTGACAGAAAAAAGGAAGAAAAGCCCACAATGGCTAGCACCACCTTTTAGCGAGTATTACTTGATTCAACTAAAAGCCAGTCAAAAGTGCCTTTACTGTAGCTCTCTATCCTCTTGCTGGCTATAGGGGAAATAATTTTGCTTAAGTAGTGTCAAACCATTTGGGTATGTTTTTATTTTATTTCAAAAACTGAAAGACCACCCTTCAGCTAGGGCTGGGCAGTATCTGGTTTTCAACATCATGATATACCACCAGTTAAACAACGTGATACACCAATATATCACGATGTCTGAGATATAATGGAGCTATGTAGAGACACTGGCTGACTTCACTGTTCCCCTCCCCCCGTTGTGATTTTTGCCAGCCCCTGCTCTTGTGATTCACTGCCACTTGCAGGAGGCAGAGGAGAGGTGAGCTGGCAGAGTTAATAGGGGCTACAGGAATCAAGAGAAACATTGGCTGGCTTCATGGTTTTTCCCACTGTGATTTTTGCATAGCTCTCACACACACATCATGATTTGCGATATATTGCCAGGTCAAAAATTATGAAACTGATATCACAATATAGACGTCCAACCACTTTGGATGATATACCAATATACTGCCCAGCCCTACTGTGGAGGAAGCTTCTGAGATCTTCAGAACTTGAAGAAGCTGCTCTCCCAGACCACATTAACTTACTGGGTATGTAAGGGATAAGGCAAGTCTCTCAATCTGCAATCCAGATCTTTAGTGTCATTATTATTAGCACAGCATCTGCTAATGAATATTTTGATGACGCTCCAGTAAGAAACAGTAGTTCTGGTACACATGCCTAGTACACCCTTAATGAAGGTCAAACAGGTGCTGGGGAGCCTTATGTTCCATAATTTAAGAAAGGTGGGCTATAAATCACTACACATAAATAGTAAAAAATAATGGTGACTGGAAGTGTTCCACACAACATATCAACCGTTTTCATCTATTTAAAAAACGGTACAAATTGATGTTATTATCTACAAGGTGCCTGAATTCTGCATACAGATGACGACCATTTTGCACTGGGGTTCCATTCCTGGAGTCTGCACATGTCAGTGGAGAATACATAAGCCTGTTCCGCCCTCTTCCGTGTCCCAAAAGACCCACACATTGGCTGTCTTGTGTCAACTGGACAAGCGCAAAATGGTTGCGGCTTGTACTTAAGTGAACACTTTTCCTCATAGGAACTCTCCCATTGGTTGAGATTGAGGGAGGAAGGTTCACTCCCTTCGTTCACATAATGAGACTGCAGGACATTGCCTCCCGTGTAGAAGTTAAATCCACAGCACACCCAAGACAAATTTTACTACAACCCAACCACGATTCAGGAGACAGGAAACATTCAGACATATGTCTGTACTGTACTTATTATACAGTAGTAATAGAGGCAGTGTAGTATAGCAGATAAGACTAGTACCTGAGAGACTATGTTTCAAATCCCAACTCAGCCATAAAGATCACTGGGTGACCTTGGGCCAGTCACTGCCTCTCAGCCTTACCTACCTCACAGGGTTGTTTGGGGGATTAAATGAAGAGGGGCAGAACCATGTACACCACTTTGTGTACTTTGGAGAAAAAGTTGGGATGCAATAAATAAAAATAAATAAATTAAGCAGTAAGGGTATTTTAAAATCTTAAAACGTTCACTGCTTCTTAAAGCTAATGCAATCAGGTCTTCTGCTCATACTGACTTTTCATAAATCGAGCTCTCATTTCTATCATTCCAGGGCTAGATAAAAAGCAGTAGTTATTCAACGTGTGCATACAGATGAACACATTTAAAATCAGCTCTTGAAATGTCAAATCTCATACTGGCACCGTCTGTGCCTTTCCTATTGTGCAGTTTCATTTAATTGCTATGGCACATATCTCTAAGTTCCAAACCAGCACAGTATCCCAATGCCCTTATGCCACAGAAAGTTGTTCAAAATGCATCTAAATTTTTAGACAACACCAAATATAGAATTATTGTTATGATAAGCAAGCCTCAACAGCTCAGTCAAGAAGTCAGTCAAACCATGCTTTGGCCATCAGAAATATGCTCCCACTAACCACAGTTAGTACACAGGGTACCACCCAAACCAGAACTAGAAATCCATTTTGAATCAACACTGGAGGAAATCTATAGTTAGCAGTAAACAGAATTTGTGGAGTTTAGACATCAGAGCTAAGTATTTTTATTTTTAATTATTTATAGAAAATATTTGTAGCAGTTTACAACAATATAAAATATAAATGCATAAAATACAACATATTTAAAACAACCAAATAAAAATTAAAAAGTAAAAAATTATCCAGTAGCACCTTATAGACAAACTAAGTTTGTTCTGGTATAAGCTTGGTTGGGCTATAAGGTGCTACTGGACAATTTTTTACTTTTTTATTTTTATTTTGATGGTGTCAGACCAACACAGCTAGCTACCTGAACTTAAAACAACCAAGATATCCAATTCACCTAAAGAACATACAACTAGCATACCGTCAAAAATATCCCAGCTAGATCTGACAAACAGCACTTAGAAGCCTAGATTAGCCCCCAAAGGCTATGATGCCAAAAACAAACAAACAAACAAACAAACAAACAAACAAACAAACTGCAGGGCAGGAAGTACAGGAAAGAAACAGAGCGCAAAAGGGGAGAAGCAGCCAAACATGAGGCAAATTCCTATAAATTGAGCCAATAGTTTCAAGGTACTGTACATGTTTTAGCAATCCATGTTACAGTCCAAGCATTCAATTGTATGCATCCTTTAGATGAGCAGCGTTATTTCAAAAATTCACACACTTTAATGACAAACTCTCTGCTTCATAACCACAGGAAATAACCTATATTACATCATCTACCACTGACCTATATATAATTGGCAATGCTAGTAAAGACCATACTACTGACTCACTCCACTAGTGTGGCATATGGCCAATATTCTTATAGAGGGATTACCATTCAATTATTTCCATGCAGACTTGAACAGGAAGTATTTTATCACTTCAGATGCTGTTAACGGCAGTAACCTTCTAAGACAAAAATGGACTCCCACAGAAGGTGGAGGAGGTTTTTAAGCAGAAGTTGGGTGGCCATCTGTCATAGATGCTTTAGTTGAGATTCCTGCATTGCAGGGGGTTGGACTAGATGACTAGAAGGGGGATACCTTCCAAATCTACAATGCTATGTTTCTATGACCTTGCTCACATTTGTTTATGTAAGTAGTTTTCAAGTTGGAACTGGTGAATCCTGGAGTTCTTTGGAAGCTTATCAGGGAATCATCTATGACTCAATCAATACTGGCAGAAAGGCTTTTCTGAAGACAGGCTTGTCCACTGCTACTAAACATTCCCTACAATGTAGATAAAAATGGCTGAAAAGATACAACCAATTGTATAGTGTGCATGTCTGTTTGTTGAAACATTTCACTGAACGTACATGTACATCCAGCTACTCTGTCCAGCTCAAGAGATTCCTATCAGGCCCACTTAATTGTTAAAGCATAACTAATCTGTGTTAAGTGGCCCCGGGTATGCATTCTTATGGATCATGGAGATTTCCCTATTTTAGACTATGCAAGACTGACATCAGCATAGCCCGCCTCAAAGCATGAAACCCAAAACTGTTTGCAAAATCCTGGGGTTCTGTGACAAATGACAAGAGAAGGACAGGATTCCCTGGAAGTGGAAGACAGAGAATTTGAAAACCACTTTTAAAGTGACAAACAATATCTATCCTATTCAAAGAGACATATTGGTTTCAAGAAAATGCATTAACCCTCGGGGCCCCTTCCAACTCTACAATAAACCAACAAAGGAAAGATATGACAAATGTGAACAGCACTAGTTTCAAAACATATTCTTGGGTGTTCCAAATGCACTTAAAAATCACATCCACACATACACTATGCCCTACTCAGTAGGGCCTACTCTCTGACAATTCTCCAGTTACACTAGCTCACACACTGGAAGACTTCACTCAATCTGGCCCATCATTTTTTATGGGAGTCAGTTCTATAGTTTAGCTATGAAGAAGCACTTTCTTTTATCCACCCTGAATCTTCTAACACGCTGCTTCATAGGGTGTTCAAAAGATCTAGTGCAGGGGTCTGCAACCTTTAAGACAAAAAGAGCCACTTGGACCCGTTTCTGAAGAAAAAAAACCTGGGAGCCGCAAAACTCGTCATTATAAAAATAACTTTTTTGTCACTTTTTTATTATTTCTTTGTTTGACCCCTCAGAATTACTCCTCCTCATAGAAATAAATGTTAAATTAACAAGTTACCTTTTTGTGTGTGTGTGTTCTTCACTCCCCTTCAAAACAGTGACCAGCGTACATGCCCCCTTTCAATGCAGTGACCAGCGTACATGCCCCTTACAATGTAGCGGGCGGGCGGGAAGGTGACATCAGGGCGGTGCGTGACTAACCCACGCACCGCCCCCATGCGACGTCACAGCCAGTACAGCGCCCGCCACAGTGGGGAGTGTCGGGGCGCACAATGCGCCTCCTCCCCTCGCTAGTATCCGCCCCAGAGCAGCGGCAAAGGTGTAAAAGAGCCACATGCGGCTCCGGAGCCGCGGGTTGCCTACCCCTGATCTAGTGTTATGAGAGAGGGAGAAAAACCTTTTCTATCTACTTTCTCCAAGCTGCACATAATTCTCTATACTTCTTCATGCCGCCTCTTACTTGCCTTTTTCTAAATTGAAAACTCCCCAAAGTTACAACTTTTCTTCATAGGGGAGTTGCTTTATCCCCTTGATAATTTTGGTTGCTCTTTCTGAAACTTTTACAACTCTAGAATATCCTTTTTGAGGTGAGGCGAGCAGGACTGTACAAAGTATTCCACATGTGGCCACACCACAGATTTATATAATGGCATTATGTTCCTGGCAGTTTTATTTTCAATCCATTTCTTAATGATCCCTAGCATAGAATCTCCTATTTTCAGTCACCACGCCCTGGGTTGACATCTTCATCGAACAATCTACTATGACCCCAAGGTTCCTGGAGGTTCACCTCCAGTTCAGACCCCATGAGTATTTATCTGGAATTAATGCTTTTTGTCCCAACATGCATTACTTTACACTCGTTCAGAACGAACTGCATTCGCCATTTTACCAACAATTCACTCAGTTTGGAGAGGTCTTTTTGGAGCTCTTCATGATCTCTTTTTCCTTTTATTGACTCTGAACAATTTAGTATCTTTGTCACCAAACTTGACCACCTCACTGCATGCTCCTAATTCTAGATCATTTATGAACAAGTTAAAAAACACACGCCTCAATACCAATCCTTGTGGGCCTCAACTTCCTACTTCTCTCCATATTTCCCCTTCATCAATTTTACTTCCTGCATGCATCCCATCTTCTTATACCTCTACATCTAAACCGTCATGACATTCCCAATATCCTATGCTGCCTCAGTGTTTAACAACTAATTACTGTAAACTCACACAGTTCAGGAACAGTCCACAGGACAAGCCCCCCCTCCCCCCCGCTGCCAATATTGGAAGGTCTGGGTTATTCCAGCAATCCTCATTGTAATCACAGGCCTAGCAGGCCTAACTATTACAACTGCCAGCTTAAAATGTTAAGCCTATTAGCCATGCAGTCTTGTGTACTCCAAAGTAAACCTCACTTAGTTTAGAGTGGCTTACTCAAAGGTAGTAGGTGAAGGGTATACAACTGCAGCCTAAGGCATCTTTAGAAATAACTGTTTAAAAGGCTATTTGCAGGGTACATGCTGAGAGAATGTGAGTTAGCAACAGCCAAGACTCCATCATAGCAGGTCTATCATAGCATGATGTAGAATTTGGTGTGCTTTTAAACCAAGTTTTTATTTTCTCATGGAGCACAAACAGCCTACAATAAACAATGCAGCATAATGCCAATTATACAAATAAGGCATTACTGGCGTAAATTGATACTCCGAAACACTCATTTTTTTTCCTGCCAATGCTCCATGTATCCGATTAAGCCCTTCTATGTTCCACAGAAATGATGCCAGCTGCATTTGCTGCTGAGTGCCTCTAGAAAGTCAGGCTCTAATCTTGCCAATTTCATCTGAATATCTCATGGTTTAAATCGCAAATTACAGATGCCATGAGAAACTCCATCACAATTACAGGTTAAGAACAAAGTACACATTACCCTAAACACACCTCAAACGGTCAATGCTGGAGGCAGAAAAACACAGAGCATTAATTTTAAGATGGAATTTGGCTGGGTAGAGGACAGTAATAGAAACCTCTGGTTGAGAGAAAGCCAGGGTGCTCTCCTTTCCTCCAGTCAAGAGACTTTTGGCACTGCTCCTTAGGTTACTGAGACTGGGAGAGTGAGATTCGCCACTCCAAGTCTGACCCATTTTGTCAAGAATCCATTCACCAGCACAGTTCTGCCATGAACTTGCTAAAACAGAAAATGCTAAATGTGAAATTAATATTATATTATTTATTAGACTTGTGCATCACCTATGCCAAAGCTTCAAGGCAACTTTCAACAAACAAGTAAGAAGTAAAATTAATAATTACATAAATATAATTACATCTCATAAAATCAATCACCACATAACTACAACCACTACATAAAACTTTTGGTTAGAATATTCTACCTCATACAACTCCCCCCAAACCCAGCATCTCTGCTGTAGATGCTGACAATGGAATATGTTGCCAAAAGTTTGGAAAAGTGAAGTATTAATCACAAAGAAAAAATTCCATATTGTCAGTGATACTGCAGATAGGTATTTTGAAATTTTAGGTCTCTGATCAATTGCTGAAGCACAGTGAAGCGTTTCTTGTTACCAGCATTTGCACTACATCATATTTAACATATTGCAGTAACTCCAGAGTGAAGAATCGCCTTACAACTTTGAGAGGAGTATTCCTAGAAGGCAATATATGATTTAGCCCAAAGTAAGAAATAGTTTCATTTACCTATTGCACTTTCCAAATCTCTATTTTGATGATAAGTGACTATTATTTCTAGGTTGCAGATCATATTCCCCAAGCCATGAGACTGAATAATTGCAGATTTGGTTGCTGAGGCAGCAGTACTACAAGGACAAACAGTGGGAATCCCATAAAGGAATTAAGCTGTTCCAAACAGGCTCATCTGCTATCATGAGGCATTTCACAAACTGTACATATTCCTATTTCCATGTGACATATTGACCCAGTTCAGATCATCGCCATCCAAATGCAGTCACTTGCTATAAAGTGGTCCACAAAACTTTACTTAACTAATACAGCACAAAGAATAGAATTTAATTGGAGAGACACAACAAGTTGGATTGGCAGTGCTTTGAAGGGAACCTAACTGCAAAAAGAAATAGCTTATTGTTCCTTAGTCACAAATGAGGGTTTTTTTTCGGGGCAGGGGCAGGGAGAACAGTGCCAGGCTTGCAAGCCCTAGAACAGTTATAGCAACAATTTTCTCTCCAAAACTGCATATCAGTTCTTGCACATCATGTCATCATAGATGAGAAGTTCCAACCATAAGTTTGATAAATGCACATCTCTGTATGAAATAATACATTTAAAAGAAAGGCCAGCATTACTTGTTCAGTAGTTAGACTAGATACAAACTACTATGGACAATTTTTATAATGTTCAGGCTACAGGTTTACTGCCAAGAAAATCATCTGAAGTGAAGTTTATTTTTTTAAAAGCTAGGAAAAATAGTTCCATATATATTTTGGTGCTCTGTGAACAGGTGGAAAGATCAGATGCACCTGCCTTGTCAGCCATTTGGTACAGCTGCAAGATTAAAGACACAAGTACTGCTAATTACATCTCAGTGAAATTAGTTATAATGTATTCAGAGTTATTCTTCAAACAAAAGGCACTTTAATTTTAAGATTCTTCTCAACTGAGAGATTTTGCACTAAAACGAGCTTACTGATATATATTGCATTAGAAGAATATATAAACATCTACATGCAATTACAGACTATTGTCTATTTTGATACAAGCAAACTGTGAAATTGTAAATCAATGCTGTTTCTAAACTAGCATATGTTATCAAATAAGAGCTCATAATACAAACTTCCAATAGCGCTGTGATGGTTTATGCCAGACACTTTATGAAAATCAAAGCAATTTTAGTACCACACGGATAAATTAAAATCACTGAACAGCATAACAGTCATGTGACCACAGAATAGGCAAAATTTACCCATGAATGTTCATGTGACACAAAGCAGTCAAACTGATCTATTTTTAAAATTATGATTTGTACTCTTAGCCCACCCATCACTCCATGGTCCAAGGGTGGGTTCCAAAAATATAACCATTAAAATAAACACCATTAAAATAAGAAAATAAGAGAGGTAAGCACCACCAGTATCAGCATAACACTTTAAACCATGTGTAGGCAAACTAAGTCCCGGGGGCTGGATCTGGCCCAATTGCCTTCTCAATCCGGCCGGCAGACAGTCTGGGAATCAGCGTGATTTTACACGAGTAGAATGTGTGCTTTTATTTAAAATGAATCTTTGGTTTATTTGTGGGGCATAGGAATTCGTTCATCCTCCCCCCCAAAAATATATATATATATATAGTCTGGCCCCCCCACAAGGTCTGAGGGACAGTGGACTGGCCCCCTACTAAAGAAGTTTGCTGACCCCTGGTTTAAACTAAGGGGCACAGTTCCAGGTGAGCTGCAATTCCAAGACTGCATGCAAGCGTTTTCCCATGTCACAATGACTTCCATCATGTTGGGCGTATACCATCACCAGTAAGTAATGTGGCAGGGCTCACGGGTTTTATGCCTTCTAGCATTTTAAAAAAACGTTCAAGATGTGACTGAGTGAATGCAAGCAGCATGAAACTGTTCCTCCACTTTACAGGGGAAAGGCAATGATGCTTTATGACTGGCTAAGTACTGGAATTATGCAATACTACATTCCTACCTTTGAAAGAATACCAAAACCAATGGCAGATTTTCAGTCGTCTGATCACTTATCATGGCACAAATAAATGCTATTTTATAGGTTATGCTGGGAGGGGGGGACAGGACCAGCGAAACACCTTAGCTATGCACAACAGTAGCATATATTTTATTTATTGTATATACAGTCCAACTTTCCTCTAAGGAGCTCAGGGCAGCATACATGGTTCATCAGCACCAACACTTTATCCACAACAACCGGAGAACATGATGAGAGTGCTACCGTGCTCATGGCCCTGCTTGTGTGCTGGTTTGCAACTGTGGGAACAGAAAGCTGGACTAGGTAGGTATTCAGTCTGATGTACTCATGTTCTTAAGTGGGTTAGACTGAGAGATATGTGGCCACCAACGGTTTGGCCTCATTTGGAAATTTGAGGGTACCATGGGCACCAACACCCCTGGGCTGTTTCTTACCCTGATTCCACACATACTAGGGGGGGAAACAGGCATGCACATGCACACATGTGGCATTCGGAAGGCAACAGAGTTAAAGCAGATTTCCTGAAGTGTACATGGTTTTGCATAAAGGTAAAAGGTAAAGGGACCCCTGACCATTAGGTCCAGTCGTGACCGACTCTGGGGTTGCGGCGATCATCTCGCTTTATTGGCCAAGGCAGCCGGCATACAGCTTCCAGGTCATGTGACCAGCATGACTAAGCCGCTTCTGGCGAACCAGAGCAGCACACGGAAACACCATTAACTTCCCGCCAGAGCAGTACCTATTTATCTACTTGCACTTTGACATGCTTTCGAACTGCTAGGTTGGCAGGAGCAGGGACCGAGCAACGGGAGCTCACCCCGTCACAGGGATTCAAACCGCTGACCTTCTGATCAGCAAGCCCTAGGCTCTGTGGTTTAACCCACAGCACCACCTGCGTCCCACATGGTTTTGCATAGGGTCACACAAAAAACCCACCATTAGATTAAAGCTTACATTGGTAAACTGCACAGTAAAAGTCAAGAGTTCCCATTCTTTTCAGCACCACAGAAACACTGATCCAAACACAGGTGCTCATCGGATCTTCATGATTTTTTTCCCCACACAGTAAAACCCATTGCTAAATTAGAGAACACACTGTGGATACAGAGCAGGCCTATGATTTCATAGCAGGGTGTGTGTGTGTGTGTGTGTGTGTGTGTGTGTGTGTATTTTTTTTGGGGGGGGGGGTAAATTAGGAATAAACAGGCATGTGGAGGATAAATCAGGACTGAGATTATGATATGTAGGTATGGGGGAGGCAGCAATAGTAATCTCTTCCCCTGTGCCATGATCTTGCTATTGTGTCCTGGTGTCCCAAGAACAAAAAAAGCAAAACAAAACCCAGATCTGCAAGATGCAACCACACACCACAAATCTAGTTTGGCCCTACAGCAAATGAAAAAGCAAATAAAAACCACAGAATTGCAGGTGTAAGAGAGATACCTGGCTGCCAAACCTACTTCGGTGAATATAGATCCCTCTTTGCAAGCAGCAAGCATTTCTGTACAGATAGAAACTTGTGTTGGAAATGCACAGAGGCCAGTCCTAGGACATGTGGACAGCAAATTGTAAGAGAAGCATGTAATCCTAGAGTCAGCTGAAAGATTCTTTAACATGTCAACAAAGACTCAAAGGTACAACCTCCTATGTTGGGTAGTATTATGATTACAATGGTGCACCTCAGGTTAAGGACTATTCTTCTACTGCCTGGGAACTGAAACAAAACATCCCTTCTTGGATTACTACTGATAGACATGGTACGGCTCAACAGCGAATCTTCGTTCCAAGGTAAATGAATGTGCAGTTCTAGAACTATAATACATGCTCCTTTCTCAAAGACACTGGCATGAATGATTCTTCAGCATTTATCTATAGCAGAGTGCTATAATGCATGCATCTTTAGACAGTGGCACAGCCCTCAACGTGTCTTCCAAAAATTGTGAGGAAACTCCTGAGAAACTGCTAGATCCTCATCTCAATACCATTATGAAGTTTCCACCCCAAAATGGGAAAGTACTACTGCCCAAAACAATAAGGCTGGCATTTAAGATCAAAGCACATTTATTAAAGACAGACTGGTATTGCCCTGTGATCTTCCAGACAAATGTAGAATTTAATTAAAAGGCAGCTAGCTGCTTTTTCCCTCACTCAAGTTTGTTTTATTACTTCTGTTGTATCATGTATCAACATGCATCTATTAAAAAACAAAGTCATAAAAATAATGAATGGAAAAATGAGCAAGCAAGATATAGCCTAGCTATATATCCTCTCCCTTCACCTTTCTCCAATCCACTGCCTTAAAACCATACCTTGTGCCAGAAAACTCGAAACAAAAATATCCAGAACTTCAAGATTTCATGCTCAATATGTTGTATATAAACCATCCAAGACAGATAAATATTCAGCCAACATCCTCTTACCTGTCAATGACAATCTCCAAGTTTTCCTCTGCAACTTGTTCCATCATCCAACTATAGTTATACATATTTTAAAAGCCCTTTGAATATTTAGATTAAAAATTGCCTTTAAAAAAACTTTACACGGAGGGAGTTGGCTTTTAAAGTTAAGCCTCAAAAAAGCAGTCGATCAGTCATGCATTGAGTCCCAAATGTCTGTTTCATCCAGTCGAGGAGAAACAGGTGCTGCAAACTCTCAAGGCAAAGAAATTTAAGAGTAGATTTAGCACGGCACAAAACAGAAGTAAAAAAAAAAGCAAATTACCAAAGTTAAAAGCTTTAGAAGTTCAGTAGCTCTGAAGCTGTGATCTACACAATATTGATCAAATGTTAAAAAGCAGCTTTGACTTTTAAAAGCTGTTTTAAGTTTGCATTCACTTTCTCAGACTGGCTATTATAATCTTTCTCTGTGAGACTACCGACAGAGTATCCTTAATATTGTTACAGCCCATTAAAGAGCACTGGTGCAGCCCAATGTGAAGAGGAGAAAAAATATACTCAGGATAGCATCATCAGGTAAAGAGGCAATATAAAATAATCTTTTCCTGCCGTCCAAGGAGTCCTTGTGAGCCACACTTTTTTCTCAGCTCTGAACCATCCCTCGACTGTCTGCTCTTACAGGCAAGCTTCTATAAAAGGATGAGGAAGCTTTTTCAGCCTTTTCAGGACTGGATCGACAACTGGCCACCCACCTGTCAATCACATGACATCAGACAATTCAAATTTGAAACTGGGAGTAGGCACAACTTTGCTCTTTAAAAGCCAGCAGCAGAGCCATATCTCCTAACTTAGCACTGTGGGAAAACTTAGTGCTGACGTGAGGAACCCTCCAGATACTGCTGTAGTACCACTCCCATAATCCCTAGCTATTGACCAGTCTTGCTGGGGATTATGGGAATTATATTCAGCAACATCTGAAGGGTGAAGGCTTCATCACTCTTGACTTAATGCTTAGATCAAAGGTAACAACAGATCTCTGTGCCTGATATCATATGACATCATGATGTCAGGTAGCTGATACGTAGGCATAGCCTTGTAAGCCAAACTGAGAGGCCTGGGAAGCCTAAGTAGGCCCACAAGCTGGATATTCCCCACCCCTACCCTAGAAGGATCATTCTTGGGTGTTCAGGTTTCTCTATTCTCTGCCTTGTTTCAGATGTATATTCATTTCCTGAGATTGTAATAGAACTCATTTGAGCACAAGCTGGGGTAGAAGACATCAGATTTTAGATGAGGTACCATGAGGCACCTATCTACATGGAAGTGATGTGGTGACAGTGATAGATGTCTGCTTCTTTCACAAAAATCATATTTTACTAGAAAACCAGTTTCTACCATGCAATCCATGGTTTCCAGCCAAGGCTGAATGAATGCCATGATTCTCTAGAAAAGAGCAGCAAATTGTGGTAAGTTTGTCTGATATGGGACTTAGGAGGAAAACCAGTTTCTGAACCTTAAGAGCATCCCCACACCATTTCTTGCAAGTTCTTCCTGAAGTTCAGTAGACTTTCAGAGGGGCACAGTGAACTGCCAATAAGTGGGTGGGAAAGTCTATTCCAACCTATTCTATGTGTAAAACTCCACTTAATGATTGTTAGGATCATAGCTGTCAACTTTTCCCTTTTCTTGCGAGGAATCCTATTCGGAATAAGGGAATTTCCTGTAAAAAAGGGAAACGTTGACCGCTATGGTTAGGATTCAACCCATAGTCTAGAATAAATCAGCAATTTTTTTTCATATGGTTGGAAATACAGGTGTGTCAATCTTTGGAGAATAAAGACTATGTCACTTTTTATGTAACCAGGGTTATAACATACGTTAAATGATCTAAACTTGTATCCAATCTTTAACAAATTCAAGTGTTGTGTCCAATTCTTCCATTTGCAGAAGAACCTTGATCTCTCGGCTAATGGAAATGGAGGGGAGGTGGTTTTTGCAGATTCCCTGTTTCCACGCTGCTCTCTTCCACAATGCCTCCAACCTTCTGGAGCAACCGGGGGTGTGGGCAAAAGCTTTATCCCCTCCTCTTCCATTAGCAGAGGCTTCCACTGGATCAAAAGCTCTTCTACCACCTGAAGGCACAACAGGATTCAACCCTGATGTTACAACAGGTATATAGAGGAATAAAATGAATATGCAGAGCAAACAATTTAACATATTGTGCTCCAAGTAACACTGTTGCATGGCAACAAGAATCTACTGCAGGGAAGTAGAAAACCTTTTGATTTGCCAAATTACAGTTCTTTCTGGAAAAAAAGGGAAGTCAAGCAGTAGAGGAAAGTAACCCTAGGTCTTGAGGAAAGCTGCAGTTCATCTAATGAACTGATTGTCCACTGCCAGAACTCCCTACTCAGCCTGCTCTTTGACTCTCTCCCATACACCCACAAGACCACATTTTCAGTGCCTTCAGAAATTGTGTCCCAGCTTACTCCGATAACAAATAATTCTAAAGAATAACTACATCCTCGCTAGAAATTTACCATTTCCAGAAATTATGAATCCATAGGAGGGGGGGAAGTGTGGTGGGTTTTTTTTAATGGACATTTTGGTAAATTCAGAAATATGCAATATTTATTTTTGTAAGTATTTGCAATACTTATTTTGGTATCAGAGCTAAGCTTCCTTCACTACTTTGAGAGCATAAAATTTCTTCAGTTAGCTCCAGAGAAAAACTAGTAAAGGAAGAACTTCTCCCAGAAGCACCCATACAAAAACCTTTTCCAATGCTCTAAATTAGTTTGTATTTGCTGACCTCAGCTAATGAAATGTTCTCATTAAGCATGCATACCAGTAGCTCCAGACATGTATATGTCTCCCTCATCTTAGTTTTGATTAACACATAGCTGATTAACACATAGTTTAATCAAGCTATCCAAAAGCACACCTTTAATTCGATTCTCCAGAGAGCCTGGTTGAAGTTAACAGGTCACCTGTAAATCACTACCACCGTTTTTTGCATCCATTCTGCACCCATGGCAACTCCTTGTCACCTATCAAGACCCTTTCACTTCTGGATCTTGAGAGGAAATTCTCACCAGGTTGAGTCTGGCCTGTTTAAGCAATAGGTTTCCACCTAGGTTTCAGTGTTCAGTCTTGAAGTTCAACTGTTTGGTTCAGATCAGGCTGCTCTAGCCCCCATCATGGTGAGCTTTCGACACATTCTTGGATGGGCCGTTCTGTGGGTCTAGGAAGAGGATTACTTCACCGGACAGGCTGCTCCAACCGTTTTCCTTTATTTAGCTAGCTTGGTCCCCTTTTACTTCCCTGCTCCTTGATATTCCTTTCCATGTTCTGGTTTGTTGTTCTGAACTTGCTTCAGTTAGGAGATTTTATGGAACGCGCTTCCTCTCCCAGTGATACTCAAGCTTAAGTTTCACAAGGTCACAAGATTCAGGGACTTGCATAGCTTGGACATCCACAGCTCCAGTAAGTCCAGGGACATTAATCATTCTGGTGCTAATGATGAACTCCAGGCTCACTCCCACCGCCTTCTCCTCTCACATCTAGAAGGACCTTGTTGAAGCATCCCTTTCCTTTTGAACTCTGCTCTTTTCTTCCGCTTTACGTTTATTCCCACTGGCACTAGCAATGTGTACTACTCCAAAAGATAATCTCATCCCCTACATACCTAACCAATCACTGTACTTTGCAGGAGAGTGCATCCTGCAGATACCATCCTATCAGGAAGTCTACTTCGCACAATATTGGAATCAGGCCTTTAGTCATGGTGACACCTGCCCTTTTCAACTCCCTCGTTGCATATCAGACAGGTTGCTGTAACGGCTAAAGACATTCCTATTTTAAGAAGTCTTCAAAAATCTTTATCACAGTTGGTATCTGTATTAAATTTGAATTGCTTTTATGTATGTGCTGTTATTGTTTTTGGATAGGCAACTGTTTTATATCTGTAAACTGCTTTGGCATGCCCCATGGGAAGTGATTTATAAATGAAATTGACAATGATAATGATGATATCTAATTCCTCCCCTTATACCAGTTGGGCTCTACTTATCTCTCTCTCTCTCTCTCTCTCTCTCTCTCTCTCTCTCTCTCCCCCTCCCTCTCTTTATTTGGTCAGGGGCTTTTCCCACCTCAAACTGCCCTAGCTGCAACTAAGCAGCCAATCCGACTTTAATGCTACTTGATTAATCAGTCCTTTTTCATTGTGTAACAACTTTTACATTAATCAATGTCTTAACTTGTAATAAAATTCTACATTTTTAAAATTCTGAATTCTGGTTTGTTGTTGACTTCCTCTCTCTATATATATATTATGGCTTGAAGGGTAATCTCCCTTTGGAGTACCATGTCTCTAAACTAAAGATATATTATTACATGTATCAGTCAAGTACAAGTGTACACAAGTGTGTTTGCATGAATGTATGATCTAGAACACACAAGTGACATCCACACAATATACTCAAAGCTGTCTTATATCACTTTAACCATCAACATCCCCCCCCCCAAAAAAAATCCTTGGAACTGTAGCTTGTAAGGGTTCTCAAAATTGTAGCTGTAAGGAGCTTCTCAACCTTAATAAACTACCTCCACAGCCTCTCTCAACTCAAAGACCCACTCACACTGCAAGGCACACTCTTGGCCTGTCCCGTCCCCCCATCTAAGATGATGGGGGATGGGGGCTTAATTTGAATCCTTTGTTATGATCCGTTCAGTGATGCAGTTTTTATCTTCAGGAACTCCAAACTCCCCTCTTTCTTTCACTGGCTGGTAAAAGTCTTTTTATTCTAGCAGGCTTTTGCCTACTGCGGTCATTGTTAATTGTCATCTCCACTGTTGTTACATTTAAATGGATTTTAATGCTATATGTTTTATCTATTATTGTTGTTGCATTTAGTAATTTATATTTCTATTGTATTGTGATTTTTTTGAGTCTGAAAAACAACATATCCTTTTTTTAAAAAAAAACCAGTGCAACTGAATTGCATCTGAAAACCTATTAATCAGTGGGACTCTTATTACATCAGTGTAGTTTGCTCTTTTTGGCCAGGACCAGTTAATAACTGGTGTTCCATATTCTGGATCAGCTGATATTTCTGAATGATCTTCAAATGTAACTCAGGTGCAGGGCATAATAGTAAATCTGCTCAGGTATTTTATCAGTGAATGTTTAACACTGACAGTCAGTTCAGTGAGGTGTTTACAGTATTGAGATTTTAAAATATCCAAATGAATTTGCTTTGGCAAATGGGAAAACTCCTTTGACAGAGAGTGATCGGATTGCTTAAGGAATGTGCCCAACACCCACCAAATTATGCAGTAAAAGGTGGGCTGGTATTAGTGAACACTGCATTCAATTTGCAAAGCTGCAATGACATTAGTGGGCTCAGTGATCAATATAAGTCATGCCAAACCCATTATAAATATGACCCCCAATTCCAACTTCTAAAAATGAATGGGCAAAAGGCAAATCAGAATCTACTAGTGGGTCGGTAGATGACTTGAAAGACTTTCCAACTCATAACTGTTTAACAACAGCAACAATGAAAGTCCTCTTCTTTCTTCTTTCGTATTAGGCTGTTAGGATCCCTGCTGATCTGTAGTATTTTTGTACGTATTTTTGCATGTCAACTGATAATAGTGTACACTAGTCACAGGTCAAGAATAGTGTACACTAGTCTTCAGGTCAAGAACAGTTTCAGCTTAAGTACGGACCTCCGGAACGAATTAAGTACTTACTCCGAGGTACCACTGTACACAAATTCACATACTGTATAGCCAAAATTTACCTGGTTGGTTTCTGGCGGGAAGGGTGGCAGGATGAAGTCCCACACAGAAGCCCTCTCAGTGTCTCCATTATCTCTCCTTCACTCCTCCACACATGGCAGTTGCATACTGCTTTCCCTCCTCTTTGGGGTATTGCAGAGTGAGTCAGGAGCAGCAACCCAGTTCCCTTACTGATGACCATGACAGTGGGGTGATCAGCTTTGGTGGCGGTGGCAGCCTTCTGGGCAATGGTTGCAGTGGAGGAGGAGGAGGAGACAAAGGTGGAAGTGAGGAGACAGGGATGCAGACAGAAGTGCCAGCTCCATCCATTCTAGCCTTTTTCTTTAGCCTGCATCTCTCTCTGCCGCCGCCGCCCTCCTCCTCCTCCTCCCTTCCACCTTTGTCTCTCCCGCACCACAACTTCCCTGCTGGTTGCCGCAGCCAAGGGAGCTGGCACTGGGGCCCCCTGGAGAGAAACGAAATACTGAAAGCTACAAGCTGGAGTTGAGCACATGTAATTGATTCAGTGCAAGTTAAATGCGCATGTGATGCGACAACACTGTATATAGCTCATGGCATGGATAACGAACTCTGTCCCTTGGGTCACCATTTGGTATCTGACTCCAAACCCATCATTTTGCACTCTGGATTGGTAAATCTTGAAAGAGTTCTAGTAAACAAAAACAAACAAACAAACAAACAAACACAAGTTGGATCCCTCAACCCCGACATTTGCACACGCTTGCTCTGTAAGACAACGGAATTGCACAAGCCACTACTTTTTATCAAGGCAGAATATACAGTATATTGCCTGCAACATTGTTATCAAGCGTGCAAATGCAAATTCCCTCGGAATGGTTTAATAATTTGAAAGCAAAGGTCCTTTGGAGAACCTACTAGCCAAGGTTTTGTTTTTAAATGAAGAAGTTGGGGCCTTCAGCATGCGACACATGTGCCCTACACCTATGCTTTCACATTTTCACTCATTACAATGAATGCTTCACTGCTCAATAGCAGATGTAGCAAACGACAGCCTCCCTCACAAATTTGGAGGTGAAGAACTGAGCAGCAGTTGGGTAGCAATCCCCAGTTCCACAACACGATTGCTTCATTTAAGACAAAAGTCACAATCCTGGACTTAGCTCAGCATGACAGCATGAAGACCAAGCGTCTAAGGCCTTCCAGAAGTAATTGCAGGGCAAAACATTTTATTATTCTTATTGTTAAATTTGTATACTGCCCTTCATCTGTAGATCTCAGGGAGGTTCACAAAATCAAAATACAATATGAAAACACAAAATACATAATAAAAACAGAAAACACCCACAAACCAATAACCACCCACAAACAGATTTAAAAGTGTGTATATAGGAAGTTAACCAGCCCAAAGCCTGCTTGAAAAGGAATGTTTATCCCTCATGTCAAAGGGAAACACTTTTGCACAAACCATGGTGTTGAGTATCCCCACTATATGTTTGTGTGTGCTCGAATGCATACACATGCATGCACACACACACATTTTATTTTTAAAAAGAACTTGTTTTGGTATAGCTCCAGACCAGCAAGAGAGTCAGACAGACATTTATTTAATTTGTACATCACTCTTCATCCGAAGATCACAGGGTGGTTCACAACATAAAAATATGACATGAGAACACAGAATACACAAGACAAAAACAAACCAATACCCCCTCCCAAAAACACATTTAAAATGCTATAGAATGTTTAATCAGCCAAAAGCCTGGTTATAGAAAACTGTTTTTGCCTGGTGCCTAAAGATATGTAATGAAGGTGCCAGGCAAACATCCCTGGGGAGAGTGTTGCTTCATGCTAACCACAATTTAGAACAAACTATGGTATAAGTTGATAAACCATTGGTCTAATCATGTTTACAGTGCTTGTCTGCTTTTTCTGCCTTCCCATCTCCACAATGAAGCAGTTTTTCGAAGTAGAAAATTTGCCTCAACTGCAATTTGTCAATTCGACATTATGCCAAACCAACCATGTTTTTCAAACCCACTTCAACACATGGATTTCACTTCCAGTTTGCAACTATAGTTCTTCAATTCAGCTAAAATAAGGTAAGTCAGAGGTACCCATGTTTGATTTTATGTCTGAGCTTCTTCCAAAGTCCACAATTTTTTGACTGGAATTTGTAACCAAGCCAAAAACTGTTGCCAGATTGCTGGCCCTATACCAACAGCAGCTGCAAAGAAGACCTCTGCACCCCTCTTTCCTGCTTGAAAACATCGAGCCAAGCTTGACCTGGGCTACTGTTCTGCATGTGTCCTGTATCTCTGCACAGCAGCAAAAGCATCCCTCTTTCTTGCTCCAGAAAATGGAATCGGTGGGGCTCTGGACACTTTGCCATGCAGTTGCCAAACACCCAAACATGGACATAGGAAGGAAGCAGGATGACCAGAAACCTGCCAGACAATCCCCACCCACCTCTCTATCTGCAGCGCTTCAAGTATGTGAAGAAGTCTTGCTCATCATGCTAACCCAACAGCAATTCACTATGGTGAATAAAACTGCCAGGGCCTGTTTCATTGGACGTTCATTACATCTGAATCAACGTTTGACTAGCACTGCAACCCAGATTTGATCCTGGGGTTCATTTATCAAGGTGTGGTTGGAATTTATGACTGAACACAGACAATGTCAAGGTGACACTGAAGTTTTACCGGTACAGCTGAATTTGAACTTTTAGGGCCATGCACTCCTGAAAAATCATAGATAATTCACCGATGAGAGCATATGCTTACATAGTCATACCTCGGGTTAAAGACGCTTCAGGTTAAATCTTTTCAGGTTGCATCCCGCGGTGATCTGGAAGTAACGGAACGGGTTACTTCCAAGTTTCGCCGCTCACGCAGACGCTCAAAATGACGTCATGCGCAGAAGCGGTGAATCGTGACCCACGCACGTGTGCAGACATGGGTTGCGTTCCTCTCAGGTTGCAAACGGGGCTCTGGAACGGATCCCGTTCGCAACCAGAGGTACCACTGTATGTATGTATGTATGTATGTATTTATTTATTTTACATATGGCGCATATAAGACGCTAATTCAGTATGTCACATCGACTTAAAAGGGCATCAGACAGCTGAGCAGTAAAAAACATCTGCATCAAACATTGTGGATCCAACATCATCATGGACTCAACAAATGGGGTAAAGCACTTCCTAGGAAGATATTGTTAGTCTGTATCTCTGTCCTCTGCACGTCACATTTCTGAAAAAAATCAACGGGCACACTTCCTTCACAGGCTAACAGGGGGAAAGGGCCATAGTTCAGTGGTGGAGCAACTGCTTTGCATGTAGAATGTGTCACATTCAATTTCTAGCCTATCCAGGCAGGACTGAGTGAGAGCCCAGACGGAAAAACTCTAGAGAATCACTGCCAATCAGTATACACAATTCTGAACTAGATGGTCTGATTCAGTATGAGGTAGCTTCCTAAATATCTATAATCGTATAAAAGAAAATCCTAAAGTGGGAAACGATGACTGAAAACAGCAGGGCCATTCAAGTCAAACATTTAACCCACAATTGAACCAAAAGGAAATGTGTCTAGGATCTGCACTGGATTCAAACATGTTCAACTATTCATCCTAATAATTAATATGGGGGGAAACAAGACAACACCCTTGTACTCTCAACCACTGTGAGGTAAACCTATTTTCCCCAGGAACAAGCAACACTGACATTTCCCCAAGTTGAAATTTGATTTTTCAGTTTATGGTATGACTATAGTCATGCCAATAATATGTTCAACACACTTTGAGTTTATATTGTTTGTACTGTTGGCACCCTCTGGTAAGGTCTTCTCTCCTTTTATCAGACATTGCATTAAAGCTTGGTAAAAATGTATAAACATAGACACAAGTTATAAATTACATTTCTAAAATAACATGAAGCATCTTGGTGTCTCAAACAGAGTATCAGATTGTTCTAAAGTAACTGAAAATACTTTCTTTGGAAAAAACACAGGAAGTTTGTTTTCTTGCTAACGTGCTGAATTTACTGCTTTTGATACTACCAATGATTTCATATTTACATATTAGCAAAAACTTATTTTTACTTTCAGCTGAAATTTCACATTATGGATGTGCACATCTGCAAGGAAGTGGATATCTAATAAATGATCTCAAAAATTCTGCATGACCTTTAGAAAATTCTCTCTCCCCATTACGCCTCCCCACAATGAAATGTAGGAAAACTTGAAGTTACCAATCTATAAAAACACCACAGTGAAACATTACACCAAAAACACCTTCCTTTGTTTTACAAAAGTGACCTGGTTCACACATTACACTAAATCATTGGTTCCCAAAGTGGATAGTACCACCCCTTGGGAAGCAGTGGGATTGCCTAGGACAGTGGTTTTCAACCAGTGTGTCGTGGCACCCTGGGGTGCCTTGAATGATGGTCAGGGGTGCCGTGGGCAACACTGGCCTCTGTCCCTCTTTCCTTCCTTCCCTCCTCTGATGCCCTCTTGTGCCTCTGCCTCCCAAAGGCTTGTGCGGCTGTTTCTTGCAGCAGCCCTGGCTGCAAGCTCCCCAGGCGAATAGTGCCTCTGGGGCTGGCCAGGGGGTGCTTTCCAGGCCCCTGTAGGGCAGTGTGAGGAGGCACCTCTCTTTGGGGCAAGGGGGGCAGCTCAGAGACCAAGGGCGGCAGCAGTGGCTGCCTGGAGGACTTGCAAGCAGAGAGAAGAAACTGAGGGAACACTCCACAAGGGAGGGTGTTTGAAAAGGGGTGAAGGGCTGCCGGCTCTGCAGGCAAAGGGTGACATAATCTGGCTCCTGAGCCCCACAAGGGTGCTGCAGAAAGAATGTAGTTGGTCAAGGGAGCCGTGGACCCAAAAATGTGGACCCCCCCTCTGACCCTGGGGGTGCTAAGAGGCAAGGGGGCAGCAGGGAGGTGCTGGACACATGACTTTAAGACTTTGAAAATCTGGCATCCCTGGATCAAGTTCACCAATTTTGATGAATTAAGCTAAATAGTTTTAATTGGATTTTTAATAAATGTGTGATTAATTGCTACTGTTTTGAATTCTTTTTGTGTCGTTCTCTTCCTTAGTGGGTAGTGCAAACCACTATTCTGTATAATGCTTTTTATAGGGTTGAGTAGGGGGTGCTGCCCTAGAATTTGCTCTTGGGGTTCCCCTAACCCTCTGAAATAGAATTGTGGGTGGTGTGAAAGGGGAGGGGAGGATACGTTATCCTCGAAGTCATTCCACATGTGCAATGATTTAGCTGAATATAACGCAAAGGTTTAATATGAACAAGCAGTGCGCTGATTAAATTGTGTCATTCTTTCTCCCATTTCCTTTTATGCTGTTGGGAACAAACCATAGTCTGGTTTGTTGAGTTATCTGAACCCAAACTTGCAGTTTCTTGCCCCCAAACAAATCATAAGTGGCAAGTCAAGAACAAACCTTGGCTTCTGCCTTATGATTATTTGGAAATACACAAATCACAAGTCCAGGTCCAGATAACACTCTTGTACCAGGTACAAGAGTGGGGGAGGAGTGAAGCAGCAACTTTGACACTGCTTGTCCATGATCAGAAAACAAATAACAAACTGTGGTTCAGGCTTCAGACTGCGGTTTCTTTGGAGTGAAACCAGAATGTAGCTCATACACAGAATCATTTGCTTATCTGCAGATTGTGGCTAAGTGTGGCATCTGATTGAAACCACTAGTGAGGAAAGCAGAAGGAGGGGAAATGTTTCAGAAACCATACTCAAACTCAAGCTTTGGTTTTATCATATTTCAAATGACAAAGTAAGAAAAATCCCTGGACATTTTATATAGTATGATACATATATCTTCAAGATGGCCCATTATTGGTTCATTCAAGCGACACCACTTAATGAACCTGAGTCCAAAGGAAGCAATACATATGCTCTGTACCCATATATAATGAAAAATTCTACATTGCTTTTTAATTGCTGAAATGCTTCTCTTTTGTATAGCCTCTGTATTGCCTAGATTCATATTATAACCAAGTTTTCATACATGTTATTAGTTGCATAAATGCACTAAAACATCTAAATTACTTACTATTTCAACATGTGCAAAAGCTCACAATGGTCTACAGCACTTGATCGCTCAGATAACGAAAGCTAAAAAAACCAGCTATTCATATACAAATACTTTACAAATACTTCAGATTTGACATGTTTATCCCACCACTCTGCAGTACTTGTTCATACTCAGAGACCTTATTACTGAAAGTTATTGAGTATCACCAACATTAGACATAACCATTTTCAAAGGCACCAACAGTAATTGTTGCAAAGGAACTGAATTTAAAACACCAATGGCATAGCTAACTCCTCAACTGCGTACATTCATGCCTGTGGTCAAAACCACTAAAAATATTCAATGTTTCACCATACGAAGATGAATAATCTCCCCAACACTTCACACAATGCAACATTTACCAAGATGGCAAAGTGGAGGGAGGTCACCCACCTAACTGGCCTACTTGTCTAAGTGCCCACAGCAATGCATCTCCTTGACTTCATTTCATTTTTTCAGAATCCTAAGCAACCAAGAGGAGAGGAGAGAAAGACTATACACTCTTTCTTGTACTTGTCTCCTGTCTTCACAATCCTTCCAGAGTAGACCAATGAGAGGAGACTGAAAATCAGGAGTCCTCCTGATCCAATTCCCATGGTGACTTGCAGTTCTAAACCAGAGCAAAACCAAAGTTGCCACATTACATATCTGTACTGAATAGAAATAGTGATTTCACTGGGAAAACACTCAATCCATACTTCTGCGAATTCATGACACTGAAGCTTAATAGGACCATGCCACAGAAGATGTTCTTGTAAATGCTAACAGAATTAATGAGGTTTTAAAACAGCTGTTCTTGTTTTGTTTCATACATATTAACTTGCTATTATATAATTATATTAACTTACATTTATAATATTGCATTGCTTTTATATTAAATTACATTTCAAAGCCATTATTTGTACCTGAATATAGTTATAGCAGCACCTATTGTTTCAAACTGGTATTATCAACCCATTACGAACAATAGGCCACAAAACTTGAATACCTCTTAAAGATACAGCAGGGACATAAAGTCACTACTAAACAGTTATGTTCGGGCTAGGATAAATTCTATGCTCATAATAATAAATTAGCCAATAGATCACAGAATACTTTTTTAAAGTATGTGTTTTAAATAGTAACAAACTTGTTTGCTCCCCCTTCATGTACTTGCTTAGTTATAACATTTCGTGTGCATTAAGGACCTTGATACTTGCAATAAAAATCCAAAGAACGTACGTTTTAGTCTTTAAAAAGTATTGAAAATATTAAAGTTTAAGAAAACTAATTGTGCAAGTTATGTTGTAAGAAGTTTGTACAGTAAAATGACTGACTGATAAATCAAGGGCAGCCAATTTAGCGTACTAATGCCCTTACTTCTGAAGAAATGTTTGCCAGGAATACAGCTTACTTCAACTAGCTGACATATGTTTAAATACATAGTAGCCCATCAACACCAACACTAGAACACATATCAATTCATCTTTTTGCCATGTGTTCAACACATTACAGACATACCCTACAATTAATGGGAGGCACTTTTAAAAGGGTTTCAGTGTGTCCACAAAAGAACTCACAACCATCCTTTAAAAAAATATCTCTGTAGTATCTGGGCATTCTAAGACACAATCAAATGCAAACAAAAGTTGTAGAAATTCTGATATTATAATTTCTAATCCGTTTCTAATATACTAATACACACCACTGTAAAAGTAAATGGGAAGATTTCAGAAACGCTACTATGTAATCCATACTAGACTGAACTAAAGGTAAACAAATACATAGGGCACTCAGCTCTAATTCCGTTAGAACACACAATATATGGCATTTTCTGGTTGTGCGTTGTATAAATATTGCTGGTTTCCTTAATATATTCGCAGAGGATTTGTAAAATACATTTATACCTCGCTCACACACTAGGAGGACACCCAACAATGAAATGAATGAACAAAACCACAGATTTATAAATGGACCAAGTGAGAGCCATGAGAAGTACTAAACGTGGGTGCAGGCTGCCAAGACTGCACAGCTTATGTGCGTTCTCTGTTAAACTTTTTTTCAGAAGAAAGTACTTAAAATTCCTGGTGAAGTCAAGTTACTTGACATTTTGTCTCACTAAAAGAAGTGGTGGGCCATATCATGTGAATCTTATTGTATTACATTCTAAAGGGCTTGGCAACTGTTGGTCATTAATCTTTAACACAAAGGAAATTCAAATACAGTGATAAGTATTTTTTTTGGGGGGGGGGGAGTAATTTAGTCTCAATCCCAATAGTTTAAACTACAAGGATAGGGTCCCCCTGGAGCCTGGTGAACAGCCTAGCAAGTCCCCTGTCCAAAGTGTTGCGTCAAAGTGGTGAAAGAATATAAAATACAGAAATTAAAAACCGTTTAGCCATGGGAGTGGGGGAGGGGAGATACCCACTTCACTACTGACAATATGCGAAGAAACCCCTTTTAAAGCGAAAACAGAAAACCCACCCAAACACATATTCGTCATTGCTAGTGTTGTGTATGTGATTTTCTCCTATTTATCGATTACACAAAGAAAAACCCAGCAGGGGCTGCTGCAATGCAACATACGCCGATTTCAGATTGGAGCGGGGGGGGGGGAGAGAGATTCTTTTTCACTTCTACGCCTTGAATTCTGTAGCTGGGGCGAACTGATAGGTGATTCTATGCCTTGCTTTTAACCGCGAATAAAGGGCACCGAAAATAGCCCGTCCTCTTCCCTCCAGCTCCAGTTGCCCCTCCCAAAGAAAATAAAGGTGGTTTTTCAACCCTCCAAACGAACCAGTGTCACCTTTCCCCCTTCCTTTCTGTGCAACCCCCCCCCCACCCCAAAAGCTCTTCCACAACCCTTGCTTGCAACAAAAGCTCTGCACGCCAGATGAGCCATTATTATCCCTATGGTCACACCATCAGCACAATCCCTTTTCTTTTTCTCCTGCCGGCAAACACGCACACGCAAACTTCCCCCCATTCTAGAGAAAAGAACAATGCGGGGGGGGGAGAGATAGGGAGAAGGACATGTAACTACAACACCGCGGGAAATCAATGCAAAATTTGGAAGGGGGGAGAGGGGAGAGAGGAAAAACATGGGGTGAGAAAAGAAACCTCCCCCCCCAACCCTGGTTTTTCGCCGCAGCTCCTTCCCTCCAAACCGGCCGACACTTCCCATATCCCGCCCGAGGCTTCCCTATTAAGACGACCCCCCCCCCAGTCATGCCTACCCCGTCGGGGTTTCCCCCTCGAGCCCTCAGTCGCTCCACTCGGGAGGGGGCCCTTCCTCAACCCACCCGCGCAAGGCTTCCCCGTTCTCGGCTGCAACCTCTTCCCCCTCCTCCACCACCCCAAACCGTCGCAACAACAACAAAAAAGCCCTCCATGGACACGGACCCACAAGGCCCCCCTCTCGGCATAATGGTTCCCCTCCTTGCAGAGGAGGAAAGAGTAAAAAGGCTGCCCCCCAAACACACACACACCAATGCATGCATGCACACGCACACACTTCACCTCATGTTGCTGCCCAGGGGCCGGGGGGGCGTCTTCCCCCCCGCTCCTCGCTCTTCTCTCCTCAGGAGCCGGCTGGGTCGTTCTCAATAGGCGACGAGTGCGGAGGGAGGGAGGGGAGGAGGAAGAGGAGCAGCAGCAGCGGCGGGAGGGGGGGTCCCCCCGCAGGCGCCAGCCAGTCCCTGCCTTGGCAACCCTGAGACTGGCTCGCCTTGCCTTGCCTGCGCCCTCCGGCTTGGCTGCTTTGGCCCAACCCGACCACAGCGGGGAGTCCAAGGAGGGAGGGAAGAAAGGGAGGAATGGCGCACGCGGGGGGGGGGGAGGAGGAGCGGGAGGAGGGGAGAACAAGAGAAGGTGGGAGCGTCGGGAACGCGGGGGGCAGCGCGCGAGCGGCTCGCTCGAGACGCCGGCTTGCATGGGGGAAGGGGGGGCGGGCGCGCAGGGGGGACGCCAAGGGGGCGGAGCGGAGCAAGCCCCGCCTCCTTGGCTGCTCTGCATTCCCTGTGCATTCCATGCGGGTTCTGGCGCGGGGGGGGGGGAGGTTGGTGGAAGCGCCGTAGAGAGATGTGGGAGCAACCAACTGCGGAGGAGGAGGAGGAAGCCACTGCGGTGAGCTCATACGCTTTGGCGACCCCTGCTGACCGCCCGGGTGGTTCCCTTGCGCACCTTGGGCGCGTGTGCCGGTGTGGCGCGCAGCTGAACCCCCCGCCATCGCAGACGACGGTGGTGGTGGTGCACTTTCCCGAGCCCACGACCGAAAAGGCTGGAATCTGCAGTCTCCAGAAGACTGCCCTCCCTGGAACGAGCCGTTTGCAGATCGTCACAAGGGACTATGGGCACGGAATGGCTAATTTTCCTCTGCTGGTTTCTCCTCCAGGCTTCCCGTGCTTAAAGCATACGGTGTTTCGATGTTCTGCTCCGCACAGCATCCTGCATTTGTTAGCGGCTGCGTGCCGTGTAGGTTATTAAGGACACGTGCGTTGCATATATTACTGTTCAAGCCGCTGGTTACTGTTCAGCCCTTTCTACCGCGAGACCTGCCTTGAATTCTTTATTGCTCAACGCCCCGGTTGCTTCTCTGCTTTGCCTGGTTCTCATGCGCCTTGTTATTCATTCCACATTTACCTAAAGTTTCTGGACTTTAGTCTCGGCGTGGTCCTCCTGTATTCAGCGTGCAGATTGCCACCAGTGCGCACCACTTTCCAGTTAACGCGTCCCAATTGTGAATATGACTCCTGTTTCAATTCCAATCTTGGTTTCTCTTCCATGGTTCAGGAAGAAGAGCATATTAAATCCGTGGAAGAAATCCCACTGCTGTACCCAAGTTTAGCTGCACCTATGCTATGCATAACACCAGTACTCAGCATATTCGCCTGGAAATGAATCTCATTTGTTTCCATTGTTCTATCCTGGAAGTGCACTTAAGGTCACATTTTGAAATGCACACTTGAGAGTAGGTCCCATTGAACTCAGAAGGGCCTTATTTCCAAGTAAGTATAATTGGATTGGGCTGTATGTCTGGTTGTATCCAAATATTCTGGCTTCCTGCTCAGTCCCATGCGTGCCTCTTCAGAAATAACTCAAGCGAAATTCAGTAGGACTCACAATCAAATATTTCCGGGGATGTAGCTGTGCCCATCTGTTGCAGCAAAAAGCAACAAATAGTCTCGTGGCGCCATAAAGACTAAGAGACTTTATCATGACATAAGCTTTCGTCGACTTGAGCTCACTTCATCAGATGCATAAATCATTAGTCATCAGATAAATATGCACACATATGGATTTGAAGGGGTGGGTGTAAGGTTGGAATTAAATGACCATGCAAAGGGTATACAGGCTGTGACAACCTGATGAAGTGGGATTCTAGTCCATTACGGCTTAAGGCATGATCAAAATACTTTGTCCATTTTCCCAAGTACGGTAAGTGTGTGTATAAGGTTAGGTATGAGGTTGTCTTGTTTGAGGATTGGCAGAATGCAACAGACTATTGTGGTTAGGTCAAAGGCTTGACGAAAGTCTAATTTTAGGCCATGAATAAATGATATGTACTGCCTTTCTGTTCCTTCAGCTTCTCAAATTAATCATCAAAGCTGAACCCCATCACAATGACATTTGCCTTGTTTTCTGCGTTGTTAGCTTATATTGCTTTTTGTTTTTGTTTTAAAAAAATAATAATGACATGTTTATTCTCCATGGATAAGAATTTGCTGGCTACTTCCTTGTTATTTCTAGCTGAGTTATTTCTCCAAATTATATAAGGATAGCCTTCTGTAGAAATGCTGAAATAAAAAGAAAATAACGCTTCGTAAGAACAAGGTTGAAGAAGTGCTAATGTTGCATTTAAGAGTAACCGCTCCAAGGTCTATCCTGGAAAGGAAAAATACTCCCCCCATCTTTGGGCACTCTTTATTGATCATTCATCCTGACTTGTTTTGAGGGAGATTAGACAACATTGGCTCTTCAATTCGCATTCAGTCTTATTTGTTTGCAGGGAGATTAGACGATGTTGCATCAAAGCAAGGGTCATCCCACAACTTCCCAGTGCATTTTCCTGACTCTTTCCTTATCAAGAAGAATCCAATCTTTTGGGGGAAGTGGGTTTGTTGCACAAAATGTCCCAATCAACTATAATTGCACAACCGGAATTTGCCAGTGTGTGATTGAATTGATCTTGAAAATAGAAACAACCTGGAAGCACCCATTGTGTGTAAACATACCCGTGTGATGGGAGCGGGGAACCCTTTTCAGCCTGAGGGCCACATTGTCTTCTGAGCAATGTTCCAGGGGCCACATATCGGTGATTGTGGGTGGCAAATGCTAAAGTGGGCAGAGCAAATGCTAAAGTGGGACGCGGGTGGCGCTGTGGGTAAAACCTCAGCGCTTAGGACTTGCCGATCACATGGTCGGCGGTTGAAATCCTCGCGGCGGGGTGCGCTCCCGTCGTTCGGTCCCAGCGCCTGCCAACCTAGCAGTTCGAAAGCACCCCCGGGTGCAAGTAGATAAATAGGGACCGCTTACCAGTGGGAAGGTAAACGGCGTTCCGTGTGCTGCGCTGGCTCGCCAGATGCAGCTTGTCACGCTGGCCACGTGACCCGGAAGTGTCTGCAGACAGCGCTGGCTCCCGGCCTATAGAGTGAGATGAGCGCACAACCCTAGAGTCTGGCAAGACTGGCCCGTACGGGCAGGGGTACCTTTACCTTTACCTTTTTATGCCCAAGGCAGCTTATACTATAAAACAGAGCAAACAATGTCAGTGCTGGTTCCGTAACATTTCAGTTAAAACAATACAATCAAACCTTGGTTGTTGAACGTAATCCATTCCAGAAGACCATTCAACTTCCAAAATGTTCGACAACTAGAGCAGTTACTTCCAGGTTTTCGGCATTTGGGAACCGAAACATTTGAAAATGGAGCTGTTTGACAACCAAGGTTTGACTTTAATATAAAACAACTAAGTTCAAACATGTGGCAGATAAAATACCAATAATATGGGAGACAGATCCAGACTTGCTTCCTGAAATAGATGCATCTTTAAAAGGCAGTGAAAAACTTGGCAAAGGTGCCAAGTTAATCTCCCGGGATGGAGAGTTCCACTGCACAGTCACAAAGGAGAGAGAGTGATATGGCACTAATGTCCTGCTTGTTTGGTCACTGCAACAACAGAATGCTGAACTATGTAAGCCTTCAATCTGATCCAACAGGGCTCTTGTGTTGTCTCCCGTGTTTCCACCACCCAACATGCAGGAGAACTTCCTCAGACAATGTTTGGCTCATACAGGAAGAGAAAGTCCTTCAGATATCCTGTACCTGAGGCAGCCACCCTATTCAGGGAATGACCTTCACACTGAAACAGAGCACCTCTGGTTTGTCCAGATTGGTAACTGTCAGTTTATTGAACTGAATCCAGTCCTAGATGCTGCTCTAGGGTTTCCAGGTAAGAGTGTGAATAAATATTGTCTCTTGTTGCTAGATAATAAAGTCGTTAGAGCAAGCAATTTCTCTCCTTCCTTTCTCTTCCACACAACAACTGATTGTATTATAGTTGATTCGTGTGACACTTGGTTCATGACCAGATGTTGATGAAATCAATCCTTATCCAACTTCACGGCAAAGCAGTTGTTTGTATCATCAAGAACGCAGGCTGCTCCTCAGCATGCAGTGAAAATTGTGCTTTATTATTATTATTATTGCTCGCTCATACCCCTGCTATCTAAGCTGAACAAATGAAAGTATTAAAGGATTCACTTCCCCGTATCAGGAGCTTAAATAAGAATTAACTAAACAATTGAACAGTTATGAGCCAAAGGGAGACACCCTCCACAGGTGATGGAAATGCCCCAAAGTAAATAAATCCTCCTAAATGATCAAAAGCAGTACTATAAATAACCCAGTTTGTTATGGTTACAGGTAGGTAGCCGTGTTGGTCTGCCATAGCCGAAACAAAATTTTAAAAATCCTTCCACTAGCACCTTAGAGACCAACTCTGGTATGAGCTTTCATGTGCATGCACACTTCTTTGAAAGCTCATACCAATAACAAACTTAGTTGGTCTCTAAGGTGCTACTGGAAGGAATTTTTAAATTTTGTTTCGACAGTTATAATTATCCTTAGGATCCCATACTTTTAAAATTAAATTAAGTTTAATAGAGGCTCCCAATGTGTGTGTGCACGCGCGCAGATATGTGTGGGGGTGTGTGCCAAACTGGGTCTTTGACCCAGGTGAAATAAAGTCTAATTTTGCCACTGCCTTACAGCATCATAAGTACAAATCATCATCAGTGTGCAGCAACAAAGATATCTGGAGGACCCCTCAAAGAAAGGACTCCAGACAACAGATATAGCTGGGACAAAATGTCTTCCCTTTGTAAATTCTGCAAATAAATTCTATTGAGAGGGGTTCTGTGTAGACAGGATGCGAATGTTCTTGAGCTACTCTAATATATGACTGTTCCATATTATTCCTGGATTATTTATTTTCTTGTTGCAATTGGTAATGAACAATAAGATAGCATAAACTTATTGGGCTGGATACAGACTGACAGTGCACTCCTATACATGTTGACTAAGTACTACTGAGCTAGGTGAGGGACACACCTCAGGGCAAGTGTTTCTTAGGCTGAAATCCTAAATTAGGCAGCAACCCTAATCCCATTTAACAATGGGAATTAGCTTCTGAGTATATATATTTAGGATTGCACAGTTGGTCATTCTTTTTTCTTTTCTTTTTTGGTCCCATTGAAATCACTGGGACAATTCAGTCATAAAGTTCAACTAACATATAGCACAAACTTATGCGTGCTACTCAGAATTAAGTCCCAAAGAGTTCATTGCAGCCTGATTCTGGATCAAATGCTTTAACTTCTTTAAATATTTAGATCAATATCCATAATCTCTCACCCACAATATTATAAGCAAAGCTATACTAGTACCAGGAAGGAAGAATAAGGCTCAGTTCACAAGCAGAGGCAACACTTATATGGGACTTCTCTGGGGGCTATTTGGATAAAAGGAGGGGGTTCCTTTCCACCAACCTGAAGGATAGGTGGAGTTTCCACCCCCATTGTTCACTGAGGTCCAGCTCGAAGGGCCTTCTGGGAGTTCCCTCACTGCAAGAAGTGAGGTTACAGGAAACCAAGCAGATGACCTTCTCAGTAGTGGTGCTCGCCATTTGGAACGCCCTCCCATCAGATGTCAAGGAAATAAACAACTATCTGACTTTTAGAAGACATCTGAAGGCAGCCCTGTTTGGAAAAATTTTAATGCCTAATGTTTTAAGATTTTTTATGTGCTGTAAGCCGCCCATAGTGGCTGGGGAAACCCAGCCAGATGGGCGGGGTATTATTATTATTATTAGTGGGGTAGACTGGTTTACTGTTACCCAGAGAGGGAAAAGGAGCAGGAGGCAAACCTTTTAAGGAGTTATTTGTGGAAGACAGCAAGCTACAGTAGTATCTGTACTGCATCTATGCCACGCCTTCCGAAAACCCCACTGTACTATTTGGGAACAGCGAAATCTACAGGTTTAGAGGAAATGCATAGTTTAGAACCTAGAAATATTGGAAGCTGCCTTATACTGATTCAGATCATTGGTCAATCTAGCTTGATATGGTCTACGCTGACTAGCAGTAACTCTCCAGGATTTCAGGGAAGGCTCACAGCCACCTCTAACTAGAGATACCAGAGATTGAATGTGGGACTTTCCACATACATGCAGAGCAGATACCACCACTGACCCATGGACCTTCCCCTACAAAATGAATAAGCCTTACTCATATGCAATGTTCTGTGTTTATTTCAGCCAGATTCATTTGTGCATACTCATTGTCCACCCCTAAAACAGCACTTTAATGGTGGAAGAAGAGTAATATGCCTGAAGGATAAAGGACCCGAGTGACTCAGAAGGATTTGGATCAAATCCCTTGGTTGCACAGAGGCATGAATCATATGCTCCCTCTGTGTCCATAAAGAGCTGATAGTATGTTCCAAACTCTATATGTGATTATCTTTATACTGATGATGCAAAACTGAGTCTCCAGCAGCTACTTTAAGATAAACAGAAATATATTATGTTCTATATTCTGATAAGCCTCCATTTGGTATGCTGGGGGTGGGGGCGGACATGGAAAAAAGTCAAAACATGAAACTAAAGACTTACACCTGTGACCATTTCCCACCTACCCCCAAGCCATAAATACCACTGTAGGGAGACCACTGTAAAAACATAAGCTGCCATCATTTTAAATATTTCTTGATATGGCAAAGCCTTCCTGTTGGTGTGCAAGGAGGAAAGGTGTATAACATTTGCATAGATCATCAGGGGGGTTGGGCTGGCTGTTCATCAGTATGCAGATGACACCCAGCTCTACCTATCTTTTAAATCAGAACCAGTGAAGGCAGTGAATGTCCTGTGTGAGTGCCTGGAGGCGGTTGGAGGATGGATGACGGCTAACAGATTAAGGTTGAATCCTGACAAGACAGAAGTACTGTTCTTGGGGGGACAGGAGGCGGGCAGATGTGGAGGACTCCCTGGTCCTTAATGGGGTAAATGTGCCCCTGAAGAACCAGGTGCACGGCCTAGGAGTCATTTTGGACTCACAGCTGTCCATGGAGATGAAGGTTAATTCTGTGTCCAGGGCAGCTGTCTACCAGCTCCATCTGGTACGCAGGCTGAGACCCTACCTGTCCGCAAACTGTCTCGCCAGTGTGGTGCATGCTCTAGTTATCTCCCACTTGGACTACTGCAATGCACTCTACATGGGGCTACCTTTGAAGGTCACCCAGAAACTGCAATTAATCTAGAATGTGGCAGCTAGACTGGTGACTGGGAGTGGCCGCCGGGACCATATAACACTGGTCCTCAGAGATCTGCATTGGCTCCTCCCAGTATGTTTCCGAGCACAATTCAAAGTGTTGGTGCTGACCTTTAAAGCCCTAAACAGCCTCGGTCCTATATACCTGAAGGAGCATTTCCACCCCCACCGTTCAGCCCAGACACTGAGGTCCAGCACAGAGGGCCTTCTGGCAGTTCCCTCATTGCGAGAAGTGAGGTTACAGGGAACCAAACAGAGGGCTTTCTCGCTAGTGGCACCTGCCCTGTGGAATGCCCTACCATCAGATGTCAAGGAAATAAGCAGCTATCCTATTTTTAAAAGACACCTGAAGGCAGTCCTGTTTAGTGAAGTTTTTAATATTTAATGCTGTATTGTTTTCAACACTCGATTGGGAGCTGCCTAGAGTGGCTGGGGAAACTCAGCCAGATGGGAGGGGTATGTATGTATGTATGTATGTATGTATAAATAAATAAATAAATTATTATTATTATTATTATTATTATTATTATTATTATTATTATTATATTATGTTGTAATTCTTTGGTTTGTAAGTTCCAGGGTCTTCACTTTCAGATGAGTGTGTATGTATCAGGGTTTAACAAATCGTATCACTTTTCAGGGCTCTGCTGCTTTTCACCTGATTATTCTACCTTAATGGCTTTGTCAAATCTCCTCTACTTACCCTGACTTTGCTAAGGATTGCTATATTTCCCCATATAAATATAAAATGTGCCCCATGTATTCATAGCTCCAGAAGTTATTTTTATGTAGGAGGCAGGCTCACGCTGCACAATCTGCTATTTCTCTAATATTCCTTTGGAAGATCCAGCTTTTTATTGCTGGCTGCCAGATTGTCACTACTACAGGCATTGGTGAGTGCTTGGTTAAAATGCACCACTGTTGCATACCTGCCCTGCCAACATTTCTCCAATGAAAATAGGGGTGTCCATAAAATAATAAGAATAATGATAATAATTTTATTACTTATACCCCACCTATCTGACTGGGTTGCCCCAGCCACTCTGAGCGGCTTCCAACATATATAAAAACATAATAAAACATTAAACATTAAAAAAACTTCCCTATACAGAGCTGCCTTCAAATATCTTCTGAAGGTTGTATAGTTACTTATCTCCTTGATTCCATACCCCCCAACATTTCTCCAATGAAAATAGGAACTAAGGAAAAGTGGGACATTCCAGGATCAAATCAGAAACCAGGACGGTTGCTCCTTGTGGCCTTGAAATTTTGACTTTCCAAAACAAGGACTTCTAAGGTTGGAGCTGATCTATTTGGTGGAACATTGAATTGCCATTAGTTCCTTTTCAGGCCAACCAGAAGATTCATGAAACAGAGATTGAAATCCGGGTATCTTGATGTCAAAGTTCCATTGGGACCACACCAGCACAACTATACACATAGAGAGTTTCTCTCATGGACTTATTTCAGGAATATTTGGATTGCTTGGCTTTGAGATACTGAGTTGCACATGCCATTATTATTTTGGCATGGTATATATTGTCTAAGACTACATGTAATAGAAGGTGTTGAAATGCTGTACATTATTGATAATGAGTTTTTGTAAACCACAGAGTTGTTTACCTTGTGATTTATCTCTCTGTATTCCTTGAGAGTGATTTTGGACTCCAAGTCTCATCAACCTCATCCACCATGGTCAATGGTCAGGGATGATGGGAGTTGCAGTCCCAAACTTCTGAAAGGCATCAAGCTAGAGAAGGCTGGTCTACATTGATTGCCAGAAAGTCTCCAGGGTTTCAGATGGTATATTTTCTAGACCTGGAGATACCAGGGTCTGAACATGAGACCATCTGCATGGAAAGCATGTGCTCTACCACTGAGCTATGCCCCTCTCCTGACTTGACTGAAACACCGAGCACATACAAAAAGAATTAAAGAAATGTTTTAAAATAACTAATGCTTCAAAAATATATGTACAGGGTATGATTCACTTAAAGCGTTCCACCAGTTGGGAGCCCTGCTCACGGACGTTTGATTGTGCAGTAAAGTTCCTATCTCCCCACCTCACGGCCCCCAAAATAGGTTCAGGTGGGTCAGGAGAACCCCTAGAACTGGGGGGGGGGGGGAGAGAGAAATCTCTCTGTCTGACAAGCCAAAATGCTTGGTGTGGCAGAATGATCACCTTCATGCAACGTTGAATTCCTCCCCTGATGTTTTCAAGCAAACATCTAGAAGGGAGAATCATTCATGCCCTCTGACATCCATGTTTCCCCTCCAAAACAAACACAGTTGAAAATGTTTATTGATAGAAAACATGGGTTCAACAGGGCCTTCTTGTTGTATCTCCTGGGTTGAGGATCTCCCTTCCAAGAGAGTTTAATTGCTCTCCTAATTGATTATATTTAGGTGGGCAAATTTTTCCTTCCACCAGGCTTTTGATTGAATTTCTACCTGCTTGTGGATTTGTTTTGGTTCTCTTCCTAATGCTTTCTGTTTTTATAACCGTTTAAAATGGAATTTGTAATGTTGTAAAGCACCTTGGGGTCCTTTTTGATGGCTAAGGGGCATTCAATCAATCAATCAATCAATCAATGATTATCATTGATATTGCAAACTCCCACAAACATGTCAAGGCATTCTGGGATTATTGCTCTCTGCTACTGATATCTGACTCAGCTGTCCTTCTCTGAACAAGGCCCTTAGTAACATGTCCTGAACTGCCTTGACCAAAGGTGACAATCCTAAAAATAACTCCTGTTGTGTCATTACATTGCAGTTCATGTGCAACACTGTCTGTACTTTGACAATGATGGTGTTCACTCTCTTAAAATATCTTCCAGGCATTCCATTCTTAAGGACATCTCGTTGACGTCAATGGATTCTTAAAGTATAAGACTAAAAACACAAACTCACATGAAAACTCCAAGGCCCATTGAGCTTTTTATACTTCTGAACAGAGTACTTTTACACTTTGTGCTGCACAGAATTATGCCAGCATTTTCACCAAAAATTATGAGCAACAAATGACTTTTAACCCTCAGTTCTGCTCATTTACATTGCATAGATCTTATTTATAAAAATAGGATTGTGCTATAAGAATAAGGAATCTTACAGAGCAGCTCTAGACTTGAGACCTGTTAGTTGAGGAGCTTCAGGATTTGGCAAAAGCCCCAAGACATCATGGAGTGTTAAGTCTCACCGTTGCTTTGAAAAATATGTTCCCTATCCTATGGTATGAACTACTGATCAATATGGGCCTACAGTTACCTTTGTTCCATGTCCTGCCCCATGCCCTTAGCTCCTTGGTAACTGAATCATTTCATACCATGGATGGGTCTCCTTGACCATCGGTCCCAGAAACTGAGCTATGTGAGCTCTCTGCAAGTGACCTGCCAAGGTAGCTATGGGTGTTGGATGGATTCTCCTTCCTCCTCTTTCTGTACTGTGCTCAAAAAAACAATGGCGGGGGGGTTGCATAAGGGGATTCAAATTCATGCCTATTGTTTCGCCTGGAGACTTCCAATAAGTGGCCTCACTGCTGGCTGCGCCACTGGGGCTGATGGACTGTGGGTGCTGTGATTGTGGGGGTGGGGGTGCAGTGGGAGTGGCCCTGTCGATGTGAGTTTATTGCTTCCCTCCATGTATGGGAAGCATGTGGGCACTGTCACCAGCACAGTCTCTGATTGGTTGCCAGGGATGTAGGCATGTCTGTCATTTTTACTCCTTTTGTTCTGTTGTGCATTTCCTCCTTCCATTCTTGGGCCAATCACATATAGGATGCAGCAGCTACTCTAAAATAATCTCCCCTACCTCCACCCAGGTGTAATTAAGAGTACAGGATTGCTCTGAGCCATAGGACAGATTTGTGTATGCACTATCATGACACAAGCTTACTTGTTTTATATGTTAAAAAGTAAAAAGCACACGTGCAACGCACCTAATTCTAGGAACACATCACTAAAAGCAGCCTCATGCAAAGTTGCTCTTCCTCATTCAAATTCTTTAATTTTGTGCTTATCCAAAGGTTTGCAGCCACAGTTACCTTTCAGGAAAGGCATTCAGGCTATGCATCCACAAATCAGAGTATTTTCTTGACTTCAAAGACTTTGCTCCAGGAAAACTAGTTGTCAGCCTCGGAACTTACTTTGCATATGGTTATATATAGGAGGCATATTGTATTTCAGTTCGACATATTATTTTCACTTACAGAATACATACATTCCTAATAAGGCATAGTCAAGTTAGGAATGTGATCGGCTACCGTTACAGAACCATGGTCCTGTTTCTCACTCAATATATTTCTTCAGTCTCTTGTCTTTTTCCTGGAGGGCCATGCCAGCTTTCTGACTGCAGATGAAACCTGTCTCAGACACTGGGCTTTTCTTTGAAGATGTGGCTTATGTAATGTGGAAAAAATGCAACCAAGATGTTTCAAACACAAATGGAACCGAAGCATTCCAATCGCAGAGGGAAATGTTGCAAAATGTTGCCTTACTGAGTTTTCTTTTAATATAAAAAAGATTGAACACAATTTAGACAAGCGTCTATCTTTTTTGTTTTTTGTTTTCAGGCAGCTACTGGAAACTTACTTTTAAAAAGGGGTTTACCTGACCATTTTATCTTGTTTACTATACATAACTTATGCAACTTTGTGTTTTTAGGATCTGTTTGTTTAGATCTGGGTTGCTGTTTTTTTTTACTTTCCTGTTATATACTGCTTTGGAAACAATGGTTTGAAGTGGCTTATAAATCTCAGTCGCCCATCCCAGCATGCTGGGGGTAGTCTAGGTGCAGCTCATTTGTGGTCTCAGTGGTGGTCTTGATTCTGGTTCAAGTACCACTGCACCACACTGGTTTTCAGCTGAGCGATCCAGTTTCTTGCACACCCAAATAGTCCTGCCTTCCAGCCTTAATTCCCCTTTGAACTCACATCCAGCCGACTAGTGTCTCTGTCCCTGATCCCATGTTATTTTCTTTTAATATGCAGACCTGCTCCAAGCAACGGAACTTCAATTGGATATCACAGCTGCACCATTCCTGCTTCTAAAAGTTTGGGCTAGGCTCCAACAAAGACAGCCTGGCAGCAGACACTTGGAGCGACTTGCTGACTATACAGCAATATGGGACACGGCCTACTCTATTATAATCAGGAGTTACTGCCAACGGCAGGTGTGGCAGCAGGACCCCCCTCCTGTGAAAAGTTGCCCATGAGCCTCTGGCACTGTCTACCAGATCCATGAGCAAGTTCCCCTGGTAACCTAGGTGTTGACTCCAGCTTTCTGTATTTTCTCCACTCTATAACACAGACAAATATAACATTTCCTGACAGCATGGCTGTAATAGAGGAAAGAAGAAAAAGTTAACTAGCTCTTTATGGGGCAGCAAGTAGGAGCCATGCATAGACGATGTTCTTCAGAAAGGAACCCTTGTTTCAGAACATCAGTAATGGAGGGTGGCCCTAAATTAAGGAGAATAAATCTGTTCGTGTGCATTTATGAACCTATTTATAGCAAAGGGTTTGTCTTTGCCCCTCCACCAATGAAGGAGTATATTCCATGCTACAAATTATCATTTGTAATCCAAGTCCTTTCTATAACTATCACATGCAGCATACATGGAAAACACTAGCTCATGTATTTGTTCACCCTCTTGTTTTTCATTAGCTTCATCTTGCCAGATATAACGCATTACAGACTTCTCACACAGTTGATTTGGTTTTTTAAAATTTGCTATGGTTTTCATCAGCATCTTAATTTAGGTCTATGATATCATTGACCTCATCCTTTCAGTTTGCAGATCAGAGTCCTTGTTTCGCATCCTGCCTCTTAATGGGACTATTTACCACCAGTCTGTATATACGTGCATTAAGGGATGCAATTTCATCACTTATATCGCTCCTCAGTTGACTTCTCTCAACTTTGTTGGAAGTACTGTACCTCACTTCTCATTTATACCGGAGATGCGGCTTGGCATCCAAATGGACAAGGATTAGGAAAAAGCTATCTTTGCAATTCCGCGTATTTAATTACGTGGTCTGCTCAGAAGCCACAGTCATCGATATAGATCTTTAGTTTGAGTGCCAACAGTAAACTTGAAGATATATATAGACAACCGTCCCCTCCCAATGTCTCCATTCTGATGACATCATCAGCTGGCCAACCGCTGCTCAAGTGGCAATCAAGAGCTTTTCTTTTTCATAAAAATTATACCCCTGGTCTTTGCTGATTTTGTGCCATCAAAATCATTTAGAAAATGATTGGATATATATAACCCCAATCTCAAGAGCCCTGCTGGATCAGGTCAAAGACCCATCTAGCTCAGCATCCTGTTCCCACAATGGCCAATAGATACCTATGGAAAGGCCACAAGCAGGACGTCAATGCAACAGCAGTCTCCCCACTCGCAGCTGGTTTTCCAAGGCACACAGACTTCAACAGCAAAGGTAGAAGAACATTGTCAGCTTGGTAGTAGCCATGTATAATCTTATCCTCCATGAATTTTTAAAGCCATCCATGTTGGTGGCCATCGTTACACCTCATGGCAGGGAATTCCATAGTTTAATCATACATTGTGTGAAGAAAGACACCACTTAGATTTTCACCAGTTCCCCAATCTTCCTTCATTCCCACCCCCCAATTTTTATTTTTATTTTGCTCCAGAGGTCTAGGGGAACCTTCATAACAGCATAGGGCATGGTGAAGGGTGCTGTGGATTATGGGTCTTTTGGGCAAAAATCACCCCTTCAAGAGCCTTCCATTAATAGAACCATATCATTGGGGGGTGGGAGAGAGACTGTCATGTGTGACAAGCTCTTTTTATTTCCCCAGTTTAACCCACAGCAGAAGCTTGCTGCTAATCTGATGTGTACGCAAGATGACATAAGATATGGGTAGGCTTCTCGTGGTGTTTCCTACACTGAAGTGGTAGCCCTCATGTAGGAATTCTGTCTTGTGTGAAACATCCCTCAAGTTGGAAAGTCAAAGGGATGATAATTGGTTCTTAAGTACTTGTCTCCTTGCAGCATTTGCTTCCTGGCAGCAGCCATAGCCAAAGTCACAATTTGGATTTCAAATTTAGCAAGTGATACATCATCCATGCAAAATACACAGAACCACAATTGCAAAAATACCCTTTAAATGTTTTAGAAGGAACATCACAAACATGTTGCCAGATGAATTAACGTTTCTATAAAAAGACAGAAAGGGTTCTATAATATTCTATATCACTAGCACATGCTGTTATAATTACTATATCTAGCAGTAAGCTCCAGGGAAAGGTAAAATCTATACAATAAATTATAGTGAAGTATTCACAATAGACCTCCCCTTTCATACTTTAAAGAATATGACACTATATTTTGACCATTTTAGAGATAATAAAGCATTAGTTCACAGCTCTGCTCAGTACTTATTCTGCAAAGTCTTCAACATCCCCATCCTATGGTTCATGGTAAGAGGGATGCCATGTCACCCTTGCTTACACCAACTAACCTAAGCAATATTCTAGACTGTGCAAGCAGCAATACAGTTACGAACTTAATTCTTTCCAGAGATCCGTTCTTAACCTGAAACTGTTCTTAACTAGAGGCGTGCTTTCACTAATGGGGCCTCTTGCTGCCACTGTGCCGCCAGCACACGATTTCCATTCTCATCCTGGGGCAGAGTTTTCAACTTGAGGTAACTCTTCCAGGTTAGCGAAGTTTGTAACCTGAAGCGTTTGTAACCTGAGGCGTCTAACTCGAGGTACCACTGTAGTACAAATGCAGCAACAGGCTATAACTAAACACTGTGATATATGAACTTAATCTGAATGCATTTTCACAATCCAGTTGTTCAGCAATTTATCAAAACTGAGTGAAAGAATTCAGGAAAAAACCCCGAGTATACCTTTTAGGAAATAGCCCCTGTACACAGGGGACTCTCTCACACCAAACTTCTGTTTCAACACCATATGCATCCTGACCTACCTGACAAATGTCTTGTTTAGTAGCAAAGAAGCATCCTAGGTTCTCTCCTGCTCCATGTGCCTTTAATAATTAACAATTAACAGACCACTTGGAGAAACCAACTCCAGAGGTAACTTTGCAAGTGAAAAAAGTCAGATTGCAAGGCCAGTCTTACCATTAGGTTGAGTGATGGCATCCCATCACCTGTCTTAGAAGGTCAGCTTCAGCATATGGAAATGGAGATGAGGCGTCATTTCATCATTAGCTTCAGGCGGGCCAGCCTTGTTCCAAGTTGCCGATTGGCTCAGAGAACTAAGAACATAAGAAGAGCCTTCTGAATCAGGCCAATGGGCCGTCTAGTACAGCATCCTGTTCTCACAGCAGCCAACCAGACACCTGTGGGAAACCTGCAAGCAGGACCTGAGGGCAAGAGCATTCTCCTCTTCTGTGGTTCCAGCAACTGGTATTCAGAAGCATTCTTTCTCCACAGACTGAAGTAGGCATGTATCCTGTTTTACAGCAGACACTCTACTCTGAAGGACCTGTCTGTTTCAGGGATGGGGGACCTATGAGCTTCCAGATTAGCCATGCTAGCTGAGGCTGATGAGAGCTGGAGTCCAACAACATGAGGAGGACCACATCCCTACTCTACCTTAAGGACTGCCTGATGCAAGTCCTCTTTAAAATAAAGAACCATGAGAAGAGAGAGCAGGGTCCTTGAAGATTTTCATCACCAATTAAGATCTGGACAGCAAAAGGAGTAGATCAGGGGTCAGCAAACTACAGCCCGAGGCCTGGATGCGGCCCACAGGGCTTGTAAATCCGGCCTGCAGACCCTGTCGTCTGCTCAATCAGTCCCCGTGCTAAACTGGCATCACGCAGAGGCCTCACCACACAAGGATTGACTTCCGCGATGCTGGCATGGCTTCGGATTGGCTGCAGGAAGCCAATCTGAAGCCATGGATGCCTCTGGGTGATGCCCCTTCCTTCCCGCTGAGGTGGGCATGTATGGCCAAGAGCCAAGAGGGAGGAAGTGGTGGTGGTGGGGAGGCTGCCTCTGCCGCCCAGGCCAGTGGCCTGGGCTCTGCGCCCAGCGGACCCCTGGCCGAGGCAGAAGACAACGCTGCCGCTGCCGAAGATGAGGCAGCATTGGCAGCTGTGGTGTGAGTGGCAGTGGCGGGGGGGGCCCTTTCAGGAGAGGGTGGGTCTGGCCCCCCCACAAGGTCTGAGGGACAGTGGACCGCCCCCCCCCGAAAACGTTTGCTGACCCCTGGAGTAGACACATACCACCTGGTCACACTTTTCTCCACTACTGTGAGTTATATTTCGATTTAAATTATTGTAATTCTTTCTAAATGTTCGTTTATACATATAAATCAGCATAAGCTAATGTTGTGCAAATCTGTGTGATATTTTGACCACTTTTTTGGTGATACATCTGTAACAACACTAACGTAGACCCAAAGTAGAAAAGTATTTCCTTCTTAAATTGTCTGTTTGCTGACATCTTTGTCTCTCTAGATTTCCCCCAGAAAAATACTCTTTTGGGTGAAATACTTCAAAGTGGAGTAATAATATTCAATAATATCCACATGCCTAGACTAGGGCTAGAGGAGAGCTTTGATGCACCACACATTTAAAGCCAAATCTATCAAATTCACACTTTCCAAAACTGTGTGCCAACCAACACACAGCTATCCATTGAAATTCACACTTAGGTGAATTTTGTGATACAGTCCTCCAACCAAACAGTGTTTGCAAAAATGTACTTATTAGGTGAAACTGTGCATAAAATATTAGTGAAAATAATATACAAAAAGCAGTATATTGAAGATAATTGCTTCCAAAAACGTGTGCATTAGTCAAAACTACATATTAAAAGAGTGTATTATGCTAATGAATTTTCATAGGCATTAAAAAGAAAACCACAAATTTCTGCAAAAAAAAAAAAAGAGAACCAAATTTGAGATTGGAAAAATGAGAAACTGAGAGAACCAAAACTGACAGATCCTTCCAACTCTAGTCTTTGAGGCCCTCACAAACTCATTTGCAGAAGACACTCCTTGCTTGGGGTGGTTGATCTAAAGCCAGCCTGGTCTACAACAGGCCTGCTCTAGGAACTTCTCTATCATCTTCAAGCCTGCCTAAATTGTGACCTGCCAAGCTGAAGTCATGTTTTGCCATATTTTGTGGCACACCAGCAGTTTACTATAGCGCTTGTTTTTTATGCTTGCCTTTTACTGCAAAATTGGCATATAGGGAGAATGAGTTGTCAGGAATCTGGAAGGGCACAATAGGTGCTTTCAGCTTGGTGAGTAACACAAGTTGTGCAGGCCTTATCCACTTATACTTAGTGCTGAGGCTTTATTTTAGTTATTTAGTGCCACCAGTGGGCTTGGCACTTTGCAGAATTACTTAGCTAAAACAAAGAGCTTAAAACTAAAATTAGAACAGTGGCAGGGCAGAAGGAGGACACTTTGTAATGCTACCTTGCCAGAGTAGCACAGGTAAAGAAAATGTCCCCTTTGTTCACAGATGTGATCAAACCTTCGTTTGGGAGAAGAATGTGGGTCACATTTTATTTTCACTTTTAAAGGCTTTTCTGCCTTCCCTCAGTGACTTGAAAAAGTCACACCTGCTCAAACACTCCAGCTCTTGAAGCAAGAGGGACTCTGCCAAATTCGGAATGTGTCTCTACATGAAACGCATTTCACAGGTTTGCACAGATGCAGTGGCCGGGGTCCAAAGAGCTACTTTTGGGATACCTAAGGGAATGGGGAGATCTAGCAGGATTGTTGCCTTTCCCTCCCTGTTTAAACACTGCTTTTGAAATTACATCCCATTTCAAGAGAGGGTGGGTATGCTTTGTAACATGGAGAGTTGCTGCTGGAAACACCCAGTCTAAAATGTTACCTTTGAGGCATGCAGAACTTTTTGGGCACCCCTCTCTGTGTGCACAGCCCAGCACTACTTTCCATCGCAATACTCAGAGAAAAGGTGTGGTCGCAATCGGAGGATACAGTCAGCATACATGAAAGGGAAGTAATGCTAGCAATGTCAACTAGTTGATAATACCAGTGCCCTAAGGGATGCTCTTGGAATCAGTTTACTTAACTGTGGTGACTGGCTGAACACCCTTAACACTGTAATTGTTAAGGGAAGTTGCCTTGAGCAATAGAAAAGATGCTGTAAGAACTAACCAGTCATTCCCCACAGTAACTGTACCAACAAGTAGAAAGAGGAAAGAAACTGACAGCTTTGTAAAGTTTTAAAGTACGTTTTAGGCTGCAATCCTATCTATTTGGGAAGATATCCTACTGAATCCAATAGGACTAACTTGGTGGGTCTGTAAACTGCCCTGTGGTCCTCAGATCAAATAACAACTTCTGAGAAGACATGGTTAGGTTAAGATTTGCAGCCTTAATGTCCAAGTTGCAACCAAAGAGGTATCAGTTCCATAGCATTCTGTGTCTTCGCTCCTTCTGTTAGGGCACTGACAGACATTTGAAGGGCAGCTATTGAATGTGATTCAGGTTGTAGCACAAGGTGTCAAAATACAGACATCTAAGTGGCTGCACACACAGACCAGTTCTGCGCCACACATTTGGAACAAGCCGTGCGTTCCAAAGAAGCCATTAAATATGGCTTGGAGATGAACTGGAATTTTCGGCAAGCGGTGCTGAATCGCTTGCTCTGCTTCTCAGATTCTTAATGAGGGAGCTGGGACTCCTCCATGGAGGAGTGAACCGTTGCCAGGGGAGTCACAAGGCCTCCTACTCACCTGCTGTGGGGCAAAACAGCAAAACAGCAAGCAGAGGAGGACGGCATGCAAATGAACTGCTGTCGCACAGCGGCAGAAGACTTTGCTCCAGAATACTGTCTCAAATTCAGCAAAACAAAGATGGGGAAACTTCAGGCCAGGGGTCAAATGCGGTCCTCCGGAACTGCTCTGTCAGGCCCTTGGGACTCTTCCCAGCCATACCTTTCTGGAGTGCTTTTACCAGGCTGGAATATAGATCCTTGAACTATGGCAATGCTTTGATGGAAAGAGGTGTGGTGGTGGTGTAGACACTCCTGACTTCTGCATGGCTGGAATGTGGCCTAGTGTAGAAAGGTAAGAGTCAAAATCATTACTTTGCCCACTGTTGCATCTGGTATATGCCCACAGAAGGTTGTCCATGAGGCAACATGGCTCTTGGATTGGAAAATATCCCCCACGCCTGCATTAGAGCAATGCACAGAGTGCTAAACATCTGCTAGATTCTGCTAAATTTCCAGAAGTGGCTTTTACATGATGTGGAAGATCGCATAAAGCACAAAAATGATCAGGTAAGGAAACATCAGGAAAACAGCACAGTCCATGCAACAGAGTCCATGCAGAGTAACAGAGAAAAAAGTCTGTTCCATTTTCTTTCTGCCCTTTAGATATTTGAAGATCACTGTCTACACACAGCCCATTCACCCTTATCTTATCATCTCCAGGCTAAACATACTCAGTTCTTTCAACCGTTCATCCTTGGACTTCGTTTTCAAACTCCTCACCACCCTGGTCCCCTTTCTCTGGACCAGCTGCAGTTTGTCAGAGCGGCACCCAGAACCAGAGACAGGACTCCACAGGCAGTCTGGCCAGCACAGAATAGAACAGAACTTTAAATTTCCTGAGATCTGGATACTATGCATTATGAATACAGTCTTGCGTTAGTCTTTTTTTTTTTTTAGCAGCCTCATCGTACTGTGGGCTCATTTTCCCTTTGTGATCAAGGAAGTGATCTTCCAGATTACCTTTTTCCTGAGGAGTCATTCATCTTGCTTTGCTTGCACAACACTTACACAGAAATTAGGGTTCATTCACACTTACCTTTTGCCCTGCACTTTCTAGGTACAGATCTTTATTTTTCCAGTCTGTGTCTGAGCACTTTTCTTTTATTGCCCTGCCTCTTTCCCCAGGAAAACCTACTCTTTAATGCTGAATCGGAACAAATGGCAATTTGGGTTTTCTGCAGAATTGTTTTCAGCAAGAAAAAGCAGGTTTTCATGGGGAAAGTGCCAGCCCCCCCAAAAAAAGCACTCAAACACAGAGCTTTAAAACATGGACCTGTGCCTAGAAGCATGACACAAAAGGAAGGCTGGATGAGCTCTCAGAAGATGGCTGGTCTTTAATGAGCATTTGTTTGCAGGGAGGTTGTACAGCAGAGCACATTTGCCCTGATTCGCTTGCGTGGGGGTGGTTATATGTTTTCCCATTAATCTATTTATTCATTTAAAGTGCTTATGAACCACTCAGTTACCAAAGTTTCTAAGCGGTACAAGTTTATTTTTAGTACCTACACTTTTTATTGCATTTCCCTGCCCCTCGCTAAGCAGAAAAGTCTAGGTTTTTATTTGTATGTTTGCTTTAAAGGGAATTTGTTGCATCAGAGCATTTAAAAACATCTTAACTATGCAAACCTAAATTTCTGTATGTGACTGACTCCCCGCCAGGTTGTCCATTTGAAAACAGAGGTAGGTGGTCCCAGCAATAATGAGTGCATCCACACCTGCCCAGTGACATTGTGGGTGGGCATACAGCAAGATCGCAGTCACACATCCTTCTTAATTCACTTGGGTCATGTGTGGGGAGAAAAAGGCACAGATAACCTAATCAAGGGGGAGGATTTTCAAACATGTATCAAGTAACCACACTCACCCTTGTGGCTGGCAGGAGCTGGAATCAATCGAAATGGAAAGCAGCACGTTGAGGATGAGCAAGCATGATTCTAGATTGAGAAAATCTACATTTTTGTGCTACAAATGGGTTTCTGTGTATGCAGCCACTGCATTAAAAAGAGAGAGTACATACTGGTTGGCATGCATATATATTGAGCCACATGGATAGGCCAAATCAGGAAGAGAAAAACCTATAAAAAATGAACCACTGTGCAGACAGAATTTCCAGGAAGATGATTCTCTAATGCATCCCCTTGTGATTTTAATTGGTCTATTTTCTCTCATTTTCTCATATAGTTTCATTGGTTGCTGAATCCATAGCTGCCTGATGAACTGCTATCACTGGAGCGATGAAGACCGGCTAACTGCCTTAGCAATTCAGCCCCGGAGTCTCGCAGCAATATCTCTGAGGCCCAGTAAGAGGAAACATCCTGCACTCCTACTGCACCACTACCCCTTCAGCACTTTTGCTTTGAGGCTGGTGTGCACGAAAGAGCTGAATAGTTCACTCTTAAGTGTTTCAACACTGTGCTGCCACACATTCCTTTCACTGTTGTACAACGGTTCCTTTTCCTCTCAGGTCATAGCTACATGATAAGAGATATCTGAAAGCAAGTGCTAGGGTAAAAGCATCTGTCAAAATGGATTTAAAATTGTCTGGCTCATATTAAAGGCAGCCTTGAAACAAAACCTGCAGTCGAAATGTATCCAAAGTCTGCACAAATTGCATGTTTCCTGCTTGTATTACAAGGATGAGGAAACTGTGACCCTCAGATGCCACTGGACTCCAACTCCCATCATTCCTGGCCTACTTGGCCTATGGTCAGTGGTTATGGGAGCAGTAGTCCAGCAACATCCGGATGGCCAAAAATTCCCTTTTCCTGTTGTATTCCATCATGAATGGAAAAGTTCTGACTAAACATTTGGAAAAACTTTCTGAAAGTAAGAGCTGCTCAGCAGTGGAACAGACTCCCACGAGAGGTGGTGGACTCTCCTTCCTTGGCGGTTTGTAAACAGAGGTTGGATGGCTGTTTGTCATGGATACCGTACTTTAGCTGAGATTCCCGCATTGCAGGGGGTTGGACTAGATGACCCTTTGGTCCCTTCCAAGCTCTATGATTCTATGATTGAGTCTGCTTTATGCACGTACAGTGGTACCTTGGTTTAAGAACAGCTTAGTTTATGAACAACTTGGATTAAGAACGCTGCAAACCCGGAAGTAGGTGTTTTGGTTTGTGAACTTTGCCTTGGAGGCAGAACACGTTCCACTTCCTGTTGAGTGTGTTCCATTTGTAAATTGAGTCCCCTGCTGCTATGGGAAAGCACGCCTTGGTTTAAGAATGCTATGGTTTAAGAACGGACTTCCGGAACGGATTAAATTCGTAAACTAAGGTACCACTGTAATACTAAACCATTGTTTATGGTAAGCCCATGGTTGCTCAGAATGCAGGTGTTAGTAGACCAGCACATTGTTCTCTCTGTGTGCATCTCTCTCTCTCTCTTCACACACATTAGGGGCTGCCATCCCTGCTCACTCGGATTTCCAACCTCACATACCCACCAACGCCTCTGTTAACCCCCCTCCCCCCACACCTGGCCACCCTCTCCATTTTGTTGAACTGCAATTCCCATAATTCCTTACCATTACCCAGACAGGCTGGGGCTAATGAGACTTGTAGCCTAGCAACATCTAGAGGATACCACAATGGCTACCCAATGTTTAATATTACACCCAGTGCTTGAGGGGGCTGGACAAAGGTCTTGATAAAGGTGCTATGGAAACCAGCACAAAGTGATTGCCACAGGCAGCAAAAAAAAGGTGGGGGGAGGGAGAAAGAGCTTACAGGACTCTGTGCTGGTGCTCACCATCACACACAAAAGCACATATTACACCCCAAAGCAGTTTGTATGTTGAAAAATGCAACTGGGATATATATATATGCAACTATACTATAAAGCATCTACGTGTTTGTGGAGATGCCTTGTGTAGGAGTGTGGGATGAAGTCCAGCAAAATGCCTTGTACAGTGGTACCTTGGGTTAAGTACTTAATTCGTTCCGGAGGTCCGTTCTTAACCTGAAACCGTTCTTAACCTGAAGCACCACTTTAGCTAATGGGGCCTCCTGCTGCCGCCGGGCCGCCAGAGTACAATTTCTGTTCTCATCCTGAAGCAAAGTTCTTAACCCGAGGTACTATTTCTGGGTTAGCGGCGTCTGTAACCTGAAGTGTATGTAACCTGAAGCGTATGCAACCCGAGGTACCACTGTACTTTAAGGCAAGGAGGGTGAGTTTCAAAGTGTCCTTTAAGACCACTTTTTGGGGGGAAGGTTCTAGTACTATGATGCAGGCAGCTCATGTCTAAATCCAACCCAGGAACTTTGTTTTAACAAATTGAAGAAGACATATAACAACCATTCAGTTCAACTTCAAGACCTCTAGCATGAACTGAGAACCATATGGAGGGGTGGGTGAGACCCTGACATCCTTTTTCATGTTGTCTAATAATACATTCTTCTGCAATTAACTCCTATTGAAACCAGTCCCCTTTCAAATTTAAACAGCCCTCCTAAAGTATCATAGAATGATGTCAAATCTGAAATGTTTATGTAGCAACAAGCCCCTGAATAAACTGAGGCTTGGAAATAATCTTCTAAAATATGAACCACCTAATTAATATAATTATAAGTAAACTCTTGTCACCAGAAATTCACTGGAAGGGAAGGAAGACTCATGAATTGTTTCCATACGGGATTATTTAAGACTTGGTTGTGTGGAAGTGGGATAGGTAATAACACCAGGCCCAAAAGTATTTGATTATCATAATTTTGTTCAATGAATCTAGGCACTATTGCATCATATTGGGAAGACAGTCTGCTACTTTTCTTATGGACCAGCCCTATGTTTTGATTGGGCTGAGCACAGTGGCATGCAGTCATTGGACTAGGCAGACTAGGCTAGTCCCCTAAATGTTCCCCTGGCACCACCTTCCCAATGCCCAGTAAGCTTCTGCCCGGCTTAGGAAGGGAGGTGCTATGCTCACACGCATGACATCCGTTCCTCATCGCTTTTGCAAGCTGGCACTTATAGCCCTAACTGTTCCCCTGCAAAAAATGCCACTGCACACCAGTGGCTGAGCAGTGTACATGCTTATTGCCATAATATTTAAGGACTGGCTAAAGTCGGAATGGCAGAACTTGGCTAAAAGGAATTAGCCTCATTTTCTCAGAGTCACTGCTACATTTTTTTCAGAAGCAAGCAACAAAGGTTTGAGCACAAACACATGTTCAATATGTGTGGTCTGCAGCTGTGTTTGTGATCTCCTGGAACTGGGCAAGCTCTTTTGTGTACAAAATTGCAAAGCAGAAAAGCGAAATGACCAGCTCTATGTGCAATAGCTTCATGGGAATATGCTCCTACCACAAATTTGGGTTCCCTGTTATTCATGTTCTCTGCATATAGAGATCCGTCTTCTCTTATTTCCACGTTAGCATTCTGCAGCGCCAAATTTGTGGAGAGCAACAGCTATGATGTCACCAAGCACATCCCATTTCTCATGCAGTTCCCCAGACCATCTTTGTACTGCAAGAGACCACACCCCCATTTTGGTTCAGTGCTGTATCACCGGGTGTGGCGTTATATTTTTAAATTACTGGAATTCTTCCAAAATCAGTTGCCACCTGCAACTGCAACCAGGGGATCTCTCTGGCTCATCTTTACTCTCCAAGAGTTTTGGTAAGCATTTCCCAATTTATATATAAGCTAGGCATCATTTCATGCTTTCATCTAAACATGAGATAGGAAGTTCCAGGCTTTTACACAATCAGTTTCCTTGCAAGGAAAATGTCTTGATGCTTATCTGGCCTGCATAGCTCAGTTGGTTAGAGCGTGGTACTGATAACACCAAGGTTGCAGGTTTAATCTCTATATGGGGTAGCTGCATATTCCTGCATTGCAGGGGGTTGGACTAGATGATCCTCGGGATCATTTCCAACTCAGCAGTTCTATGATTCTATGATTCCGCCTGCATGACATGACTATTACCATTTTACAGTGTCGAAACCCTATTTTGGGAGCAAGCAAGGAAAGTCAGCCTTACCGGATATGTGTTTATGTTGCATTTCCTTTGTTTGTTCCTCTCTGCTGCACACACTTTCCCCCCTGACAATGACTTCCTATAAAGTGTTTCCACCCAGCTTCCAAATTCTAAACAGAGCACACCACAACATCTACTGTCTCCAGTCAAGGCACTCAATACAACTGCATCTATTCAGGCTCATCAGACAGAGACTCATAACTTAAGAATTTACATTAGTCATTCCTCAAACTACAATAGCCACCTAATGTACTATGAGTCTGTGTTGGTACGGACGATGACAGATGAACAAGTCTGGCCTGATAGCCAAGAATAATTACTGAAGGATAGACATAGAAGAGAAAATGACAGAAAATTACATGTCACTTATAATTTCCAGCTAAAACCACTCAAATGTATCATCGGTGATCTACAGCCTGTCCTGGACAATGGCACTTCCATCTCTCGGGCCCAGAGTGGCAGGCCTGTACTTGCTAACAGACAGCCCTCCAACCTAAAACAGCTACTCACTAGCAGCAACAGGCCACATAACAGAGATACAAACACATAGAGCAGTCCTGTGGCCGACCCCAAGGCCAGCTGTGTCCCCATGGCTACTCCGCCAACAATAGTACTGACCTAATATCATTTCTACTGCAATACATTCAAGGGCCAGGCCATCTGTGAGGCAATGTGAGGTGGCCAGCTCGGGTAGCAGGATCCGCAGAGGCAGCAGATCTGGCCTGCAAGAAATTCATTGCTTGCTGCTGCCACCACTGCCACAGTGGCAGTGATAGTTGTGGTGTGCTCACTGGAGGCTGGATCTGCTACTTTCTCAGCAGCCCTCCCTCAAATGTTGATGACCAGGAGGCACTGCTAGTCTCCTCCCACCCTTGTCCCCATAGGAGCCAACTCCTAGGGGCCGAGGTCCTTTTGCCCCCCCCAATAAAATATTTGAGGGGTATGGCTCCGCAAAGTTGATGGGCACCACCATTCAAATGGGGGGGTGTCGCATCATGTGATCAATTATGCAGGGCAGGGCTTACCTGGGCTCCCCAATATGTTATTCAAGTTGGCCCCCCTGTTGTTCCTGATGTAACTCTTCACTCCTTCTTCCCTGACAGGGCGGGTGTGTGTGTGTGTCTGCCATTTTGTAGTTCACCTCAGGTTCCAACATGTCTTGGGCCAACCCTGAATGCACTCTACATCAGCTCAAATTGCTGATACAAAGACCTATACAGCATGAGATGAGGATACAAAAAAATAATAATAGTCTCAGCCCTTCAATCCTAATAAATTGCTAAAATCTGCAGGACAGGGCCTGCTGCAGATACAATCTTACAAGCTCAGGAAGTCTGCTTTGCAATAATATGGGATTTGGGCTTTTAGCATGGTGACACCTATCATTTGGAACTCCTTCCCATGAGATTTATTTATTTATAAAAATATATACCTCTGAATATAGGGTGGTATATAAATTCAGTAAATAATAATAATAATATACAGACTGCACCCATTGTCAAATCTCTGCTGAAAGAGTATTCCACAGAATGGAACCAAAAACAGTGTAAAAACATCATAAAACTATTGTTCTTGTCAAATAAAACAGGTCTGGACGACATGTTTCTTGAATGCCCAATTTTCCTTGGGCACCCATGGTACACCCACGGAGAAGGCCCTGTTTTGGATCTCTGTGCTTCCTGCTACTCCTGTCGATGGAGCCAGGAGAAGAGGCACCCGCCCACCCCCCATCACTGCCCTGTTAGTTGGCTGCTCCTAATAACAAATCAATAATCCATAGAATTGGGGCTTCATTCCCTTGCTCATCTTCCAACGGGATATATATCCCTTCCTCTGCCTGCAATGCCCTTCTACATATGTAGAACAAACAGGCCAATCTCTATGCAAAAGAATAAACGGAGACAAACCTGACATCAAAAGTGGCAATATTTCAACCTCCCCGAATACTCTGAAGTGACCTCAGAATGGCCATCCTAAAGCAAAGGAACTTCAAAGGGAGACTGCAATGTGAAACCACTGGCTTGTAATACATCATCAGGAGGTTCAATGCTATCACTTGTGGACTGAGCCGAGACAAAGGATTTTTAGCACATTATATGTCTGAAACCCTACTTTGTACTTCTAGCCAAGTCAAGCAGTGAAGGCACCCACCCAAATAATCCTTGATTTGGTAGTTTTTAACCTATAACAAAGATGTATTTATGATTATACATTTTCTATACCATATACTTCTCTGTATTTGTTAAAAGTTGTGTGATGTGAAGGGAATTAAGGTTGTGGCCACATTTGACACAAGAGACTGCCAAGATCACTTAGTTGCATGCTCTTATGAAAACAGTTTTAAGCCTTGATCAGCTATGGGAACCTGAAGTCTTGCTTTGGACAGGCAGAAAGGGCTCAGGGCTCAAAGAAGTTATTTTCACAGCTTGGGTTTATTTGGAAACATCTCAGTAGTTTCAGTTTTGGTAGAAATTGTTCAGAAGTACATGGCAGGCTTGTTTTTATTATATATTAAATTTGTATACAGGAAGAAGAAGAAATATTTCAAAAAATGTGGTTTAGTGAATATGGTTTATGAAATGCATGCCTCTTGAGACAAAAGGAACTACTTGTAAAGGAAACAGACACCTCTGATAAATCCAAAGTGGAAATACGTAACATACTGGGAAATATGAAAATAAGGTCAGCATACTTGATGGAACTAAAATCAATACAATTAATATTTTATGTTGGGGAAATCAAAAGAAATTGTAGTGAATCAGTTGGGGATTTTAAAGATGAAGTCTAATTAAGGAATTATTCATGGAACTGGTTATTAAGACCTTTATTCCCTTTAGCTTTCATTACAAGCACTGAGGTAAAGCTACTACGCACTGACTACAAGAATTTCTTCGTTTTATATTCCTTACCCTTTTTTGACATGTGCTGTCCAAATTTATATATATCGGTCAAAACCATAGAACTTCAATTTAAAGCCTTGGGAAATAAAAATGCCTTGCCACCCTGTAATCTCAGAAATAACAATGTTGGTGCCTTGTGGATCTGTCAGGGTGGATATTCCACAGGTAGGAGCCACCACCAAAAGGACCTTTTCTGCCATTGCAAACTGTCTAGCATCTGAAGGTAGGAGCACTCAAGTGAAAGCCTCTGAGGATGACCTTAAGGACTGGCAGGTTTATAGTGTGCAGAAAGTGGCCCTTCAAGTAGCCTGGTCCCAAGATACTGAGAACTTTAAATGGCCAAACCAGCACCATGGATTGTGGATGGAAACATACTGGAAGCCAGCGAAGACATTTAAAGACAGGTGAAGTATGTTCAGGCTCATGTGTTTTAATTAGTAAGCTTGCTGCCATATTCTGAAAGTCTTTCAAACAGTCTTCAAGGGCAATCCCAATACAAATGCATTGCAACAATCTAATCTGACCTCACAAGAGCATGGATAACTGTTGCAAGCTCATTTTTGTCTATGAAGGGACTCTGGCTGGTGTACCAGTCTAAACTGTAGAAAGGCTCTTCATGCCACAGAACCAGCTTGAGCACCCAATGAAAAACCCAGGTCAAACATCACTCTGTGACTATGAACCTGCTGTTTAAAGGGGGTGGCAGCCATCCAGAGTTGTCTAGACCTCTAAGAGATATTGAGGCTTCAATGCCCCTCCTGGTTCAAATGAAAAGGACAAATAGAGCTGCGTGTCATCATTATATTGAGGGTACCTCATGCTACATCATCTTTAGCGGAGATTCCTGCATCGCAGGGGGTTGGATTAGACGAACCTTGGGTCCCTTCCAACTCACTCAGCGGCTTCAAGTTGATGATAAACAAGGCCTATGCAACACCACAACACAAGTGCCACTGCCATGACAACAAATTCAGCACAGTTTGAAATACAACACTTGATTATCACATTGTGGGCCTATACCCTCCTGAGTTTTAAGCAAAGCTTGTAATTTCTCACCTTGGTCCTATAGCTTTCTCTGTTACCTCATTTCCTATTTACCCTGGTTGTTGTGGTTACAGGCAGGAAGGCTTTACCTCATGCTTAATGCATAGCTTCTGGCAGGTGAGATTATAATATTCAGGATTACTTCCAAGGATCCTGGGAAATGGAACTACCAAGAGGCTTCAGGTTCAATGGAACCCCCGTCCTCACTCTGGCTCCCTGAAAGGAATGGAAAGCAGAAGATTCATTTAATATTTGTCGATGGATTTTAAGTATCAACTTATTAAGTTTACCTTTCACCTAAGAAGTCCAATGACATTTGCAACTGGGATTGAAATACAGAGAACTTTTAAAAAAAACAACCCAATAAAATATTAGCTTGGAGAATTTGCTTGATGTTTCATCTTTTGCATGTGTAACTGGGAATAAATCTGACAGAAAACAGCAGGATTGGGCTGGGGAACCCAGTCAGCCCACCCCCAAATTTCTTTCAACTCTAATTCAGTGACCTTTTTAAGTAAGGCTAGTGTTGGATTTTCCCATCTTTCACACTTGAAGCTGATCTCTGAATAATGGTTTCAGTAAGGACTCTCTTACACAGAACAAAGCTGTAACCTAAAGGACTTTTGTATGCTGAAAACATATGGGGCAGAAGGAGGCCTGTGTCATGCTTTTACAGTATCGTCACTGTTATCAAGAGTACCTTGGGAACAGTGCTTTCTTCACAGCCAAGAGAGAGATAAGTGGCTCTGGCTTGAATTGAACTGAATAATGTCAGTGTAGCATGCATCATCCTTGACAGCTTTCGAGGCCTCGTCCATGAACAGAAATCTGAGCCTGAATCTTCTTCATTACACAGATTTCACAAGCATGCAGTCCTACAGAAAGTAAACAGAATAACATCAGCATAAGTGGAGGGAGAATCAGACCCTAAAAATAATACTTTATGGTTCCTCAGCAGCACCGAACTCTTAAACTGAAACAAATACTTGACAGCGGCATTGGCAGCAACCTAAGCGGCCCCCCGTCTGACAAGCTCACGGGTAGTAAAAATACTGCTTAGGGTCACACTCTGTACTTTCCTGCACAGATTTAATGAATGGAATGCATGATGTGCTTGCTAAGCTCGGCTGGATAAACATGGAAAAAATCTAGTGGAGCTGTGTCACAGACCACAATGGTTACATAGACTATGTAACTGGAAGAAGAGATTCCTTTGCTATGTATCACTTACTTTTTATATATCTCTGTTGACGAATATTTCACAGCCATTAATTCTTTGCTGATGTTCACTAGATATATATTAGATGAGATTGGCACGTACTTTCGTGGTGTGTTAATTGGTTGCAAAAGCTTTTTTTAAAACCATGTTTGGAAAACTCTGTGGTGTTTTTGACTTTCGTTGCAGCTAAGAGCTATTGTTCGTTAACCATTTTCAGTCTTGGAGCTGTACAATAAGTATCCCGTGGGTCCCCAGGAAGAAGGAAATACAGCCTTTGTGGCTTATTCTTGACATGGAGGATGTGCTAGGTAATTAAACGCGCACACACACACACACACACACACACTATCAACTCCTGGTTTCTAATGAACCTGCCGTTTGTCTTCTTCCATTCTGCTCTTTGATTGTCTTCTCCTTTTTGTCCTTTGACATATTGAGAAGTCTATTCCTGATGGCCAGATTGCAGAAACCCTAAAGGGACAAACTCAATGCAAAGGCACGAATTTACAGATTTGTTTATACGTATGACGCTACCACCACCATTGTCTACTTTGAACCAGCATCAGTCAACTGGAAAACTGGATGTGGAATAAGCAGTAATGTGAACATTTGAGACAACCATTGTTCCTGCATAGAGGAGCATCCATAGGCAGATAACAGCTTCCTGGGGGCGGAGGGTATTACAGGGCAGGGAAACCAAAAAGGTCATGTGCAGCAGGTGAAGACCTCCTTACCTGTGTTGTTCTCTGATGTGAACAACACAATGTAAATGCAACATGAAATGCAACAAGAGGAAATGACCTCACTGTGTTTCAAACCGCTCTTGCGAACATACCCTGAACTACAACATAGGTGAAGTATTGGCCATTGGTCTTGCATAGGCCCTACTTCTTGTAGTAGTGTGCCTCAGCGTGCCGTAATGCATTACCTTTTAGGATATAGGAATGCTTTACATCCCAGTACCTATTCACCTTCCCTCTCCAGCTGTGGAAGCAGTGACAGGAGGAAGGAAGAGGGGCAGCTTTAACTTGGCGCAACCTAACTAGGCCCAAGAAAGAGGGCAACCAATGGGAAAGGATGGCAATGGCAATGAGGTGCACCCATTAAGGGCATCTTGCCAAAAGGTCATAGAATCATGGAATTGTAGAATTGAAAGGAACCCCTGGAATACATTTTATATCTTTGTTTCATTATGCTTTATGGATGTTTATTTTTAGAAAGTTTTATGTATAATTTTGTACAAAATCCAGAATGTAAATTTAGTAAGTAAATATAAATAGCATTCTAATGCTGGTTTGTTCGTTTGTTTTTGGGTGTTTTTATAGTAAAGGGCTTGATGTAATGGGATTTCCTAAAATGGGCTAAGTTGTTGTCTCATCCAGATCCCCAAAGCCTTGTACTTTCCATGAATATGCTGTTTATTTACCCGGTTTAATTTCTCCCCTCCCCATTTTTCATTCCTACAGATTTGTTGTTCTTTCTGCCATCCTCACATTCCTGATTCCACGGGGAGTTTTGCCATTCGTCTTAATAGCAGCAACTCTGGATCCCTTTGTAATCTTAGGGCAGGCTAAGACATGCTGAAAAAGCAGTTCCAGCCCAGGAAGGGGGCATGGTTTACTGGTAACATTAATATCCTTAAGGAGCCGTAATATTGCAATTGGATTCTGGCAAATTATGGAGCAACATGATGAGATGTGCAGAATCCACCCTATTACCCTTCCCACAGCCTTCCACTGGCCCTAATAACAGCTTTGTTGCTAAACCTATATAATTTGATTTTTAACAGCATACTAAAAAACAAGAGCTCAGCATTCTACAGGGTAATTTTACGTAGTTTGTGGGACAAATAGATTCTGGCTCTACTGTGTTATAATAATTAGTACAAACGGATTTTGGTACGGAGAAACTAAAAGACCTGTAGCTATGTAGTTTTAGGCAAAGGAGACCAAAAGGAAGGCAGGGAAGGAACCCAACTACAGTGACTGTTAAGGCACCCACTATGTTGCTGGGTAATGCTGTCCACCAGGGCATATGAGGAAATTCATATGGATTGTCCATGTAGGAGCAAGGGGATTGACCAGGGAGTCTGGAGCTGCCCTTTATCATTTATTGTGTTTCTCCATATTACATGACACAATTTCTGAAGGTAAAAGCAGCTTTAGGAGTTTCCTCCTTCCCCTTCTAGCCTGAACACAGATTAGATAGGGTGGCTGTTCTGCTAGTGTAGTGCTGACTGACATCTCTTCTGCAATGGTGTAATATAAATACAATATTGCTCTGCTATTGTCCTAAATTTTCAGACTGAGAAAGCACAATAAGGTGGCAATCCTATGCACTCTTTTCTGGGAGTAAACTGCATTGCATTCAGTGCAATATACTGCAGTATATTAGTGCAGTATATTAATATACTGTTATTATAATATCAATATACTGTTAGTACATCTGTTCTCTTCTCTTAACATAATTAAACGTAAATGGTGGTTTTCAAAGAGCATACTATAAAGTTTTGGTTTAGAAAGAAAAAGAAAGAATCAGAGCTTAGCTTAGCTGACTGAAACTGGAAGGTCAAGTTTACTTGAGCTTTTGTTTTCTTAGTGCATTGCATTCCCATTGCACAATAAAAGACATTGTGCTCTCCGCCTCCCAGGAGCTGCCTTGCTAAGCTTTTTCTCTTCCAACATGCTTCACACAGATGAGCTTAATTGGATTCAAGTTCTCCTGTGATAATCACTGCTAGAGTATTTGGGCTGTAAACATTGCAGATGAACGAATATGTAAACCCAAATAAACTCTTCCTAAGGATTTGAAAACAAGAGGATAAGTCATGGAAAGATTTATGTTCCCTGCATGCAATTTAAAGTTTTCTGGCTTTATATAATCTGTTTTTAAGAATATGTTAACCCTTTAAGAGTGAAAAGTAGTAAGATACTACTATACTAACACTATTATGAGCAGCACATTGAGGCCTTTCTTATTTTACCTTTAAGGGAGGGAAGAGGAGCCATTGACATAATGTCAGAAGACCTGGGCCACGTCAGAAAAGTTTATAGTAACATATTTCTGAGGCAGTATTGCCCTTCTTGAAAAAGTGGAACAGTAAAATTGTAGGAGGAAAGTTGCTGCATGGGGCAGATTACTCAACTAAAGAGTTAGCCAAGTACAGGTGATTTGTTGCCATTGTAGCTAATGGTCAGAGATGTTGTTTGGAAGCAGTAATATCAGTATATACTTTGTCAATAGCTTACAAATAAAAACTTCCCTTTTTGCCGAGCCAAAAATGATTCATTAACCCCCCATAAAAACTGATTAATAAGCTGGGGTGTGGGGGTAGTTCCAGAGCACAGTACTTGAACACCGCAAAAAAGTGAACTAATGTGAATTTGTGAGAAATTCTCCAACATATCATAGAAGGGGAGCCACTGACAAAAATAAAGTAATCTCTCTTGTCTTCACCCTCCCAAACTCTCCCAGGGGGCATCTGGAGAATGGCTTCACGCAATGATTGCAAGGTTCAGGCATTTTTCAAGTGGTTTTCCATTAGATATTGGAGTCCTGAGCTTTATAGCCCTTTTAAGGTTAAAATCAGCTGAACTGGGCTCAGAAATGTTCAGGTAGCCAGGTCTGCTAGAACCAGAGTTAAAGGCTCAGATTGCTTGATTCATGTCAGCAGTCTTGCAGCTGTATTCTGCAACAGATGCAGTTTCTGAGTCATCTCCACAGACAGCTCCATGCATTGCAGCAATCTAATATTAAAGTTACTGCAGCATAGATCACTGAATCCAGGTTATTCCTGCCCTAATGAGGAGGCCAAAGCTGCCTTCAGCTATGATAGTGGACCTAGGGGGAGTGTGACCCCCATCTAGAACAGGCTGTACGCCCCTCATCTAGCCAGATGAAACAAAGAACATCTCAGTCTGTTTTGGATTGAACCTCAGTGCATTGGCCCACATCCAGTCTATTACCGTGACCAGCATCAGTTCAGCACTTCCACTGCCTCACTTGCAAAAGATGAAAAGGAGAAATAGAGCAGTGAGTCACCAGGATGCTGATGGCAGTGCACTCTGCAGGACTTTGGCCAGTGGTTTCATGTAGAAGTTAAACAGCATGGGGCACAAGACCGACCCCTGCAGGACCCAATCATACAAACTCCCAGAAAAGACATTAGAAGGGTGGAGTGGCCCTTATTCTTGTGCCTCGCGCCCCAGATTTGAGCAGAGTCTGTATTTATACAATACCTAGATTTCTGAGATGCTCTGCTATTAATACATTTATAATTAACTATTTTTTTAAAAAAAATAATAATAAATCTAATTGCTTTTCTACTGCTTTCTCTTATTTCAGTGCTTCTTTTCATATTGCCCAATGGGAACATTTTGCTCAACGTAATTCATCACACGGCCACCTCCAAGCCTTTTAATGCGCTGCCTAAGCCACATCTTCTATGTGAAGCCTACAAATGCATGGATACACCGAAGACTACCAAATGCATTTTAATGAGCTGGCTTTGCCAGTGCTTGAAGCCTTAGGCACAGCTGAGCTGCACTAAATCTCAGTGAAGTCAATGGGAATTAAGCAGCCTAACTGCAGGATTGCCACTTTACTTTCTAAAGGAAGCTGTTCTGGAGCAGAGAGCATTGTGTCTGGATGTCAACAAAGCAGGATCAAAGCCACACTGAATGGAGAATTTCCCTTGGGAAAGACACTCAGACTAATCTACCTCACAAGGTTGTTGTGGAGGATTTATAATAAAAGGATTATATAAGTTTAAAAAAACAAACAAAAGGAGCTCCATTTGGGGTTTTAGCAAAGGACAAAGAAATTTCAATGGCATGGGGAGAAATCTGTAGCAAGATTTAAAGACTCAGGCTTGGATGTGTTCAAGATTAAGTTGCAAAAGGCAGTGTATTTTAAGTGCATTTGTTGTGGTTACTTTTTATATCTCATATAACCATAACAAGGTCAACCACATAGGGCAATCACACAATCTTCTTTCAGCAAAGGCCTCTGGAATGCAAGTTGGTTATGTAATGCAATTTAATTGTTTATAACAATTGCTAAAATGTGTAGCACTAGTGGGCAGACCACAACTTTAGGTGCTCCAATTTTTAAATAAAAAAATCAGTCTGAAATATGCCCTGTGTATGCGTGTGTGTGTGTGTGTGTGTGTGTGTGTGTGTGTATGTGTACCCTGCTCTTCCTAAATGACACTTTAAAAAGGCTATGTAAATTATTAATATTAGTCATGTTTTTAAGGGCCACACATTTTTCTTTTAATTTCTTTTATGCATTTACCATTCTATTAGCCCTGGAATGCAAATGGAAATTAAACATTTTATTAAATTAATGCTGCCAAGTTAAAGAGTGTTTTTTTAATTTTTAAACCCCGTTCATAGAAACCTACCCAAAGCTGAAATGTTTTATCCAACCTTTTCACATTGCAGATTCAGTAAGAAAATCCCTGTGATTTTTGTGCAGCATTTTTAATTGGTTCCATAGGTTGCCTGTCACCACTGACAGTGTGCAGAAGGTTCACCATACAGAAGGCTCCCTGCTCTACCCCTCCTCTTGCTTTTGATCATTTCCCTTGTCTTTCACATCTTAGTCCTTGAAGGTATGTATTCAGTAACCAGCAGAACCTGCTTCCCAGATGGTAAAAATCAGACATCCCACTTGGGTTATTGTATTTTTCTTTTTCGCTTCCCTCAATCCCCTTTGTGCCGTTAGGACTTTGCTGTTGCTAAGCTTAGTGCGATCTTGGCTCTGTTCCAGTGTAGGTAATTATATCCTGGCTGGTCTAAAAATTCCTCCTGTTGTTTCATCTGGAGAAGCAGATCTTCAGTTTCTGTCCTCAGTGGTCTCTGGGTGTCCATAAATGATAGGATACTCCTCCCTCCCCCGGGTCCCAAAGGAGGATATACATTTCAATGCTGGATGAATGAAGACTTTTTGAAGGAAAGAGACTGAAAAGCACAGCAGTTTGCAAAGAAAAACAACAACAAAGAAAAACAACAACACACACACTTTTTTGTAAGAATCCTTAGAATGTATGGCAAATGGTGAAAAGCAGGGAATGAAGAATGGGGAACTGAACTTCAGTGGGAAATACAGTGGGTCAGTATCTCCTTAGCAAGGGAGCCTAGAGTAACTTAGACCTAACTTCTATCTACCTATAGAAAGATACTGAAAGATGCATTCCCTAAGCATGTACAGGGTACCATTCCCTTATCACTGAGCAGCTGCAGTCAACTTCCAGGCTTTTGAGCAAGCACCCTATAGAAAACTCCTGCCAACCTAGCAGTTCGAAAGCGCATCAAACTGCAAGTAGATAAATAGGCACCGCTCCAGCGGGAATGTAAACGGCGTTTCCGTGCACTGCTCTGGTTCGCCAGAAGCAGCTTAGTCATGCTGGCCACATGACCCGGAAGCTGTACGCCGGCTCCCTTGGCCAATAAAGCGAGATGAGCGCTGCAACCCCAGAGTCGGTCACGACTGGACTTAATGGTCAGGGGTCCCTTTACCTTTGCCTATAGAAAAAACAGCATAAACATTATGTTGAATTTTATGCCTTCTTTGAGCAGATGAGGAGGTACATCACAACAGACATAACATTAGGGCTCTCATGATCCAATATATTTTATCAAATTCCTCTGCCCACAAATAGGATAATTTTGAGAGGCCATTTGTCTACAGTTCTTGTATGAACTAGCCATTGTACTTTCTTCATGGCCTTTTATAATGTCCACTCACAAATAAGTACTATCTTGTAAAGGTCTCTAGCCATTTTTTAAAACCTAGCCTGCATGCTCATTGCTCAGCTGGTTTCATTTCTACCTATTGGTCCAGCCTAGGAGAATAATGAATAATTTCCCCTTGAATAGCCTCTCTGTGAATTGTCACATGTCAGTTTCTGTTCCCCAACGTGGGAAAAGGGGGGGGGAGAAGGTCTGTTACAAATTTCCTCTCATTTTTACTTTCCTTTTTTTGATAGCAGAATTTCTCTATTAACAAAATAAAGTGGAAATTCCACAGCAAGCTGCAAGTGGATAAGAACATGGTCAAATGAAGGGGAGGGTGAGGAAGCTGAGGAAATTGCAGAATATAAGAGACACCATGGTCAATACAGGAGATCAAAGAAAACCACACCATGCCAGTAGCTGTTACTTCTACAACAACGAGAAAACGACATGCAGTCAAAAACATTGTTGGCTCCATGATCATCCAGTGCCAGGCAAAGTCAAGGGAAGGGTTCAAACTGCCTGTCAAAGAAAATAATTCTGCACTCAAAATAAGAACATAGTTAAAAGGCTGGGAAGCACAACATGTGGAATAACTTAAATGCTTAGCTTCCTGGTGCCATTTATGTAATACTTCCAAATTTTGGGAGAGGGGGAATGGTGCTTTTTGTGATAATGGACCTAAATAAAGCCTGCTGCTTACAATCCAAACTGTTGTCACCGTTTCCAAACAGCAGAAACAGTGTCTGTCTATATCAAGTCACAACATAAACCCAAGGATGCTTCTAGCCTTCGAATTCTAGACTAAGATTTAAATTCTGGAGACTAAGCCTGCCCTTGCCACAAGTCCTACTTCCAACCACATTCCTTTCTCAGAACCTATTTAAAGAGCATCTTCTCTCTTATGCCCTGCCATCATCTCTAAAGATGCCAGAAAAGTTGTCCTGAGGCAGACTCAGAAATTAACTTTGTGGACTCTTAAAAGCTCACTTTAAATCAGAGACAATCTTTTAATGTCCTAAACTTAATCAGTATTACACCCCCAAAACAACCCTCTTCTCTCACCTTGCTCTTAAGGTTGATCAATTGATATACTGATATCAATATATTGATTGATATGTGTAATGCAACAATGTTTAATGTATTGTTAATGGGAGCTGATGGGGCTTTCTTTTTTCTGTTTTTTCCTTCCTTCTTTCCATAGGTTTGTTACGTTAAAAAATATATTTTTCAAAAACTTCCCCTTAAGGTCCACCCTGGAGGTTGAAAGCTGATAATTCCAGATTAATATTACGATTGCCAGCATAGCAATAATTGTTATTACTGCAGCTGCCCTTCTAACTTTGACTCCTTGCCCCTTTATTCCTTCCCCACTCATCATGTTACTATGTGCAAGCCTTGGCTTTTGCATAAACTTTCACCAGCACCAAAAAACTCTAAAATCCAAATGACTTGAACTTAAAGACGGGGCACTAAACTTAAAGACGGGGCACTCACTTTTTTAAAGGCTGCTTCCATCTTTAAACACCCCCGAAACAAGAAACTGTATTAATATACCAATCTTATACAGTGGTACCTCGGGTTAAGAATTTAATTCGTTCTGGAGGTCCGTTCTTAACCTGAAACTGTTCTTAACCTGAAGCACCACTTTAGCTAATGGGGCCTCCCGCTGCCGCCACGCTGCCGGAGCACGATTTCTGTTCTCATCCTGAAGCAAAGTTCTTAACCCGAGGTACTATTTCTGGGTTAGCAGAGTCTGTAACCTGAAGCGTCTGTAACCTGAAGCGTCTGTAACCCGAGGTACCACTGTATACAGAATTTAGGGTTGCTACCTACCCATAATCCTCAAATAATAACCATTCACCAAAATACAGGACACATATTTGCATATGCTAATTCATATGTATAGTTGCAGATTTAGAAATAACTGCTGCAATTTAAATAGAAATTCTGTACATTGCACCATAGCAAGGAAGACTGTGACCAGATTACCTATGTGCCTGCTATCCCAATGCTACCTTCATGGACTTTGCTCCCCCTTCTCATGGCACTTTATATTTAATCCATGGATAGACTGGACAGCTCTTCAAATAGAAGGTTCCTTTGAATAGCAGTCCTTTGGCAATCTCCAAATAGAGGACTGTCCTCTGTAAAGTAGCACACAAGGCCACCCTAAAACTTGTGCACCATCCTGAGTACTGCTACAAAAGAGGATATACCATTTTGTATACCTTGTGAAAAAGAAGCTATGATTTAGCATAAAATTACAAAAATTGAGATCTTTCTTTTTGTAAATAGTTTTTATTAGTTTTTCACAGTTACCTTTTTACAAATAAAAACAAATGCCTTTTTTCAAACCTCCTCTTTGAGATTCTTTAAATCTCTGGACTTCCCTCCATACCCTCTTCTGGTTCCTTATATTAACCAATTTCTTCCGCATATCCATTCTTAAACTTTGTCCATGATTATTTCCCTTAATTTTATCTAATTTTCTACTAGTTGCAAGCGTTTACTTAAAAGCCTGCCAATGTATCAACTTGCTTACAGTATTTTTGTACATAAACAATAAACGATTCTCACTCTTTTTTAAATTTCTCATTTATTGTAGTCTCTGAGTTTTGCCGTTAATTTTGCCATTTCTGCATAGTCCATTAGCTTGATCTGCCATTCTTCTTTCATTGGTATCTCTTCTTCATTTCATCTTTGGGTTAACAGTATTCGGGCGGCTGTTGTAGCATACATAAATATTGTCTTCTGTTCCTCTGTCCACAGAACAAAAATGGAAATCTTTCAAACCTCTCTTACTATTTACACCATACAAATAACACATTCATTTGTTCATGCATGCATGCACGCACACAGGGGCACGCACACACACACAGAGCCTTCTTATCTAGCACTGTAGAGCTGTACTGTATCCAATGATAGCTGCTGTTGACAAATAGTGATACAGTTTTTAGATGTATTTTGCAGCTGCTAGACACTTCTAACCATAGGAGCTTAGCCACAAATGGTAGGAAATAGAGCCAAGAAGAACACGTTATCTGTTTGCAAAACTGACAAAAGTCTCATTGTGGTGGGATTGGGAAAAACAAAGGATGCACCACATTCTGGTAATGCAGAACTAAATGCTCTCTAAAATCCTTTTAAAGGCACATACAGGGATTTTCAGTTCTGGGATTTAAGAATTATGTTACCGTGGTTCCTACTACTATTAAAATTTTAAGACCATAGGAGGCTGCCCTACACCAGGTTTGTTCATCTAGCCCAGTATGACTGGCAATAGCTCTCCTGGGTCTCTGGCAGAGGTATTTTCCTTTCCCTACTACCTGATCCTTAAAAAAAAAGAAAGACTACATAATCACAGAATTGTTGAGTTGGAAGGGACCAAAAGGATAATCAACAATTATTTACCTGGAACAAAGAGAACCACAAACAAATAGAACTTCAGACCAAAGTAAAGGCTGAACAACTATGAAGACATGATAGCTGAAACTAACAAAATATTATTGCATATTGGGCAGGATGTGTCCTTGTACTAACAGTCTCATTAGCATGAAAAATAAAACTACTCTTGATATACCTAGAAACAGACTGCACTGGTTTCACCGGGTTGGGAATATATGAACACCAGGAGTGGCTTGCAGAATCAGAACAAAAACATATCTAATCTAGGATTTGCCATAGCTCAGTAGGAGAGCACATGTTTTGCATGTAAAAGGTTCCATGTTCAATTCCTGGCAATTCTAGGTAGGGCTGGGAAAGACTCCTGCCTGAGAACCTGAAGGACCACTGTTTGCACATGCAAGCCAGGGATGGGACACTTGTTGTCCTCCAGAAGTTGGTGGACTCCCGACTCCAATCAACCCTTGCTATCATGACCAACAGTTGTAGTCCAACAACATCTGGAGGACCACAGATTCCCCAGCCCAAGTGTAAACTGGATAAACCAATCGTCTGGGACAAGGCAGCTTACTAACATTACAGGGTAGTCAACGTTGATCAGAGAAGCTCACAGGTCATGGTGGAAAGAGTCAGTCTTTCTGTTCCCAGCGTCTGGCACTCAAACGCACATACCATTTTTAGATTTGACCTAAGATTCAGTCTCTATAGTGCTCTTGATGCAGCAAACAGCTTCCAGCGCTAGCTTCAATAATGTATGCTTTCCCTTTTACCAAAGCAGCTCGGCCCCATGAGAGAAATTGCATTGTCTGCTGTTTGCTACTAAAAAGCTATTTGTGGTGAGAATTTATTAAGGGCAGTGCAATGGTCTTAAGGTTTCTAGGCCCCTGCCTCTCCTTTAATCTTTGAGCCAAAGCTCTTAGCTTCTGCAGCAGGGTCCATTAGCGCTTCTTCGTGAGCATTGCTAACAATGGCTTCCTTACTGGGGGTATCACTAGGATTACACTCCCTGCCAGAATCCTCTGGCACAAGAATCACTGTGAGTCAGAGCAGGAAAATAATTAACCCTCATGATACTTCTCTGAGGAGTGAATAGAATACATAACAAGCTTTATGGGGTATTGAATTAAACCTACTCCTGGGGGAAAGGCATTCCATGGTCTTTGTTATGCTTAAGAATTAGGATGTGGCTGTTCCTAGGCAGAACAGGTCCCCCAAACTCATCTCACTCCAAAATGGTTCCTCCAGTTTCCATTTAAACAGATTTATGCCACTATTTGCTAACCACATTTTATCATGGACTTTTAGGAGGTCAAAGTATGCTGGAGCATTCTCATCAGCAGAGACACCTTATTGTGCTCTCAGAATCCAGTTCTCCAGTTTCTCCAGGCAATCTTGTAACAGAAAATTCACCTTAGAGTGCCACAGTGCAAACTCAAGTTTGTTTAACAAGGGCTGTGGATTAGTAGAATTCTTACACATTAGCGCCTACTGTAAATGGCTGCCAGTTTTTAGTGATTAAAAAAACCACACAATTTTCCAAGTTACATGCATATGTGGTGGCTAGTTTTTGTCTTTATCAGCACTTTTTTAAAAAAGTTCTCAGTTCTGCATGGGAAACTATGTTGACATCCACATTACACATTTAAAGCATTCATACCATTTTAACAGCCATGGCTTCCTGGAATACTGGGAACTGTAGCTTAAGAGTTGTTATGAGACTCCACACAGAACTTCAGTACCCAGCACCCATAACAAACTACAGTTTTCAAACACCACACATTTTAAACACATTTATGGCACGTGGCGTGCTCTGCTCCATAGGGTCACGAAGAGTCGGACACGACTAAACGACTAAGCAACAACAACAGCACATGGCTTCCCCCAAAGAATCCAGAGAACTGTAGTTTGTCCCTCAAAGAGCACCCTTTAAAACTACAGATCCCGGGGTTTCTCGGGGCAAGTCATGGCTGTTAAAGAGATATAAGAATGTGTTAAATGTATACTGTGGATGTGACTTGTACCCTGCACCACAGCAGCCACAGCGACTAATGAATCAACCTGGTACAATTTTTAGACAATCACTATGCTAAACTAATTCCTATGGATTCCAGAGGTGTGTGTTGAAATTTTTCATTGAGGAAAAGTTAGGGTCAGAAATGCCAACTTGTGGGGGTGATGCAGGTGTGTGTGTGTGTTTGACGTCCCGCGCATGAGCATCACGCCTCCCTCCCTAAGCCAGACAGAAGCTTCCTGGGCTTTGGGAAGGAGGTGCCAGGGGAACATTTAGGGGACTGCCCTAGTCCTTCTAGTCCACTGACCACACATCACTGGTGGATTCTTATGTTTTGTCAATGCTGCCCAGAGTGGCTGGGGAAACCCAGCCAGGTGGGTGGGGTATAAATAAATTATTATTATTATTATGCAGATGAAAATGCTTCTTACAGATATCTCAAGTTTATTCTGCCCATTCACTACTTTCCAAGGGACGTCTGGATCTCAAATTGTGGTACAGCTTTCTATGGGCTGACCTTGTGACCTAGTCTAAGGCTACCAATATTTTAAAGATTTTGAAAGGGAGACTTTTAGCAACTAAACCATGGGAAAAACCCTGCTAGCTGAGACCAAAGGTGCCTCTAGCCCAGGTTCCTGCCTCCCAGAGTGGCCAATCAGGATATAAACAGAAGTCCAGTAAGCCTACAAGCAATAGTGCTCTCTCACTGTTGCTTCCCAGCAGCTTGTATTCCATTGCATGCTACCATACCCATCTATAGTATCAATATAATAATCACGGCTAACAGCCATGGATAGAGCTATTCTCAGTTAAGTTGGCTATTCCCCTCTTAAAACCATCTAAGCTAGTAGCTATCACCACCACTTGTGGCAGCAGGTTTCAGAGCTACGTGGTTCCCTAGGGGACCAGTTTAGTTATTGCTTGTGCTCCAGCAACAAAAAATGGAATATTGATTCAAGCTCTGGACTCCCTGCTTTGGTTTGGTGTTACATGCGCACTGCATATGAGGAGCTGCCGCAGTTCCTTGGAAGAAAACAACATGGGAATGTTATGCAGATTATTGCATTTTTGGGATTTGTTTTCTAGTTAAAGGGGGAGGGTGATGTCAGTCTTTCACCAGCAGTCATCCCCAGCAAAGCAAATTAACGTTCCGCTTCCAGGAGGAGCTTGTCCTCCCGTAAAACAGCTGCTTGTCTCAATAGAAATGGAGGAAGAACATTATACACTACCCTAGAGAGATCTCCAGAAAACTGGAGATCACAGAGATTTGATAATGAGAAGCAGCAGTCTTCCAAAAAATGGAAACCTCATGATCCATCACACTTCCACAGGGAGTTTAGTTCACAGAAACTGTGTGTTCATGTTTGTTGGCAAATGCAATGCTGGTTAGCTGTCTCTCCGTAATCCTTGCTTTAAATAAGTAAAAGCAAAAGGTTCAGACCAATGGGTATGACAGCATTCTTACGCTCTTGTTGTTGTTTTACAATCATTATGTGGGAAAATGGAGGACAGCTTGGGACTCAGCTAGATTGATAAAGAAAAAGCGATTTATATGTGTTGTATATGCAATATAACATTATGCCACCAGATGGCGATGTGGACTCCCGTTTTTCTCTACCTGTTTTCCCTGTTTAAATTTACAGCACGTTTAACTGAAACGCTTGTTTGAGGTGTCTAGATCCAGCCTTGGTTAACAAATGTTAAAAGTTCAGGGATATTAAGAGGATGCTCCTCACTTAAGATGGTTCAAATCTATTATCGGCTGGGGGAGCTGGGGAGCACAAAGGTCACATCCACATTGTATGTTTAAAGCACTCTTATACCACTTTAACAATCATGGCACACACACCCCAAAGAATTCTGGGAATCATAGTATGTAGTTGTTAGGCGATCCCTCACAGAGCTACAATTCCCAGTATTTTACAGTTCCTGGGATTCCTGGGGGTGGGTAGCAGCAAAACAGTGTGTTAAATGTATGTTATGGAAGGGACCTAAGACATCAGTATCAACTGGTTATCATATAAGGAAGCAGAAGTGCTGTTTTGCACAACCTTTAGCACAAGAGCTAGCTGGAGACCTGGTTCACAAGTCTACAATTTATTGTTTCAGATTTCCCAGCAGAAAACTCCAGCCAAGAAGAAAGGGCAGCTACAGTAAGGCATCTACGACAAGCCCTTTGCCATCTTTAACTACAAAGAAACGGAAGAAGCATAAGATACTGCCCATATGCGATCTCATGAGAGGCGGGCGTATGCAAATGAATGTAAGTTTAAGGAAACAGAGAAACGACAAGGTGTTATAATTTGGCATTTCATCTAAAGAAGGCGATTCATGGGAATGTAACTAGTCTCTCCGTGACATATTACTGTACATTCCAAAACCTTAAAATGGGGTCATGTTGTCAATTCAGGACTGAATGTAGTCACCTTCTATGATTTGTTGGAGAGAATCCTTCAGGAGAGATTTTTTTAAACTCCCTTCTGCATTCCTGAAGGACCACAGATCACACAATTTCCTAAAACCGCTAAAGTTTTGGAAGGGAAAATAACTAGATGACACTGTACTGGAAACTTAGCTACCTGCAGGGTAGTCTTTCACACTTCCTAAATGCTTGCCCTTCACCCCAGTATTGAAGAGTGACCCTAGGAAATCTTTTTTTCTAAACTCACAGGTTTCTGGAAATATTCAGGATGACAGAAGACTAGCCTAATTTCTGTAAAAGCTAGTACTTTCCCCCCCCACTGGCATCTTGAGGGAGTTGCTTTTTCTCTCTCCAAGTTAAAAATACTCACTACCATGGAAAGAAGTGATTTTACTTAGCCGATTGCCAGAATCTGAAATACATATTCAGAAAGAGGGAATCCCCTCCCATATACATAATGCATGAGTTTCGTGAAGGCTTCTCTTCACACACGCTTCCCACCCAAGGCTTTGAATATTTAATTTCTCTGCAATAACAAGTTCAGAAAGAGATTTTTTTAAAGGCACAAAACCTCACTAATGTTAAACATTCACTGGCTTTCAGCAGGAGCTGTTCTGTTTATGCAATTATAACTTTTAAAAGAGAGTAATTCTATCTCTTGCCAAAGAGAGCTCAAAATAAATAAGATTATGCATAGATGCTCCTGTATTGGCACAGTTTCAGTATTTCCAGATTGCCCTAGTGCAAGTGTAGCACCCTGCTTGTGGTTAACGCTTAGCTGGAATGAAATATTCAACGCAGCAATAGAGAAATTAAAATAATAATTTATTTGTCAGACAAATAAATGAGAGACACAGTGGTATATGGTTACCAAAGCTCTGCCCACTCCAGCCCTGATGGCCAGCACTTATATTTCCTCAGCCCAGCCCCCTTGCTCCTCCTTTGGCTGCCTCTGTCCAATCAGCCTGGTTGAAATTCCTATTGGCTGTTTGCTAGAACCAATCATAAAAGATACACCCATTTCCTATTACCTTTTATGGGAGACAAACAGCTATATTTCCTTCTATCCATAAATGGCAGACAAGTAGCCATATATCTTACATTTACCTCGACCAGGCACCTTAATTACCAGATAACCTTTGGCCCCTGTTGCCCTATTCACTGCAAAACAGATGGCTAAAGCAGATGGTGCATGGTTTTTAATTTTTATCTTAAAGAGATCTTGGGTTCACCTTCTCACACACCATCTATGAAATAAGAATCTAACATAAGAATCTAACATTTCTTACTTTCTAAATCCTTTGCATACTTACATTTAAGCCAATATATTTCATACATAACATATATAGATTTTTAGAAGAAAGGGAACTTAGTAAAAGCTAATTTCTCTAAGTTCTCTAAAGCTTCAAAGCAGTTTCAGAGAGTTGCTTTGCCTAGTCCAGCTGCTGTTTCCATTTGCCCTTTTAACCTTATGAAAATGTGGCTCAAGTTTCTAATGGGAGGCACAATAATTCTTACTATTTACCAACTCTTAATTGTGTTTTTGCAGCTCGATTGTATTCTGTAATTTGTATGGTCAATATGACCTTTTGCTCCTAGCCTGTAATTTCCTTTTACAACCCTGAAGTACTCGTCTCCTGCAATAAATCAGTGGGGCCCTTGAACAGGAAGATAAACATCTGCCAAAGTCTTTTTAGCCAGCTAGTCTTCTGCCTGGCATACAAACATTTGCAAATATATTTTTTTAAGCTCATTTTAAAATACAAATCTTGATCAGATGCCTCACAAGAGACTTGAACTGTGCAGCTTTACTCAGGCAAAGTCTTGCAAGGGTATGCATCTTGTACATACTTACAAGGGTGTAGGCCCGACTGAACACAGTGAGACTTACTTCTGAGTAAATAGGCATAGGATCCGTCTGCATGAAACTGTAGGGCAGGGGAAGGATGAGAAAGTAGTAATTGCCACACTATCTTTCTGCCAAGGACCCAGATCCACACTCACTGAGTTGTTGGAATACAACACTGTACAGTGGTACCTCAGGTTAAGTACTTAATTCGTTCCAGAGGTCCGTTCTTAACCTGAAACTGTCCTTAACTTGAAGCACCATTTTAGCTAATGGGGCCTTCTGCTGCTGCCACGTCGCCGGAGCACGATTTCTGTACTCATCCTGAAGCAAAGTTCTTAACCTGAAGCACTATTTCTGGGTTAGCGGAGTCTGTAACCTGAAGCATATGCAACCTGAAGCATATGTAACCCAAGGTACCACTGTATTCCTAAAACATCGTCCTAAGTCAAAGCCAAACACTGCACAGCCTAATATTAGCTATGAGTCCAATTTCAAGGTACTAGTTTTGGCATATATAACCCTATATAGCTTGGGACCAGGATACCTGAAAGATCATTTCAACCATTCTTTCTAACTGGGACATATATTGCTACCACATTCCCCTGACCACATACATTTAAATGCAGATTATTTGTGTTCTAAAGCTACAATCCTGTACCTTCTTACCTGGCAATATCCTCAAAATGACACTTTTCTATAGGCATGTGTAGGCACTGTTTTCTTCTCTTGCGGAGCAAAGGTAGCTGAAATATACCGGTAACCAGAATAAGTTTACATAAGGGATCACCATACCATATGTGTGGTATGGAGCATATGGGAAAATAGGGACATAAAAACACCTTTGTATGACCTCTTAAGTGTTGGCATTTGGAGTTAAAATGTTCTGCAGAACTTTTATTAACTTAATTAACTTAATACTGAATCCCTTTTGGAGGAGCACACTTTACCCTGGATATAATCACACGGAGACTTGGAGTTTAGGGGAAAATAAGATAGCTAGGAAATAGATGCTTGATAGGAAATATCCTAGTTCTAACTAAGGTGGAGATACCTTGAGCCATGCTTGCTCTTTCATCTCAGTAATTTACAGATGGTCTTCAAGGAAAACAAAGAGTAATCAATCTGAAGTGATGCTAAAATGTGGGTCACTAAGGCCAGGCTATCCTGGTCCAGAAACAGCTGCAGTTGATGCACCAGCTATAGCTAGGCAGATTTTATAGATGATGATAATATAGATGGTATAGGAGAGCTACTACGTGTATATAAATACAAGAGCAGAATGAACCCCAAAGGGTTTAAAAACTTGCTTTTGATTGAAGGCCCAACACCTGTTTCTCCTCTCCTGTGAGAGGACCTAAATGACTGTGATACTGTCACACAACCTGAGATGGAAATCACGGGAGAAAAATGTGTTGCTTTGCTTTAAGACAGTGGTGGAGCTATATGCAGGTTTTTTCCCCTAGTTGTTAATAAAGCTGATGTGAAATGGATGGGGGAGGAAGCTAACCCTTCTCACTGATGCAAATATTTTTTACAATGTGCTTTGTCTCTGAGATTTTTTTAATGCCAAGGCCCAGATAAGTCAGCTGGGATTTCAGAAATATTAAGCACAACTGTGAGGCATTAGTAGCTAGTATCTTTTTTTAAGTGGTAGGGCTGGCGCCTTCCCCAAACCAGGATTTTTTACAGCATCCATGAAGAAAAGAGTGATTTTAAAAATGTCAGTGTGCCCTGCTTTCCTCCCTGAGAAACATCAACTGCTCTGTAGGCAGAGGGAATGCCTTCCGTTTAAGAAAGAAGGAACGTGACTTTCAGACAACATCTCTCATTTTGAAACTAAGCCATATCAGGCGACATAAATTCATGCTTTTGGGAGTGGAGCAGGGAGGATGGGACAGGCACATATATTGTACACCCAATACCAAACCCCACAAAACTATAAATATGGCAGAGCTTTTAGAAGATCAGGAAACACTTGCACATGGTTAGAACAAAACAAAATAAAATCCAGCCTATTAAAAACGAGCTACGTTTCTCCTGAAGCTGAAAGAACTTGCCATTTCGGCCAGATACTCCTTGCTGCTCCTTGCTGCTGCCTACCAGCTGTCATCCACCAGAAAAGGCCTACAAACATAAGAGGGGTCTCACCCTAGGGCACTCTATCTAGTGCCCCCTCAAACATGGAGCTGGGCGAGGGCCAAACTACACTGCTCAGCGGGGGTGGGAACCTGTGACACACATACACCAGATGTTGCTTGACTACAATTCCCATCATGCCTGACCACTGGCCACGCTGGCTAGGGCTGATGAGATTTGGAGCCCCACAACAGTTGGATGGCCATCGGGACTCTACCCCTGCTATTCTGCAATGTAAAATATTGGTGGTATAACTTGCACTTTTAATGTCAGGATCACAATAACCAGTGCCATGAACACCTCCTTCGTTCTCTTAGAACGACAATGGCGCCCACCTGACAAGTGTTGGAACCTAGTTCCAGCAAGTTCCACCTGAAAAAGCCCTAACAATAACTATATATTACCTCAGCAAACAGGAATTCTCAGAAACACGCATAAGGAGGGAAAAATCAGTGTAGGAAGGTGGCCTCCTTAGCGATTCTAATAACCATTGTGCCTCAACTACAAAGTCCTCTTCCCCAGCCAATCTTGCTTCTGGTTGGGTGGCCGCCTGCCCTATTTTTCAGAGTGCACTCCTCTGTTTGAAAGCAACCTCTGTCTGAAGGGCTGTCCAGTTTCAAAGTAAAGAATGATAAGAATGGAAAGCTGTGGTCTTACAAGTTACCAGTGCCTTAGCAATGACATTTGTAAAACCTCTCTGGAAGCCTTTCTCATCAGGAAAAAAATGCTTAAGATAAATAAATAAATCAGTTGCCCATCAACAGTTAGCACCTGACTGAGCAGATACACACCTGGCTTGTCTCCTCAACTAGGATGAGATGTATTGTATTAGTATAATAATTAGTTCTAAAATGCCAATTTTACTCATGAGAAGAGAAGACTCCCTGGAAAAGACCCTGATGTTGGGAAAGGTTGAGGGCACAAGAAGAAGGGGACTACAGAGGACGAGATGGTTGGACAGTGTTCTCGAAGCTACAAACATGAGTCTGACCAAACTGCGGGAGGCAGTGGAAGACAGGAGTGCCTGGCGTGCTCTGGTCCACGGGGTCACGAAGAGTCGGACACGACTAAACGACTAAACAACAACAAAATGCCAATTTTATGCAAATCTGTGTCCTCTTTGATCTTCCTTTTTGGTGATGCATTCTCTCTCTCTCTTAACACGTAAGTGGCTTCTTCTGATCCAAGAATCTGTTTGGATACGGATTGATGAAACTGTAGTTTGCAGGGAAGAATCAGCCGGCAGGGGAAGGGTTAAGCACCCCTTGCTCCCTCACCAGTTCTCCCTGCAAATGTCGCCTCCAGCGCCCATGTTAGCACTGTGAGACAAATGTATTTCTCTCATAATGTGTAATTGCATCTAATTGCCTGGCAGAAGGGTGAGCAGGCAGAAAAAAAGAGCCAAAGGTAAGATACATAATATATGTCTGAGCAATAACAAGTGTAAACAGCAGCTGCTCAGGCTTAGAGGCATTATAGCAACAATTATAATCACATTATAACTACACATTACAAAGGATGCTGCTTGAAACTGGCCAAGGTTTCATTGTGATGGCACCACTGAGGGGGCGAAACTACACAAATGAACATCAACTCAAATGAGGGCTGGGCTCTCAAACCATAGGCCATTATTTCCACCTGCCCTGTGAGAAATAGAAGAGAGAGCAGGCAGCAAGGAATCCCTCTTCTGTCCTGAGATGAACCTGCCCTTAGATCTTCATCCCTGGCTCCCTTCTTTAAGGAAGACTCAGAGGACAATGACAAGAGAGAGGGCCTTTTCCGCTCTGACTCCCTATTTATGTGACCCTCTCCACCATGGTCCACTTTGAGTCTTCTTTGACATATTTGGCACCTGATAAAAATGTCCATTTTCCCAGGTTGTTTATGGACTAATGATGCTGTTTGGTCAGTGGTGCTGCTTAAGTTTTCTGCTACTGGGATGGTGTGTTGCTTCATGGATTATAAGTGTTTTTCATTGTAATGCCCCAGATTCAGCTAACTTGGTGCTCAAAGAAAACTCCATCAGTTCAGGGAATTGTGGGTGGGGCAGGGGAGCAATTAAGAGCATTACTCTTTAATGGGCTTTCAATCAGTAGTTTGAACGACTACAGACCAGTTGCACTGACTCCAATCATCATGAAGTGTTTTGAGAAACTGATGCGCCGTCATATTATTTCCTGTCTTCCATCAACTTTTGACAACTACCAGTTTGCATACAGGGCAAATAGATCCACAGAGGACGCTATCACCACCACTCTCCATGCTGCTCTGTCCCATCTGGAGCAGCCGGGGAGTTATGTGAGGCTGCTGTTTGTGGACTTTAGCTCAGCTTTTAACACTATCCTCCCCCATAGACTGGTGTCCAAGCTAGAGGCGATTGGACTCTCCAACTCCACCTGTCTCTGGGTTTTGGATTTTTTGTCAGAACGTTCTCAGAGGGTTAGAGTAGGGTCACATATGTCCACAGCCCTTAGCCTTAACACCGGCTCACCACAGGGTTGTGTGTTGAGTCCCCTGCTCTATGCTCTCTATACGTATGACTGTACAGCCACCTATTCCAGCAACAAAATCATCAAGTTTGCTGATGACACTACGGTGGTAGGGCTCATTTCAGGAGGGGATGAGTCCGCCTATCGGGACGAGGTGGAGCGGCTCTGTGTTTGGTGTGGAGAGAACAATCTGGCTCTTAATACGGCTAAGACCAAGGAATTAGTGGTGGATTACAGGAAAAAAAAGGCGGACATTCAGCCCTTGCATATCAATGGGGAACGGGTGGAGAGGGTGGCGGAATTCAGGTTTTTGGGAGTAACTATCGATCAGGGCATGACTTGGAGCGCAAATACCACTGCTCTGGTGAAGAAGGCCCAGCAGAGAATTTATTTCCTCAGACTTTTAAAGAAGAACAATCTGAGTGAGAGACTGCTGGTGTCCTTCTACCGAGGCTCCATAGAGAGCATTCTTACATACTGTATTTGTGCTTGGTTCTCCAGTTGTACAGCTAGGGAGAGGAAGGTGCTCCAGAAGGTCATAACCACAGCACAAAGGATTATTGGTCAACCTCTCCCATCTTTGGAAGAATTGTACGGTTCCCGTTGTCTTAGGAAAGCAAACAACATCCTGCAGGATTCATCTCACCCGGGATACAGTCTGTTTGCACTACTGCCTTCTGGCAGGAGATATAGAAACATCAAGTCAAGGACAAATAGACTGAAAAACAGTTTTTACCCGAGAGCTGTGGCCCTTTTGAATGCTGTAACTCGATAGTGTGACCTGGGAGATTGATGGGTGTGGGTGTGGCTGGAATGTGGTTTGTTGGTTGTTGTTGTTGTTTTGCTTTTGTTGTTTTTAAGGGATGGCATCCAATTTCGTTGCACTTGTGCAATGTTGCACGTGTGTAATGACAATAAAGAATCTATCTATCTATCTATTACACTGTTTTCTGTGTAATATATAGTTTGACCTGGATATTTTAAAATTAAAAGTATATTTTATTGCACATCATTTAATAATGTCTTAATAGAATACCCAGCACCACAAAAACTGGCCCATACTAACAATCTATTATTAAGTATTAGCAGCACAGTTGGGTGGCATTCTTCACCCAAACACAAGCAACAACCCTAGAATGCTGAAAAAAACAATAACAGCACACCTTCTCCCACAATTCCTACAACCCTTTGATCCACATTCCATCATTTTGCGGCCAATAAACACATGGCTTGCACTTTCTTATTTTGCTTATTCTGCTGCTAGCTGGAGAGTCCAGAGCTGCTACTCTGCAGAATTCAACTTCTGGTTTGCTGAGCTATTCTGTGGGGTGCTTTGCTTCTTGTTTACTTGGCCGTACACCACTGAGGCTTGCTCATTTTGGCTAATCTAAAACAGCAGTTTCTATTGTAATTCAGATCAGGAACTTCTGGGTTTTAAGTACATCTCCCCTAAGGCAGATAATAGAAGGCTGCTATTCTTGCTTGCTATATGATGGCAAGTTTTTTTTAAGCATGAGCAGAAACAATGGATAATGCTTGCTATATTTGTAATTATGGAGCAACAATTGCCCATCTATGGATTCACATTTTGTTTCAATCTGAAATGCTTGAACATTTTTCCTACTGTTCCAATAAATTTTAACTAGCTTTTACTGACTTTAGGAAAGCTAGGATCTCTACAAATTTGTCTCACCTTCAGCCTCTTGCTGAAGCAAGCAGCTTTCATTTCAGCTATTGGCTAAACTACAGTGCCTCTTCTGACTCAAGCCTTTGCTTTGAAATAGATGTGGCTGGATCTAGAACATCTCAAATTCAGCGGTTTAAAAAGACATTTTTAGAACAAAATGTTTCTCTTCTGTAGATGGTCATGTAAGTTCTTGCTTAATGAGGAATCTTCTAGCCAGGGGAAAAGAAAACAATTTCTTTTTCACAACCCAACAGAGTAATTCTTTTGTCTCTTTGCTAGTTTTAATAAGCTGAGCAGCATAAAAGCATCTTCACTTCTGAGTGTGTGTCCCTCTTCCCAAAATGTCTACCTTTTTCAGCTTTCTCCCTCCACCCACCTCACCCCTAGTCTTGCTGTCTCTCATATGCACAACTAACAACTTCTCCAAACCTACTGCAAGATTCTCTTTAACAATAAGGCTACTGTTATGTACTGAGTTGAATAGGATCCAAACTGCAGCAGTCTGATTGGTCCTAGAACAATAGGATCCAAAAGGCTGTAGTCTGATTGGTCCTAGAACAATAGGATTCAGAATGCAGCAGTCTGATTGGTCCTAGAACAATGCAGCAGTATGATTGGTTGGCAGGAACCACCCAATCATGCTCCAGATAGAAGTGAATCCACAACCTGATTGGCTTACAGTAGAATTCCGGAATTAGCCAATCATGTGCAGCCCATTGTGTAAATAATGTATATAAAGCAGATACTTTGAGGGGACACTCATTCATTCCTCCTCACCACTATGAGCTGAATAAGGAGCATGAAATCACTTTGCGACTCTGAGTATATTTCAGCTACTAAGATTTAGAATGCCAAGTACCGTATTTCAAAAAACAAACTAGCCTGTGCAAACATTTGTGTACTCCCATGTAAGTTGCACAGCAAAAATGACCGCAATGAAGTTGTGGAGGCCACTGTGACCCACTGATTTAGACTGGGGATGTATGTGCTCTATCCTGCAGTTGAACAACCTTGAGTGGCTGACAGCACATCACAAGAAATGACACAAGCTAGGCTAACCTCCTTACCTGTCCCTCTTATACTATTTCAAGCCCCACATTACATGGAAAACTGTTGTAAGATGCAGCACTGCTAGTTTGCAACCGTCACATCCAAAGCCGCACATTTAAAGCACATTTAAAGCGCATGGTTTCCCCCCAAAGAATCTTGGAAAATGTATTTTGTTAATGGTGCTGGGAATTGCAGCTTGCGGTGGACTACAGTTCCCAGGATTATTATTTTGGGGGGGGGATACTGAGCGAAGGTAAGAAAAATTGGGTTCTTACTCGCCCTTTGCTTTGCACCCCTTCTGAATTGTCCGAGCAGAGACCAACGGCCGCCCTTGGCAAAAAACAGCGCCGTCTTTGAACGGCTTCAGAGGCAAGACTTGCGAACCCCTTACCGGCCATCGAGGGGCGCTGTGAGTTCAGCTCCTCGCTGGGCGAAGCTCCGGAAGCCGCTCTGCTCCTCTCTATGGCAGCATTCCACCCCGCGAATTCCCTTGAGCGCAGGAAGAGGCGGTGGAGGGTGGGTGGGAAAGGAGGAGAAAGCGACTTCTGAACAACACGGCTCGCTATTGGTGCGTGCGCACACGCTCAAGCCAATGGCGATGCCCGTTGCTTGAATCCGGCCCGCCTGGGCGAGCCATCTTGCTGCTCGCTCTGCAGACCGCTGAGCTGTACATTCTCGGTCCGAAGGGAAGTGGAGCAGCCATGCCGCACTATCAGACCTGGGAGGAGTTCACCCGCGCGGCCGAGAAACTCTACATGTCCGACCCCATGAAGGTAATTTGGGAGAAGCGAGGAGGCTCGCAAGCTTTTGCTGAAGAGGCTGCGGGGGGGCGGGGAAGTGTCTGGTCGGATGTCTTGCCCACAAGGTCTGCCAGGATCTTGTGATACCTAATAGCTCCTAGCTTTGATTTACGTCTATTATAGGCGCGCCGGTCTGACTAAAACGTCCAGAGCTCGTAGTTGTGATCCTGAAAGTCTTCACGTGGTTTATTTTTTAAGGTTCTTTCCTTTGAATTCGTTTGTGAAACTGTTTTGGCTCTCACCCCGGGTTTGGGGGAAAGAAGCATTTTTTAAATGGCTGTAGGAAAATATCCCTCGGATAGTGGTTTCCATATAAGATGTAAGCATTCATGCGAACTTTGCCCAGTCACATTCTTCCAGTTCGAGAAGCTGGTCTAGATTTGGGAAGGTATTGTGAGCAGATAGGGAAATGTGTGACTCAATGGTGTGCATTCCTTTTAGGAATCAAAGGACACCTAAGGTAAATGGGTTTGGGCAAACGGGTTAGTAAAATGAATGAAAGGGCTACTAATCCCTGCAGAGCTATTTTCACAGCTGGACTGAAAAACTATGCTTCTGTGCTTTTGAGTGCGAAGATGACAGTCATTTATTCACCCATAAGATGTTGCTTCTTTCATTTCAGGTGCGTGTGGTACTGAAATATCGGCACTGCGATGGTAATCTGTGCATTAAAGTAACAGATGATGTAGTTGTAAGTAAAGCTCCTGCAGTATATTGATTTGGGCAGGCTGGGAAATGTTTGGGGCATCTGCCAAAGTTGACCTGTGGGGGTGGGGAGATAAAGATCTGGCCCTTTGGGCCAAAAGCAATCCCTAAGCTAAATTATTTGGATGAATAGTCTTTAATATAGTCAGCTGAAAACTGCATGTGGTGGTTTTTGCAGCAAAACAGGTGGTACTTTATTAGTTCCTCCATTGGTCTATGCAAATCTCACTTCCTATCTTGAGCTTATTTCCTTCTGGTTTGCATCATCCCTTGTATGTAGGGGGTGGGGCTAATGAGGAAGGTTGCTACACAGGCAAATGGTAAGATGAAGAGTTAAGCAGCCTCTGCCCGCTTGACACTCCTCCACTGAAAGTAGATGCAGACTATCTGCTTACTAAATGTTTAGTGCTCTGGTCCATGGGGTCACGAAGAGTTGGACACGACCAAATGACTGAACAACAAACAATGCATTTGGATGCCTCCTATGTTATCATAACAAAATTAGGCTTGATGGTACCTGAGCTCAAGGAGCAATTTTTCATCTATATTTGGATATTATTCAAAGCCATTTTGAATCACAATTGTAGAACATTTCAAAACAGCACTACACTGATTTTGACTGCTGATTTTAGAACTACATTTGTGTGTGTGTGGAGGTGGTGTTTCTTAGAATTCCTGAACAACACTGGCATCTAATATTTAAAAAGTTGGTAGATTATTGGGGCATCTCCTATTGTATATCAAAGTTTACCCTAAATGCTCAATGGAGAAATTATTTTATCATCTTTAATGCCTTCAAACCATTTCCTTAAGTCTTCCATATAGGGCTATGCCTATGGGACTATTTATTTTTATTTATTGCAAATAATGATAATAATAATAATAATATGTCCCCAGTCACATTTATATCCCACCTTTTTCTCCATAGAACTCAAGATGGTGTAAATGGTTTTCTCACTCCTCATTTAATCCCCACAGCAACCCTGTGGGGTTGGTTAGGCTGAGAGGCAGTGATTGGCCCAAGGTCACCTAGTGAGCTTCATGGCTGAGTGGGGATTTGAACCCTGATCTCACAGATCCTCCTCTGACCCTCTAACCACAACACCACAGTAGGTGGGGCATTAAGCTTTCAGAAAAAAGCATTGCACTTTAAAATTTGGAAATAGTGAAATATTAATCTCGGACTCAACAACATACATTTTTTAAAAAAAAAACTACTAAAGCTTCAGCACATAATTAGAAATGACTTTAACAGTAGTGGACAAATGTAATTCCTGTGTATTCTATATGTAAAGCTCTTTGAGTTTACTCAAAGAATGCTAAAACAGTTAGGCATTATGGTCCATAGGATGGCCAGTTCTAGTTCTTTGTTAGCTTTTTATTGAAGGGCATATGAAAAATCCTTTGTATGTCCCATGTAGTCCAGCTTTTACTTTCTAACAGTGGCAAGCCAGATGTGTCTGAAACTCACAAATCAAGGTGAGGGCTATTTCTGTTTGACCCAATCATCTGGTACTTGCTATCCTGGCTAGCAGGCTAGCTGTTACGCCGCTCCTTTGAAATCTATCAATGTAGTGCAGCACCAAGCTGTTGTTGTTGTTGTTGTCATCGTCTTTGAAGAACTGAACAGAAATGAGAATCTGCTTTGTTTCAGAAAAATTGAATAAAATGAAATTGTGATGTTTATTGTATCTGCAAAACATGTGCTAAATCAGCTCTTTTTGCACCTGTATAAAACCAAGACCTGGGATATTGTTTTAGAAACAATAATAGCTGGTCCCCCTTTAAGACTTTCCAGAACCTGCTGTGTTCACAAGTCCAGTTTTAACAAACTGGTTCTGTTCCAGTTTTACTGTTAGCTTTTCAGAATTTGTTAGCTGCTTCTAAATAAATTTGTTGTCTTCACCACAAAATATTGCAGAACTTACATCTGAATAAAGTTGTATCACACTGCATAGTTAACCTGCTTTTAAAAGAAGTGTTGTCTTTTAATAAAAAACGGGTCAGAAATTCAGAATACAGTATTTTGGTGAAATAATTCTCTTGTGGAAGAAATGGAAATATTTTTTTCCTGCCAACATTATGAGTCTGGAATGCCTCATGTTGCATGCTCATTGGCCCATATCTGAAGGCAAACAGATGTGTCTCAGGCTAAGACTTCAGGCAAATAAGAAAATAAAGGTATGTTTTTTGGAGAAAGATTCTACACAGTTATATTTAATATTTACTTCCACTCAATAAATAGTGTTTAAGGTTGGAGTCATGGTTCAGGTAGCTAACCTTAGGCAGCTTTCTTAACTTCCCTGAAAGCACTGTGATGATGATGATGATGATAATAATAATAATAATAATAATAATAATAATAATAATAATAAAATTTTATTTATATCCCGCCCTCCCCAGCCAAACTGGGCTCTAACATCAAAGTAGTTGCCCTTTTCACAGGCTAGGAATGTAGGAAAATGTAGGAATAAGGGCATATTTTAAAGGACAGCTTTTTAAAAAGTGTCCTTATGCTCTATTTCAGTTATAATACACTATCTAATACCTAAGCTACAACTTCTCTACACACTTACTTGTGAGAAAGCCTCATTAAACTTGGTAGGGCTTCTAGGTAAATCTGCACTTCATTGGGTTGCACGTGTTGTTTGAGAAGTGTGTTTCTAACAGTGTGGATGAGTAACTGTGTTTGACATTACCATCCTTGCAACAACTTAAGTGAAAGGTATTTTCTGTCGTTAAAAGTACCATGCATTGTAAACCAAAATTGGACTGTGGGAAAAGTTGTGTGTTCTCAAAATACAGTAGCACAAATTTCAAAACAAATGTTGTTCAATATAGCACAATATCTTTTATTTCTGGTGCAACATTCTCTAAAAAGCATCTTCTTGATGTCTTGGGTAAATCAAAATTAAAGCTATCATTCTCTCCCTCACCCTTTTTTCTTTCAGTGTCTGCTCTATAGGACAGACCAGGCTCAAGATGTAAAGAAGATAGAGAAATTCCACAGTCAACTAATGCGACTCATGGTAGCCAAAGAATCCCGCAGTGTTGTCATGGAAACAGACTGAATAGCTGGAAATAAAATGAATGCTCCAGTCATATTTCACAGAAGGAAAATATCACTGGATTTGGGCAGATTTTTCGACAGAAGAAGTGTGGCATAAAGTGGATTGTAAAGGGGGTTTTGTAAGGATTTTCAGGCTCCACTTCAGAGTGGTGAGAGGACTATATGCTTTCATTTGAAAGCCTCTATTTATTTTTTTAATTTGAGCAAAAGAGTATATCCTCTGCTGGAAATACTGAAGGTTAAAATATGTTAGGGTAGATTTGTACGTTTTCTTTTGTAAATCTCAGCACTGCTTAAAAATAAATGGGAGGAAGCAAGTGTGCTCCTCTGAGGGGACTTCAAGATGCTATCATAGAGGAGTTTTTGCTTGTTCCTAATGAATTTTATGTTGCTGTGTTGGCTAAAGTGAGAAGAACAATGAATTACTAATGTAGAAATGGGGTGTGATAAGCCTTTATGTATGGATATATTGAGTTAGCGATAGCATCTTCCAAAACTGATTAAAATTGCCAAAATAAATAGTTGGCAATACAGCTAAGCCTGTGTATAAACATTTTAAGGATCTGAAAAACTGATACTGGCCTGAAAATCATCAATATATATCGACTACTTAGTTGTTATCTAAAATTTGATAAGGAATAAACTTCTGTTCATGACAGGCAAGTGTTCACAGAAACAGATTCAGGACTTTATTTGGAGTGTCTTATTCTGGATTTGCCCAATGTGGTTTTTTGCAGCTAAAACATCTGTAAAAGTTTTTAAAATAACCTTTACCACATTGCTTTCACTTTTTAAGCTTTAAATGTTTCTGTTGTTATAAAGGTATCATAATCACCAAACACTAAAATTGGTGCTACAGTATGAGTGGTATTACATATTGTTAAATACAGCAGTTGAGAGAGGGAAAGCTTAGCTACTACATAAATTGTATGTATGTATGTACTTCGTGTCAAATCATAACTGTTTTCATGATGCCTCTTCTCCAAGAAAGCAGTCTTTTCATATTGTCCTCATATGCTATAGAAACCATTACACGGGGGTGTTGGTTACACAAGTATGCTTCATACAGCTTGGTGATGTGTCTGATGCCACTTCAGGTGCTGATATGAGATCAGCAAAATAAAATACTTGCCAGTACCACTGCCTCTCCTAATGTTGCCTTTCTCCAGAATTTATATTGCATTAATATAAAAATCTTTGCTTCTCGTTGGGATTGAACTCCAGTCATTTTCACCTTTTACAGTTGGTGTGCTATAGAGAGGTTCATTCTTGTGTTTGCTTATTTTTTCAGCATTATACTGCAACCATTTCAAAGGCCAGCTGCCTTCCATATGCTTCCTACTAAAGCACTTGTTTCCCCCGGTTTCTTCAACATAGTGAACCTAGTCGTAGTCCGCGTTTAAAGGCAAAGGGGCCCCTGAACGTTAAGTCCGATTCTGGGGTTGCGGCACTCATCTCGTTTTACTGGCCGAGGGAGCCAGCGTTTGTCCGCAGACAGCTTCCGGGTCCTGTGGCCAGCATGACTAAGCTGCTTCTGGCGAACCAGAGCAGCGCACGGAAACGCCGTTTACCTTCCCGCTGGAGCAGTACCTATTTATCTACTTGCACTTTGACGTGCTTTCAAACTGCCTAGGTTGGCAGGAGCAGGGACCGAGCAATGGAGCTCACCCCATCGCGGGGATTCGAACCGCCGACCTGATCAGCAAGCCCTAGGCTCTGGTTTAGACCACAGCGCCACCCGCGTCCGCATTTAAAGTACCCTATATTCTTTTTTGCTTGTGTAAAACCCTGATACAGTGGTACCACGGGTTAAGTACTTAATTCGTTCCGGAGGTCCATTCTTAACCTGAAACTGTTCTTAACCTGAAGCACCACTTTAGCTAATGGGGCCTCCTGCTGTTGCCGTGCCGCCGGAGCACAATTTCTGTTCTCATCCTGAAGCAAAGTTCTTAACCTGAAGCACTATTTCTGGGTTAGCGGAGTCTGTAACCTGAAGCGTATGTGACCCGAGGTACCACTGTATTAAAAAACTGAACTATGCAGCCTGTTTACTTTCTGTACATGCACACCAGTTTGTACAATGAGTGCAAGCCATACCTTTGCCTTGTGTACACAGAGCGTTATGGACTACATTTTCTTACCTTCCCTCTCTGAGGTGGGTGAAGCCTGAGCAAACGTTGGAGAGGAAGAGGGAAAAGTTGGAGCATGGAATAAGATAAATACAAGCAGATGGGAATAACTGGCATCATGCTTTAAGTTTGATCTCTCTTTGCCTTTTGGTCCTTCTGTTCTCATAACAAAAGGAACCTGCTGGATCAGGCCATCCGTTCTAGCATCCTGTTTTCACAGTGGCCAGCCAGATGCCTATGGGAAACCCAAAAGCAGGAATTGAGCAGAACAGGAGACTAGCTATCTGTGTTTACCACCAACCGGTATTCAGAAGCATACTGCTTCTTCTGATCATACTGTCTCTTGTGATTGTGCTGAGGGAGGGAGAATGGCCCAAGCCCATATCTTGACCTGACCATGTAAACATTAAACCATAGTTTAGTGTTAAGTCCAAACATACAGGTTCTAAGGAGCTGGATAGGCAGATAGATTACTTCTACATGACTCAAATGACATTTAAAACCTTTTCTAGTCAAGGGTTGCATTTCAGCTTTTGCCTAATCATGCCTTGTTGAGGAAGGCTGTGCTCTATATCTTACTGTGAATGAGCAGTGTTTGTTCTTGGCTTCCTAATTCTGGTTTATTTGGGTTAGGAAATCATGGTTGGTTGCTGCTGTTCACACTAAGTAAGAGAGCAGCAACATGCACTGGTTTATGACTTGCCCTGATGGAACATGGCCAATTATTTACTTGTAAAAGCCAAGTACTGTGTATGCAAAGGATTCTTCTCAGCCTCAGGTTTGAGTGACAATGAATGGTAAATGACTGATCTCTTATTTTTTATTAAAATGCTCTTTTATTCTTAAAATACTAGCGGCTCTGAAAGTATATAATCTTAGTAGCACCATACAGGTGGATGTGTTTCCTAGAAAAGGCTACTTTTGTTTTGTTTTTCTTGTTTCCCTAAATTTTCATTTATTCTACTTGATCCCATGTATGTTTAGTCAGACCTTCATGGTGTGTAGTGGTGGTTGTTTTTCAGATAATTGTGTTTGGGATTTTATCTATAGAGAATGCTGAGGACTAGGCAACCATATTTCACACTGAAAAGCCACTAGCATCCTATAAACGTGTAGCTATGATGGCACATTGGGGATGTGTTTAGCACAATTACAATTGCAGCTTGCTACTGCATATTTCATACAACAGAGTGAACTTGTTTAGCTGGTTATCTACTGTTCACTTTCTTTCCTAACTGGTAACTGGCTCCACTTCCTTTTCTCAATTCTGTATGAGGCTACCATGTGCTAGATGCAATGATAGTTATTAAAAGCATCCGAGTCATCCTTGCTGTAATGCTGCAGTTAAAAAGTGGTTCATCAATACAGTATTATCACATCTAATCAAGAGCGTACCTTATGAAATATGTAACTGGGCTTAATTTTTCCTTCCTCTGATTTTTTTTTAATCTATATTTGTGGTGATGGTACAGTGCAAAGTATTGATAGCAGGGTCTACTTGATTAGGGTGACAAAGGCATATATCAGAATAATTATGGGTTTTACTTACTCAGCATATCTTATATCTTTTTTTTTAAAATAATATTTATTACTTTTAAAGATTACAGAGACCAGGCACTTAGAATTTTTTAGAACAGTAGACCCTATATTAGTGCTGTGTTCTTAATGGCCTCCTGGCACCCACAGTAACATCCCCTCCAAAAATCAAAAGCAGGTGTGAATATACAAAATGAAGGCCTTGGGATATTGGTCCATCAATGGTTATGAAGGTCTCACTGAAGAATTAAAAAATTGCCTGCTAGGGCGTCATTTTCTTCCTAAAAATCTAGCCAGGCTAGAAATAACCTCAAGGCCTTTCCTATTACCTTTCCCCCCTTCCCTGACATTTTATCTGTGTTTTGTTTTATGCGCTGCCTCATACTGTTACATGTTATTTTTATATTGTTAGATGACTTGACCATATTCATGGAAATTGATTGTACAAATATAAGAAATTCCATTAGTTTTTTAAAAGCTGAAACATGGTTTTTCTACAGAATGCAGGAAGGAGAGTTCAGAGGTCCTAGAGATGTGTGTGTGTGTTCTAATCATTGAGGAAGTACTTATTGCAGTACAGCCTCTCCGCACTCTCAAGTGATCAGCACAAAGGCTCCTGGTGACTCATGCACTGCTTTCAGCGCCTAAAGGGGGTGGAGGTAGAATGGAGGAATCCCCACTCACAGGTGTCCTGTTATAAGTGGGGATTCCCCTGTAGTTTGATCCTGATAAGAAATTACTTTGAAGAATTCACATAAGGAAAACTGACACCAGTGAATGATCATGTTTGTATACCAAATTTTGCCCTGAGCTAGCTAACGACGTGTGTTAATTATCTCTCGTACCACACCTAAAACTTTTCATGCTGGCACATCCACAGGTGAACAAGAAGAGTAATCAAGTTGGCATGCAAAGAAAGGCAACATAAAGCATTCAACAATTGATCGCTATGAGGCATAATGTGAATTTATTTTTATTTTATTTTTTAAAAGATGCCTTATTCCTAGATGCTTAAAATCCCTTTGAAAGAATTGAAAAACCCTGTCTTCAGTGTTTGTACTGAATTACCGTATTTTTCGCTCTATAAGACGCACCAGACCACAAGACGCACCTAGTTTTTGGAGGAGGAAAACAAGAAAAAAAATAATCTGAATCTCAGAAGCCAGAACAGCAAGAGCAATCACTGCATAGTGAAAGCAGCAATCCCTCTTGCTGTTCTGGCTTCTGTTATAGCTGTGCAGCCTGCATTTGCTCCATAAGACGCACACACATTTCCCCTTACTTTTTAGGAGGGAAAAAGTGAGTCTTGTAGAGCAAAAAATACAGTAAGTCTTCCAATGTACTGTCACAGTATGTACTAATTCGGTATCAAATATTTATGTCAAGGGACAAGTTGATACCACCCTCATAGATCCAGACCTTACATAACTATATATCTTTCAGAAATATCCATATGCAGGATCTAACGATATAAAACCAGAGTGGGTGAGAGAGATCTGGAAAAAAGCTAAAGGTAGACTAACAAAGATACACAGGATCCCTTGAAAGCAAATGAAATAGAATAATACCTATAAGTTTGTGAAACCTTGTTTGCTCACCTAAACTAAATCTTGGATGGAGTGTACAAAGATGAATGCCTAATCTCACGTACTTATTATGGATTGAAAGACCATTGAAAAATAGATTATAAAAAGCATTCTAAGCCTTTAATTTTATATGGGGATGCAGAAGGCATTCTAGGAATCTAGTGAAAAGCTTACATAAGGAACCCTAGGAAAATAGGGAGGAGCAGGTTAGTTTTTCTGCGCTAACAATGCCTGCAGGTTAAGGAAAAAATGGGAATAAGTACATGAATAAATGCTTACCTAGTTGTTTTTTTAAATACAGTCAACATGTTTATGAAATCTATACATTTTCTTGAGTAAGTGATGTGTTAGTGTGATACATTTAGTAAAGGCCAAGTATAAGAAATTGTATTAAGCAGTGAAAAAGATTTGGGAAGGCATTACTTCCCAGAAATAGCAGGGTTTAAGTACTAAACTTTGAAGATGGAGTTACAACTTTTGAGTGGATCAGCTGAGTCGCCTTACAAATCAGATATACTTCATTGCAGTCCCATTAGAAAATGCAATGCACCAAAAGCTTTTCTGTACTTCCAAACAAGTAAAGGATTTATTGGGGTATGTGGGGGGATAAAGTCAGTTTACTTGTAACACACTCCATTGACACTGATTTATGAATTCTGCACATAACTGAATGTGCTCAGTTTAATTCTATGATAAATAAATTGCAGGGAATTTGCTACTAGAAGTTCTTTGAACTTTGAAGGGATAATAATTCTATTAAGGGCTGCAAAATATTTCTATAGCTTCACATAATAATAGCACTTTGCCTCTATCCAACTTTAAGATCTGCAGTGGAGCCAGAATTATAAAACTAGCTTATTACAAGTGAGGCATATAACAAAATGTGATGTGGACTGTTCCAATTCAGGGTGCAAGCTGACTGCCCCTTTCTAGGATACACTATTCTATTCCATCCCACCCTCCTCTAGCAGTCAGCATTATGTGCCCACTGAACATGCTGAATCCTCACTGCTATTTTGGTCTCACCCCAAATATTCTTTTTTTGTGTGTGTACTTCTGTACGTCTTTGGGGTCCCTCAAGCTTGCTACTGTGTAGATTGTGCTGTACTGGGAATTCACACTTTGAAGGTGAGTTTTCTAAGAATACATTGCTTCCTGCCGGGTGACAGAATAAGAGATTGTGACCTGAGTTGCATTGCTAAAGATAGGGTGGGATGCATATCCAAAATAACTGTGTTAGGTGTACTTATCACTAATGTATTAAACTTGTGTCTTGACTGTTTATATTTACCTTACCTTAATATGAAATACTCCACTGCAAAAAGAAATGTAATACATCAGGGTGAAGAACAAGGGTCTACTATTTTTGTCATAATCAACGTCAACATCTTACCTTTTTTTACTAACCATCCCTAATCACAATGAAGTTGAGGGAGAGGTGCTTGGCATTACCAAAAGATGGCAAGTAAGTATGGACTATCATGCCAAAATCGGGCAGACCCACTAAGGAGTGCTCCTAAGCATATCCACTATATTTTGCTGGTATGACACCATGTTTACCATTGTTAGCATTTAGTATAAAGGTCACTGTAACTAGATTAGAGTGGCTGGGGTATATTATTATTATTATTATTATTATTATTATTATTATTATTTATTATTATAGCTGGTGATAACTTAAGCATGCAAGTTGCTTATGTGTGTGATGGTTGGGATATGTACTCCCCATAGATGGACTGTATTTAATTATGATGCTGTAATTTCAAAAAGCCTTTAACACAAACGAATAAAAGGTATTGTGTTTACTGCTGGCACCTAGCAACATGTATATAGGGCACATACACTTTAGCAGTTTAAAATGTAACAAGGCCATCCCCCCCTGCTGTGTTTCAAGTGGTGTCTTACGTAGTTGTACACATAGCTAGCTTATTTGTTTCCTCGCACATTACCCAGTTTGTTTCCCCCGTCTGCAACCCTCCGAAACTCCTGTTCATCTGTGCATGCACTGTCCTCTGTGCATGTGCAACAGCGATCTAAACCTTAACCACAGCTTTTTTCAAATTGGATGAGAAGCGCTTTGAGGGAAAACAGTATTTTGCAAGATGCTACAATATACGTTTGGATTGTGTACTTGTTTTTTTTAAAACACCACCTTTGGGAGTGCACTGGAGTCAGAGTAAATGGTAATGTGTATACAGCCATAGTCTCTCACTATATTATGTGGGAGGTTCATGTGGAATGGATGTAAAGGTACAAAGAAAAATGTGCTCTTAACACAAACCATATGAAGATTAGTTCTGGTACAAATGAAGCTGTGGAAACTTGGGCCATTAAATACTTGGACTCTATGAAATATGCTTAACCCTACTGTTGCACAGAGACACTAGAGCTCCTCTGCACTTCATAACCCCAGTGAGGTTATGTGTTTATTTTCTTGCTGCATACCAGAATTCATTTGACATGATTTCTTCGACAACTCAGTATGTGTTTTCAGTAAAAAGCCACTGTTAGCTGTTAAAGAGAATGGAATGAGTATAAACACTAGCAGCAATGGGTTTTATATGCATGCTAGAATAACCATGTTCTGCCAGGTTGAGCTTTTGCCCAGCAGGCTCTGAACACTGGTACGTAGCCATATATTTGCAGGGGACGTTCATTTCACCCTGCTATTTCTGAACACCACCCAATACAGGCCTAATTTAAAGTGGACAATTGGCACAATGGATTTTCTGTTCTTTCATTTGACCTGCACAAACCAGCTTCGGAGCTGTGTCGGTTTCTGCTTTTCTTTCACTTCCCCTTGTGTAGGCTTAAGAGGATGCTTTGGGCCCCAATGCTGAAAAAATTACATGCATAACTCTGTTGAGGGAGGGCCCTGTAGCTCAGTGGATTTATCAGAAAGCAGACCTCTTCCACCTGACCTCTCACTTCATCTTTTATACATTTATACAGCCACCTAATTCACACTCCTCCATCCCCTTTCATACATGCCATTTTTAATAGGCCTTTGAATCTTCCCCTCCCCATTATGTTCTTCCAATCACCATTATCCTTTATTATCAAACATGTAGCAAGAACAGGACAAACTTTCCTTATAGAGGTGGGAGAAAACGGAAGTGTATTAAGCCTCCAGGCTGGAAAAAAACCCTATGCAAAGCAATTTCTGAACACATTATTGGGTTAAAATGCATCAAGGTAATTTTCCCTCTGTGTTTCAAGTCACATTTGCATGCTGAGGTACACACCAGAGGGGTGTGTGGATGTCCTCAACTGATGTGCTTTACCTCTTTGGTTTCTTTGCCCCTGAATTCCCAACCCCAACTCCTACACATGAAACTGACATCTGCACATACACTGTTGTCTTTGCATGCATAATGGCAGTTTCAAATATACACACCTCAGTTTACTGCAAAGTGAACGCATCTTATTATTTCCTTTCAGATGGAAGCTGGTTTGAGGGGAAATGCAACAGCAGCATTTCTCACTAAACTACAGGATAGCTCTGCATCATGGGTAATGTGCAAACATGAACTCAAAAACCAGTGGGATCCAGAGGGATAGCTCAGTCGGTAGAGCACGAGACTCTTAATCTCAGTCATGGGTTCGAGCCCCATGTTGGGTGAAAGGTTCCTGCAATGCAGGGGTTGGACCAGATGATCCTTGTGGTCTCTTCCAACTCTACAGATTCAAGAGTAAACACCAATGTGTACACAGCCTAAGACGCGCATCGCTTCACTATGTGGCCACACCCACGGCACACATTTAAAGTGCATTTAAAGCACATGACTTCCCCTAAGAAATCCTGGGGACTGCAGTTTAGTCCTCACAGAACTGCCAAACTCTACAGTTCCCAGGATTATTTGGGGGCTGAAGTCAGGTGCTTCAAATTGGTGTGGGGAGCAGTGGTGGATGTGTCATGTTGCGTGTCCTAATCCAGAAGCCGGAGCCAAAAGAAAAGAAGCCTTCAGAGCCTTTGAAGCGCGTTACACGCCGCAGCGAAAACAAACCCATCCCGGGTCTTGAAGCTGCTGTCCAACCCAACGCAAGACTTTCGCCGAACGACACGCGTTACGACCTTGGTTTCCATCTCTGCGGTGCTCCCAGCAGCTATCTTCCCCCGCCGCCGGCCATAACGTTTCTCGGGCAGCAGGATGAAGAAGGTTTTGAGAGCCCAGGTGGAGCACCCAACACCCACCCACAGTTACATGGAGGCCCCCAAAGAACTACACCTCCCAGAATCCTCTGTTGCCGACCGAGTTCCTCGACCCCCCCGCGGCCTTAATCCGAACGGGCGATGCGAGAGGGCGGCTGCAGCGCCGCCGGCTGAGCCTGTGGGAAGAAAGGCCGCCCCGCCTCTTTCGCTCTTGTAAACGGCGGAGGGCCAGGCTGGGCTACGCGGGGGAACTTCGAGAGGGGCTCTTTCTGAGGCGTTTTTGTAACACGTGAGGCTTATTCATTTGCCTGATAACGGTAATGTAAATCCTACATGCGCAGTCGGCGGCTTGCCGGTATTCTGCGGCTTATCCCGCATCGACAACATTCACACAAGGCGCGAGCAGAGGCGCTTTTTAGTGTCACGTCACGTCTGAAAAGGGCTGAAGCTGCTTGCTTAGGCAGGACGGGGAACTTGTTGTGCGTGGCGGTTCCTGTCGAAGATCCCGGGAGAAACTCATTTATGCCCACAAGTGAAGCATCCCATTGTGAGTTCCCTGGGAAACTCGTCAAACTGAGGGTTGCTTTCGGGGTTTAAAAAAATATATAGAATCGCAGAATTATACACTAGGAAGAGCCCTTTGAACATCTCTAGTCTAAGTCCTCCCCAGTCCAATGCAGTATTTACAATGCAGGGTAAGTGCAACTGGAGAATCCCTGACAGGTGAACTGGGCTAAACTGCTTCCGCTTGGTATGTGATATGTTACTGCGGTTTGTGTGCTATTTATTTAAGGTTTGAACTTTTAAAGGATACTCTTTTTTTTGCAAGTACACAATGTAGGTCTGTAAAATATAGCCCAACATCAAATAACCCATGAAACAACGCAAAGGAGTCCTTTAGATTTAAGGGCGTTGGGATTCCAGGTTCTGTCTAAGGATTTCAGTTGCAAGTGGACTGTGCATCAGGCCTTACAAACAGGGGCGTTTGCAAGGATTGCTGATTTGCACATGTGTCACAGATTAGTCACCATAGAGAGAACTTTAATATCATCTGGAAGTCACTCATTCAGAATATCTTGCAGCTCAGGAACCTATTGTGATTTAGTTGTCAATTGAAATTACCCAGACATGAAGTTTGGAACTGCCGTTTACCCTCCACAAGACTGACTACATGTGTGTGGTTTTTCTCTTGTTCTTTTCTGCTTGGATTTCTACTGTGAGGGTTAAAGAGAAGGTAATCCAAGTTAAATCCATGTTCTTTTAGAACTTTCTGGAAATTACTGGGATGTAGTCAGAGAGAGAGTGAGAGAGCAAAGAATATGGTGTTTTTGTTGCGATTAATCCTGTTCCTTTCTCTATTGTGTGTAGATTAAGTTACAAAGCTGCCTGTTTACTGCCCTTGGACGTCTGCCATGCCACTGTAACCTTGGCCATTATGTGGGGAGTTCAGAAAAGAGTGCCTTGTGTTTTTATCACTCCGCAATAGTGAGAAGAGTCGATATGCAGGGATCTTCTATGTATGAAGAAGAGGCCCATTATCCCAAGCAGAAGTGGAAGCCAGAGTTGCTATGAAACACAGTGTACAGTATATGGATATCCCTACCTTTGTAAGGGACGCGGGTGGAGCTGTGGTCTAAACCACAGAGTCTAGGGCTTGCCGATCAGACGTCAAGTGCAAGTAGATAAATAGGTACTGCTCCAGTGGGAAGGTAAACGGTGTTTCCGTACGCTGCTCTGGTTCGCTAGAAGCGGCTTAGTCGTGCTGGCCACATGACCCGGAAGCTGTCTGTGGACAAACGCCGACTCCCTTGGCCAATAAAGCGAGATGAGCGCTGCAACCCCAGAGTTGTCCGCGACTGAACCTAACGGTCAGGGGTACCTTTACCTTTACCTTTTACCTTTGTATTAGTAGCGCTTTGCATTTTCAAAATATCCTGCTAGCAAGCTACTGCACACTGAAGGTTTTTGTAGTGTGATTTTTTAATATTACAATTCAGTAAGGATTCCAGACTGTTCCCTGAAGGCTGAGCTTAGGTTTGAAGAAGTCTGTTCTGATGCCATCCTTCGGACTTTTGTTGGGCAGAGGGGCAGGTTTGGTGACTTACTGCAATCTACTATCAGCAGCCAAGAGACCACTGAATTTGTACTCCGTTGCAGTTTGTAAGAGGAGTAAGCAGAATTTGAAGCCAGGGGTATAGTGGTTGTTTGCTTTTTAAGTAAACTTCAGGACTTTGTATTTTGCACTGTTTTTCTAATATCAAACTGTTGCTCACTGCAGAGTTAATAAAGATAAGGAGACATCAGAGTCCCTTCCCATCCCCCCAAAGCAAGAACTGATCACTCAGCAGCGGTTTTGCTAACAATGTGGAATGTTTCCAACTGTAGTTCCTCAGATGTCTTTCTAAGCCTGGTTTTGATTAGAATTGAAGTTTATGTCCAAGATGTGCTTTGCTATGCTAGTATTTATTGTAGCTTGCTTGTTTTACTTGCCAGTTTTTTTGGTATCTACTGAAGTGCTGTCTGCAGTTTCTCCTTCTAATCTTTTTTTTTTTCTTTTCGATAACTTTCCTGCAGGCGTATTTACCAACAGTGGGTTCTAGAGAAAAGCCCAGGGAATTTTGTTATCCTATTTCAACTCACTTCCCCCTACCTCCCTTGACATGCTTGCTGAATGAGAGGAAAATAGTGTCTAGTGACAGGATTTTGTTGTCTAACTGAGTTGGCTGAAAAGGACCAGGTTAAATGATGCACAAAATCCTTGGGTTTAATTTAGTTTAGTGGAACTCAGCTTGAGTCTTGACATTTTTTTCTCCATAGGGATGCAATTAAAATATAATCTGGATATTGTTAGTAATAGGTCACTTTTCCCTGTCTTTCTTTTGGGTACATCCTGATATTCTGTACAGTATTATGATGAAATTTGGGGTGCAACTGTACAGGATTTCCCTACCACGAAGCTTGTTACTTTGCAGTGTTAGGTGAATTACTCCCTGGATGTATTCACTGGCTGTTTTCTTGGCTTGCATTTAGTCAGTCCATATGTATGGAGGATGGCAACTGTGAAGTCTTTCACCATTGGCCCAGATTGACCATGCATGTTTTATAAGTGGAGCAATGTCTTTGGGACGAAGTTGCATACTCTGGAGAAATGTCTGTGAGAGAAAGTTAATACTTTTCTCTGTGGGAGAATGTTGCTGCTTAATCAAGACATTAATACAAATCTTGACTTATGCTACTTTTAATACCAAATTAACTCATAAAACTTTAATACTGTCTCTTCTGAGTCTCCTCTCTCCCAGTTTGAGTTGTGAAGACAATTGCTAATCTATAAATTATTATTGTTCCATTACTAATATACTTGTTTTGCATTATTTATAGTAGACTTCAATACATAACATTTTAAAAAAACACACACAAGATGCAAGTGAATACTGAAAGCTTTTGGTAAAATGTAGGAAGGAATACTTACGTATCTGTTGGCTTGGATCTGAAAAAGGGATGGGGGGGAGGAGGAGAACCGTTGTCCATTCAGTCAGATTTTTCTTTTTTACTACATGAAAATAGCCTCTGCGGGTTACCATTGCCAGACTTCTGTAGCTTGTCTGGGGCTATCGAGCAGTATGACGCTATGATTAATTTTTAAAGGACAAATGATTTACCCGTCTTGGAAAGGTGATATTGATGGAATAGTAAGGACATTAAAGGTGTGCTATGAGGATATGTTGCTCAACAGTGTTCTCTTTGAAATAAAGGCTAAATACATGCTGTATTATTAATAGACCTGAGGCAGATCTGATTTTTCTAAGTACTTTACATATTTCAAACAAAGCTGCCCCTTCCTGGTGACATCATCCACTGGACAGAAGTTTAACCCTTTCTGCTATACATTCAACTGTGTTTGCCCATGTTCATCCCTTGTAACCACTGACTTTCTTCCTCCCTCCCTCTCCTGTAGTCTCCCATAGTCTCCTGTAGTCTCAAAATACAGCTTAGAAATTCTGGAGATTCTGAGCAGCTGGGGTGATTGAGGAAGAAGCATTAATCTGGATCATAAAGGTTTTTGGGTCCCTACCCTAAACTTGGTTCACACAAAAAAAGACAAGAATAACACCATTGCTCCCTAGCAGGTGGCAAATTGTGTCAAGTACATTAAGAACTGCAAAAAGATTTGTCAGAAAATAAAAATAGAACCCATTTACCTGTATCCTCTCTCCAAAGAGATTTTGTCTCCGCTTAATTAATATTGAAGGTGATTCCCACCCTTCTTCTCTTGAAGTTCTTGGGTTGAACAGTTCCTGATAATTTCCCTCTGCGCAGATAATTTTAATTAAAGCTCCGCAAGCCACACAGACCAGGTTGAATGCCTTTTATTAGATATCTAAAGTAGAAATTTCTTCTCTTTCCATTCCTGGGTCTGTTTTCCAAATACTTTTTCTACCCCACATCCAGAGGATGCTCATATTAGGGGCTGGATTCCTCGAGCATTCTGATATGGCTTCCCTGTCCACTGCTTCTAAACATGTCCAACATCCTAAACATGTGAAAATATCTGAGAGCTTTGAGTATATGGTTTGGCTGTAACATGGAACAGAGGAGCTCAGCTAGAAGCCGGCCAATGCCAGGGGATTTTATTGTATAGTAGAGAGCGCAATTAGGATTGGAAACATGAGAGGAGTTTAACACACACAGCCCTGCTCCCTTGCCGTGATCCTGAGAAAAATCACCCCAGGAGCAAACAGCAGTTCCTGGGCAGGCGAGGACAGGCAGGTGGAATTAGCAGCTTCAGGAATCATAGGGATGGGGCAAGGGGAAAGAGACGGGGGGGGGGGAGCCTATCCATATGCTGAAATCCCTATCCAGATTAATCCTCCTCCCCCCCCACAAAAAAAATAGGGCTGCCAGGAGCATCCCAGACACTGAAATTTCAGGGCCTATTATAGGACGTTGGGCCAGTCCCACATTCCTGGCCTCATCTATGTCACATGGTTCTTGTGAAGATAATGGTGTACCGGGGGGGGGGGGGGCTTTATGCATTGGTCTGAGCTCTTTGAGGGAGGAGCAGAATCAAAATGTAATAACATAATCATTACAGGAGTACTCCCAAGCTATAAATCTGCTTCTACCAGGGAAGTGCACCCATGTTCAGAACAAGCTGACTCCTCACCTCCTGGACTCAAGAATTTGGAGCACATAACACCACAGTCTTTTCAGGGTTCAGCTTCAATTTATTGGCCCACACCCAAGCCATCGCTACCTCCAAGAACAAGTCTAGCACCTCAACTTTACTATTATTTTGACCTGTTAGCTGACCAAACCTCTCTTTTCTTACCCATCAAATGCTCCAAATAATTCATTAACGGAGAGGGGAGATGCCTTCAGCTATTGGGGAGCACGGCTAGACACACACTTTCCATTCATTGAATAGTCTCCTGGCATGATGCCTTTAAATATCAGAGCTGTTTTGATTTAACAATTGGTTCATAACACTATTTTGCTGTTTGAATACTTGTACATAACTGATTTACAGTTGTTATGTGCAAAGCTGATCAATATATTCATTATTTCAGTATAAAAACATGCATCACTGCAATTAAGTGTTGAGGGGGGAAGCCAAATGGGGAAACTCTCCCCCCCCCCTTTCTAGCTTCTGCTTCTAAGATAATTACTTCATTGTGGTTATGGATAAATATTTAGAAATTCTTCCTTTAAATCCCAGCACATTAAAGTATTGGTGCTATTGCCAGCTACATTGAAGTGTTTCTGTTGCATATTTGCTTTGGCAGATCCTCTAGTGTTCCATTATGGAGAGAGAACATGATGGCTTTCATTTGTTTCCCTTGCTGTCAACTGCATACAATAGGCTTTCTTCTCTTGATTCACCCAGAGTTTGTCTTCACATGAGAATAAGGACAATTGGAACAGCTATTGGCCCGTTGCCAATACCCCCTTTTTGGTGGGAGTGCCCACATGTGGTGGGAGTGCCCCAAAATCCAACTATTCTGGACAACAGCCATACGAGAAATATGTAAAATAATTAAGCAAGTATTAGAAATCACCCCAGAACTGGCCTTACTAAACATCTTCCAAGACAATAATGCCCATTTACACCACAAAGAACTCATAACCCACCTACTTTCAGCAGCCAGAAACACCATAACCAGACACTGGAGAGACCTGTCAGGAGTAAGCATGGACCAATGGTACCAAATAGCATGGGAAACAGCCTTACTGGAAAAATTAACCAATAAACTGAAACTGACACGGGGACAAATAGAAGAAGATGCCTTCACCCCGGTATGGCTCCCCTTTATCACGTACACAGCTGAACAAGACAATGACAAAAATCCACCAACAGCATACAAATCAGTACGGCTAATCTGATCCAAAACACCCACCCAGCCCACTCACACATGGAAACAAAGATCACCACAGCCAATCAAAAACAAACAACCACACCTTGGCCTACCCCAACCTCTCTCACCACCAAAGGAACACAAGTGAATAGTACAGAACCTGCACAAGCGACGCTGACACAAAACCCCACATATTTTAAGTACTCTACTGCAACCTCCTGCAATGCCGGAATCCCAGCCATAGCACCCAAGTTGTGTACAGTGGTACCTCGGGTTAAATACTTAATTCGTTCTGGAGGTCCATTCTTAACCTGAAACTGTTCTTAACCTGAAGCACCACTTTAGCTAATGGGCACCACCACAACCCGATTTCTGTTCTCATCCTGAAGCAAAGTTCTTAACCCAAGGTACTATTTCTGGGTTAGCGGAGTCTATAACCTGAAGCGTCTGTAACCTGAAGCGTCTGTAACCCGAGGTACCACTGTAGTTCCATTCAGAGGTAACGGCAGATCGTGGCATTATGTGAATGAGCCTTGTGCTTATGCATTCCCATGGTTTGATCCTGGTTTGGAGGGACCACACAAACTAGCAGTGGTAGCTGCAGATTAAATAGGAAACCTGGAGTGTTTCCAGATGGAAGTTTATTGAGGAACCAGCTCTGCTCATGCACTCAAGATTATGCACCAGAAAAGGAAAAACAAAACCCAAGAGTCTATATGGCTTAATTTATTTTTGAACACAGTAGCCCTGTTTTAACATAATAATACTAGCTACATTCACATATTCATTGAACGAGCATTTAAAGAGAGAGACAGTGTTGCGTAGCCCCTACTCAGGAAGCCTTGGACCAGTCTCTGTCTCTCACCTAACCTACCTCACAGGGTTGAGGAAGAATCAGGGAGGAGGGGGGCGCATGTATTTCACCTTGATAATTCTTTGCAGAAAAGGCAGGATATAAATGTAATAATAAATACATTTTTAAAATACTGAACCATTCTGTTGAGTTCATTTTTTAAAAAAGCTATGCTTTTTTAACGCGGGTGGCGCTGTGGGTTAAAGCTTCAGCACCTAGGACTTGCCGATCGCATGGTCGGCGGTTCAAATCCCCGTGGCGGGGTGCGCTCCCGTCGTTCGGTCCCAGCGCCTGCCAACCTAGCAGTTCAAAAGCACCCCCGGGTGCAAGTAGATAAATAGGGACCGCTTACCAGTGGGAAGGTAAACGGCGTTTCTGTGTGTTGCGCTGGCTCGCCAGATACAGCTTGTCACGCTGGCCACGTGACCCGGAAGTGTCTGCGGACAGCGCTGGCTCCCGGCCTATAGAGTGAGATGAGCGCACAACCCTAGAGTCTGGCAAGACTGGCTCGTACGGGCAGGGGTACCTTTACTTTACTTTTTATGTGCCTAACTTAACCCCCTATGGAAAGAATGGTTCTCCTTAACTATTTTGAGAAACTTTTTAAATATGAGAAATGTGGGGGTGGGGCTAATGTGTTAATAAACAACACATTTCAAAGGCCCTCGCCACCCAGGGAATTATCAATTATTTCCCCAAAAAAGCATGTTTATAACACATTCTGCTGCACAGTCTCTCGTGGGCTGGATGGAGCCTTGTTGCTGTTGTTTCACAGAGTTAATTCAATGCTTTGAAATCGCTCTGGGGGTAAATAAGATATTCATGGGGCAGGGGGATATACACAAGGCAGCCTTTCTCGTTTTTAAGAGCACAAGCACCCGACTGAATTCCATATTTATGTCCTAATGGTACAGCGTACAACATGTGGCTCTCTACAGAGATCTCACACTTTTAGACACATTTTTCAAAAGGTCAGTTGCTTGCCTGAGAACCCATATTGAGAGGCTAATTACACCAGGACTTCAAGGAGGCTCAGCTTGCAATGCTGTGTGTGCTCTGTAGGAAAGGGTAACTGAGGGAGGGAGTCCCCCCCCCAAAAAAGAGTAAGGCTTATATCGCCTTTGAGCTCCTGTGACCCAAATTGAAACAACTATTATGAATTATGCATCAACAAAAAAAGACTCTTGTCTTAAGATTTATTGCATCTTAATGACAGTCCGCATGGAAATAACTTTAAGAAGAAATAGGAGGGAATGACTGGTAGGACAATAACAGAAAATAGGTGAAGTCAAATATTTGCTTTAGGTCCAACAGGAGCACCTTGCATTATTAACCCCTGAGGAGAGCTACTATGAAGTGATGTCTAATTGGTATCTTATGTCATACGGTTTAAAGAAAATACATAATGTTTTATCAAAACAGCCCAAAGACTGTTTTTATTCTGGTCCTAAAATATAAGCATTCTAGAGAAAAAGCATGCACACAACCAGTGCCGCTGCTGCTACTGCTTCAAAAAATAATAATGTGCTGGTACTCACCATGAAGTTGTTAAAGTAACTGCCACACTTTTAACATGCTTTTTTGGGGGGGGGGAGGTACCAGTACTAAAATGTCATTTAATGCCATAATTGTGGTGATTCTTTTGCAGTCATGATGTTGCTTGAAATACTGTTGGCTGTTGTCTTGGGAGCAATCATTTACCTGTTTCTGACCAAGAAGAAAGAGGACAAATTATCTATGGGAGATGGATGGTGGGGCAAAGGACAGAAGCCTGACTCTGAAGAAGATGCAGCTATATATCCTTTCAAGGTGGAAACATCAGACGGCGAGATAAATGTAAGAAGACTCTCTTTCTCACAGTGTTTGCACAAACAGCAGGAAATTCTAGAGTAGCAGCATAATCTCAACCACGGTTTGTTAAAAATGCTTCAGTAGCATTTATAGCAGAGCTTTCCAAACTGTGTGTCGCGACATGTTAGTGTGTCGGCTGCAGTGTGTAGGTGTGTCACACAAATGCTTCCCGCACTCCTTCCGGGGCTGAAAAACTTAATTACTGTGTCACGAAATGATGCATGTCTAAAAAGTGTGTCAATAACATGAAAAGTTTGGAAAGCTCTGACTTATAGCCAAGTAAATGTGCTCGGTTAAAATTGCAACATAAATCTGAGTTCCTTTAGGTTTACATTTGTAACCAGCTCTACTACCCCCTTAATTTTAACTTGGATTTAAATGTATAAAATGTGCTTAAAGCATTCAACTGAGTCGCATCAGTTTCAGTTGATTTCTAAATCAAGCCAAGAACTATAGATATATAGAAAATATGATACATGCTGAAATGTAGGCTCGCTGCGCAAATACTAACAGCAGTTATTTTCTCTCCAGCAGTAATTTTTACAAGCAGTTTTGTTCAGAGGTCACGGCTGTATCATATTAATCTGGATATGACCCTACCGTTGCCTGTGCTATTAACAGAGAAGAATACAATAACGTGTTGTAGCTGTCTGTTTGCGTTAATCAACCCAACCTGGGCTATTTTCTGTATCCCACATCACTGATAATAGCTTTAAAACAATGAAATTCAGAAGGGTACAATGCACACAGAGCGGAATCTAATTTTAGCTGTCTTTAACATCTGCTGCTGTGTTGGCCCTGTCCTCAGTTCTCAGGGGAGAGAGCCTTTGATTTTTAAAGTCCAGCTTCATCCTAATGGCTGTGACTTTCTCTTGTTTGTTTCAGGCAAATGGAACCAGCTGGTTCTAAGAGCACTGCTGCGTGATCGGTCAAATCGTGCTCCAAATTTCTTTCTCTTTCTCTCTCTTTGTGCCATACTTGCACAAACCCACATAAAGCTACTATATAGCCTATCAGGAGAGTGGGAAATGCACTGCCTCCAATGAATGGGGGGAAGAAAGGTTAGATAAAAGGGTTCACACAATAGGGCAACATGAGTGTTGGTGGGAAGTTAATGTTTGTGACTTCCCCTCTTTTAGCAGAAGAGTATTCCTGTGTTACAAACAGCGCAGCGAGAGCGTACAGCCTCTCTCTCTTTCTCTCTCTCTTTAAATGTCATGTGAAATAACCAGTTGAGGTTCATGACACCTACATTCTGTGGAGCATTCACAAAAGAACTTAATGTATTGTCAGAAGAGTTGTTTTTTCAGTGGAAGTAGTATGAAAGTTCAGTATTCTCAATAGAAGCTCAACCTGAATTGCACATGTGGGTGGTGCAGAACAAGTGTGAAATGGATGTCCATCCCACACCACAGAAATATTGCATAGAAAGGTCTCGTATAGGTTTCACACAAATCTGTGTTATACCAAGTCAAAACTACCAGAAATACACCAGTCACAGCGAGAAAAGGGAGGAAAACATTATTTTAAGGGTGCTTGGAATAGTAGCTCTGTGGGGGTGAACTACATTTCCCAGAATTCTTTGGGGAAAGCCATGTGCTTTAAATATGTGGCACAGATGTGATTTGAGAAAAAAAAGTATTTTAACTTTTGCATATAACTCTCATGTGAGTTTTCAGTTATTCTTCTTTTCATTTCCTCATTCTTCTTTTTCCCTCCCACACATTTGTGGGGTCTAGTACTTACATAGAAGACTTGATGAGGTGAGGTTTGCCGAGCCATTAGAGGATAGTCGCTTTCGATATGGGTTTAATTCAAATTATCTTAGGAAGGTTGTTGCTTATTGGAGGAATGAGTTCAACTGGAAGAAGCAAGTGGAAGTTCTCAACAAATTCCCACAGTTCAAAACAAAGATTGAAGGTTTGTAGCCAATAGTGCTCTGATCAGTCTTTGATCTTGCCTTGTGTTGCATGGGTTTTCAGCATGAAATCAGCTTGCTTATCCATGAGTTTGTTAAAGTAAGATTGCTTTGACTGTATTGTTTTCTTATTCTGTATTTTTTATATATTTACAACAATATAGTAAATATATTTACAACAATATAGTAAATAAAATATTGTTGTAACCCACCCTGGGATCTTATGGTGAAGGGCAGGGAAGAAATCCTATAATTAAATAAATAAAATTAGACTTCCCAATTTGGCTTTGAGGTCTTTGGATTCTAGGATCCACAGAGAAGAACATTTCTTTTTCACCTTTTAAGTCTGAAATTCAGATGGGTCTTCTCTAGAGAGAAGAACGTCAGTCTTCCCTACACTAAAAGTACAGCAACATTGGAGTGGAAGCAGTGCAGGGTTGCAGCACTGGACACCTTTGACCTGCTGCTGTGATTGTAGATCTCCAATCCGTTCACAACTTGAGCTGCTGAATGTAGGAGAGTCTCTTTTTGCAGCAGCCTCTTGTATTATGCCTGATCCAGCAGTGGCCAGTTGTATGCTCCAAGTCATAATGTGACAGAGGTAGTCTCTCTGGTAATCTTGGATAGATTTATGCCAGGAGTTGGCAACCATTTGGGGCCCATAGGCACACTAGCAAACTAGAGAAACTGTCATGGATACCAGCCTTCCCTCCCCCACCACAACCAAGCACACATCACAACCTTTTTTATTAGCTACAGTCGAATCGGCACTTGTGGGCATCTGTATGCTTGCAGCTGCCTTGTTAGCAACCCCTGACTTAGGCTACGTATGGGGTGCTGTTTTTTAAAGTGAAGCTAGTGACGCCTACTACTACATCTACTTCCAGATTATCAATTTGGCATCTAGCAGCTGAGTCAAAGAGCTCATAACTATTTATTGAACCTAGGTTCCCAGTTATGCTAGGAAGCAGCACACACAAGATACTGGGTTATAAAACCAAAGTCTCTCTCTTATTGACATGTGATTCAGTGATCAGATGAGGAAATTGGCATATGTTTTGGTCCCTGGAATTTCAAAGGACCAACTCAGTGAGCACCAAGACTGGCTTTCTACTAAACAGAAAATCACAAGGCAGCAAACCATCACTCTCCAGAGCACCCTCCCTGTAGCAAATCTCATTCACAAAACCATTTAATAATGTTATGCTAGTAACTAATGATATATCTAGTATATGTTTATGCCCACCTAATCTGTATTAATAAATATTCTAAAGTTTTTATGTTTATGTATATTTTCCATAGGAATCGATGTCCATTTTCTTCATGTAAAACCTTCCCATGTGCCTGAAGGCCAGTCTGCAAAGCCGTTATTAATGGTCCATGGCTGGCCTGGCTCAGTCTATGAATTTTACAAAATAATCCCCCTCCTGATGGATCCAGGGAGCCATGGCCTCAGTGGCGAGCATGTTTTCGAAATAATCTGCCCTTCCATCCCTGGCTATGGCTTCTCCGAGGCACCTCACAAGCAAGGTACGTTGCATTATTTTGAAGGATCTGGATGTGGTACGTGTACAGCGCTTATCTTTGTTGTTAATTCATAGGAACAGAGGAAGCTGCTTTGCTCTGAGTCAGACCATCTAGCTCAGAATTGATTGTGACAGGGGTTGCCAACATTTTGGGGCACATTTATTAACAGCAGGAACTGCCGTGCTTAAAACACACACACTCACATACACACTCAAACACTGCAACCAAGTGCACAACATGTGGGATGTAAAACACAGGAGCAGTCAATTACAACATTCCTAGAGTGTACATGTTGAGACATGGGGAGGGATGTCTGTCCAGCCAGCAGGTAAACTTCCTGGGACAGACTTCCTCCGCATGTGACCAGAGGTGGGTGTGGCCTCACCTGTGCAGGTAATGATAAAAGCACAGGGCAGGGGCAGCCATCTCTCTCTCTCTTCTCATCTTCGAAGAAGCAACATCTGCTAAAGATGCCCTCTTGGCTCCCAGCCAAGAGAGGAGAAAGGGACTATCTTCCTATAAGATAGATTCTAAATGTATTTTACCTTTTTAAGCCTGTCTGCCTTCTGGGATCCTATTGTGAACAGAACATGAGTAAACTCTTTTATACTTTTCTAAAGACTGTGTCGTGTCTTGTATTTTAAGAGGGAACAAAGGGGAAATTACCAGAGTAATTATTATAGAGGTTCTAGCAAACCTGAGCACACGTTACCGTTGCAAACTTAAAAGGGGAATGTCTTACTCTGCTGATATTTTGGGAACTTGTTAGCACAAGTTGGATAAGGATATAATCTCACAATATATCCTCTCCTGCATCCTTGAACATTCCCACACAACATAGTCTATCCTGTTGTCTATGACAGAATGCTTCTTTCAATCCTAGCTTCATCAGGGACAGGGAAGGGATTTCGTGGTTACCTTAGGTGGCAGGGCAGACCTCTCTCTCTAGGTTCATGGGCGCCAATGAGCACCATGCTGGTGACCACTGGTCTATACTGGCTGGCAGTGGCTCTCCAGGATTTCACATAGGAATTTCTCCTAGCTCTGCCTGCACACACTGGGAGTTGAATACCTTCTGCATTCAAAGCCGGTGCTCTACAATGGAACCATAACAATTCCCAAGATTGTTTTGACCTCCACTCTGTACCTGTGCTGTTTCAAACAGAGCAGTAGAATCATAGAATCATAGAATCTTAGAGTTGGAAGAGACCACAAGGGCCATCGAGTCCAACCCCCTGCCAAGCAGGAAACACCATCAGAGCACTCCTGACATATGGTTGTCAAGCCTCTGCTTAAAGACCTCCAAAGAAGGAGACTCCACCACACTCCTTGGCAGCAAATTCCACTGTCGAACAGCTCTTACTGTCAGGAAGTTCTTCCTAATGTTTAGGTGGAATCTTCTTTCCTGCAGTTTGGATCCATTGCTCCGTGTCCGCTTCTCTGGAGCAGCAGAAAACAACCTTTCTCCCTCCTCTATGTGACATCCTTTTATATATTTGAACATGGCTATCATATCACCCCTTAACCTCCTTTTCTTCAGGCTAAACATGCCCAGCTCCCTTAGCCGTTCCTCATAAGGCATCGTTTCCAGGCCTTTGACCATTTTGGTTGCCCTCCTCTGGACACGTTCCAGTTTGTCAGTGTCCTTCTTGAACTGTGGTGCCCAGAACTGGACACAGTACTCCAGGTGAGGTCTGACCAGAGCAGAATACAGTGGCACTATTACTTCCCTTGATCTAGATGCTATACTCCTATTGATGCAGCCCAGAATTGCATTGGCTTTTTTAGCTGCCGCGTCACACTGTTGGCTCATGTCAAGTTTGTGGTCAACCAAGACTCCTAGATCCTTTTCACATGTACTGCTCTCAAGCCAGGTGTCACCCATCTTGTATTTGTGCCTCTCATTTTTTTTGCCCAAGTGCAATACTTTACATTTTCCCCTGTTAAAATTCATCTTGTTTGTTTTAGCCCAGTTCTCCAATCTGTCAAGGTCGTTTTGAAGTGTGATCCTGTCCTCTGGGGTGTTAGCCACCCCTCCCAGTTTGGTGTCATCTGCAAATTTGATCAGGATGCCCTTGAGTCCATCATCCAAGTCGTTGATAAAGATGTTGAATAAGACCAGGCCCAAGACAGAACCCTGTGGCACCCCACTAGTCACTCTTCTAACTCCATAGATTTGACAGACATAGTAGATGTCTGTCTATCCAAATATACCTGAAACACTCAAATGTACTTGCTAGGGACAGGGAGTTACAAATACTAAAGCTGTACGTATAAGGTAGCTTTATTTGTGCTTTGGCACCCTAGCCTCATCCAGGCATCCAGTCTAGATGTGTAGCTGGGCAGTGCATGCTGGCTCCACCCACAATGCCCTGCCCTCCTCCTGCTGCCCTTTTCTTGTTCAGTGCAAACATTCAGAAAGGAGCCTCTTACTGCATTCAACTGAAGGTGATCAGAAGCCTCTGCACAACTGGGACCCTTGTTTTACCATTGCTCAGCATGCTTCAGTCTGAGAGGAGCCCCCATGTACAGGAGTGGGGTGGGGACATTGCAGGGAGAGGCCTCTGTGCACAAGTTGTGATTCATCTACCCTTTGTATCCTGCTGTTTTTCCAGGCTCAGGGCAGTTCCTGCTGCTATTTTTTGTCCTTGTCATAGTTCTTTGACGAAGGTTAGACTGAGAGTGTGGGCGTCACAGTGATTTTCCTGGAGAAGGTCCCACATTTGGTCCTTGGCATCTTTGCTTAAAGGGGGAATAACACAGGAGTAGGGAAAGAACTCTGATAGAGGACCAAACTGCACACTTCACTCCAGAAACTCATGATGAGTTGTGCAAACTGAGTGTAAAGGCTATTGGCTTTTCTAGCAAGGTGTGGATCAGAAGGTTGCGTTGTCTCTGCTCTTTTACTTGATGTAGTAAATAAATGCTCAGTGTGACTGGGGAGAAAATTCCTGTGGCAGCCTTAAATCTAGCTAGAAATTAATATTGCACAGATTGTGTTTGCACTTGGGATGGGGCAGAAAGCAGTCCTACTTGATAACTTTCCTCCCCTCTGTATAGGCTTTGATTCTGTGTGTGCTGCCCGTGTCTTCTATAAGCTGATGCTCAGGCTGGGCTTCCAGGAATTCTATACCCAAGGAGGGGATTGGGGCTCGTTGATCAGCACCAATCTGGCTCAGATAGCTCCAAGGTGAGTGTTCATCTTCTTGACAGGCGAAATGCAAAACAGATTTATTATTTAAGCAGCATATTGGCTAACTATGAAAATGAGGCATCTCCATCCTGATTTAGATTGAATCATTTGGGATATGATGTTCCCCCATCAGCCACATACCCCAGGGGGAGAGGAAGCCCTGTGACTCAAGCACCCTGCCAGCTAGACTGTAGGAACCAAACATGCTGGAATTGCACAACTACTTTCCTAAACTTAGAGTCCTGAGTGTGTCCTGAGACTCCCAAGATTCTGGCTTCCTGATGGGAGCTGCTTGTTTCTTCTCCAGTGGGCTTGGCCTATATGTTTGTTCAAAACGGCAACAGGGTGCCATCTGAACTCCAGGTAAGTCATAAATCTATGGAGTTAAAAAGAAATATTTTTGTGGATGACTTATCTAACTTTTGTAAATTGTTTTAGCCACGTGAAAGGTGTTCACTTAAACATGGCAACAGTGACTACCCTGCATTTCAAGCAACTTCTTTCAATTACCTTGGGACGGTATTTCCCAGGACTCTTTGGTTTTGAGAATGTGGATGTCCAGCGGATGTTTCCTTTTAAGACAAAAGTGCTCTACAGGATCCTAGGGGAAGGTGGCTACTTTCACCTACATGCTACGAAGCCTGACACTGCTGGTAAAAGGCTTTCTTTTAAAAAACTTGCTTGTCCTTCCAAGTAGCCAATTTATCTTTGATCAGTTAATAAACTTTTGTGTTCAGAGTTGTACTGTTCCATGCTACCCACTTTCCCAAGTGGTGAGAAGTTTCAAGAGCAGCACTGCCAGAGTCAGGCTTGCTTTTGGAGGCTTAACGGTGCTTTTATGTTTTATTTATTCATTTACAAATATCCCACACTTTGATCTCCTCTGGCTCTTAGTTGAGCTGTTCTGGAGGACTAGTTAGCTTTCACTGAACCATTGGCACATTTTACTCATGTTGCCTCTTTATACCTGGAGCTTTTGGATGAGCTGACAATGCCTGGGGGAAAACAGTCAAATTTGATTAATGGGTTTTCACCTAGATACGCAAGTGAATTAGCTTGACTGTATTGTTGTGATTAGGTCTCCAGACTTTTAAGTGCCTCTGTTTAAAATTATCTTTTTTATAACCTGATTGGGAAAATGAATTAAGAAAAAATGGATCATGCGTTCAGGTATATGCAGATTAAATTATAGGGCTGAGTGACAATAGCACTACACTGAAATAATTTCCCTAATTGGCATAGTGTATTACTGCATTGCTGCAGAAATGGCATATACTGATCTAGTTCAAGAGGACTAAAAAACATGATTAAGTCTAGTCAGTACGTATGTTGTTTGTTTCTGTATACAGCAAAGGTGGAGAACCCCAGACCCACGGGTCTTTTGCAAGCACCAGGCCTCTCTCTCTGGCCCTAAGGACTCTCCCAGGCCAAACCCCGAGGTCACACCCCCTCCTCCTCCCTGCTTCTTATCTTCCTTGATCATTTTTGCCTGGCTCAAATGTGTCCTGCAACTCCTGATAATGACTCTTGCTTGCCTGGGTGAAGGATAGACTGGAGTGAGTGAGGGAGCACACCTTGATTAAAAGCTGATAATGTCAACTAAGGCCAGATTATGCTTGCGGTTGGTTTCTCTCCCGCTGCCGCCACCACCCAGTCTAGGGAATGCGTCCAAAAGTGCTGCCTACTTTTAATGTTATGATTAACAGTATAGGTGGAAGGCATCGATGGCATGGTAATAAGAGGCTCTACAGAGAGCTTCGTAAAGGACTCCATGTTATGCTGTGGCAAAAGATTGCCATATGATGTCAGTGTAGATATGTTCTGAACCGCCCTGTGATCTTCGGATGAAGGGTGGTACACAAATTTAATATATAATTTAATGGTAATAATATTAACAGGTGAAAACAGGGATGACACACACTAGTGTCTTGATACAGTAGGTGCAGTGAAGGTGTTTAAAGACTCAGACTGCCCAAAGTGTCTACGGTAAATGTGCCCAAAATGGCACCATTCAAAAAGAAGAGAGATTTATTTATTTATTTGTTGGGGAACTCCACGGTGGACTTTACATTTGGATTTAAATGCTCCTATCAAAGCTAGTTTTAAACAAGCTGATGCAGGAAACACCCACACGGCCTTTATCAGCAACAGTTTTGAAAGCGCCATTGGTTTCTACGGAATATTAGGGCTTGCATATCTGAGTCTCTTCACAAATGACATTGAGCATTTTAGCAGGATTCTTTCATGGGTAATCCACAGCAGGACAAATCAGAGCTAGCATGGTGGGATAATGGTCAGCCTCCACAGTGCTGCTTTTCCACCTGTGGAAGCAGTTCTGCCTTTCAGGGAAGCAGAGCTGCTGTCAGCTGCTATCACCAATGAGAGAGGCAGGCAACGTAAGGAAAGATTCTGGCTTTGCCTGGCCTCCATAGGAACATAGGCACCTGCCTTACCCTGCATCGTGTCACTGGTCCATCTAGCTCTGTGTCTACACTGACTGGCAGTGGCTCTCCAGGATTTCAGACAGATGTCTGTCCCAGTCCAACCTCAAAATGGCTGGGGATTGACCCTTAGACTTCCTGCATTCATAGCACATGCTCTACCACTAAGGCCCAGGCCTTCTCTGTTACCAAAGCTTTATCCTACTGCTGGTTTAAGCTTCAGTTTCCCCTTATAACTTAAAAAACAAAATCCTCAAAGCTGTTTCAGCATGTTTGTTTATTCTGTAAGGCTGTTAATACTGTTGGTACATAATTCATCCTACAGATCAACTTGCCAAGTGTCTCTTTATTTAGTGTCTTGTCAATCAGCAGCTGCTTCAGACAGCTGGAGTCTTGTGTTTATTTGGGGCCGGGGGAGGGGGGAGAGAAGTTAGCTGAAAATATGTTGGATGAAAGCGAACCCTTGGTTTTCATTCTTGTTTAGGCTGTGGCTTGAATGACTCTCCTGTGGGCTTGGCTGCATACATCTTGGAGAAGTTTTCTACATGGACCAATCATGCCTTTCGAGATCTAGAAGATGGAGGACTAGAAAAGTGGGTGTCATTTCTCCCTGCCCCTCTCTCTAGGTTTACAGATGCCTATTTACCTTTGATGCTTGTTTACCTATCTGCACTATTCTCAGATTAGTGTCACAATCGCCTCTTGTGTTGGATGCTTAGCTGACACTCTTCTTGGTCTTCTTTCCAACCAGAGGGCTGAATCATCATGGGAGTCGAGAGGTATAACCATCTTCCCCTGTAGCCCCCATACTCCCCCCTGTCTATCTACATTCTTCTTATGTTTGGACTGTCCACTCTTTTCCTTCCTCCCACCTCCTCCGTGAGATCCTCAGCTTCATATACAGCAGCACTGTGAACCTGGAAGCAACACTTCTCCCTGTTCTGCTGCCCCATCCTGTCTCAGTCCAGCCGTGTTTGCTTTCAGTCATGTTGGCAGGCTCAGAGAACCAAATGTAACACAACTTTCCACAGTCTATTCATTTTAAGTGTTTATGTTGTGCCTTTGTAGTGCACGTTCAGAGCAGCTTAATGCCAGCGCAACTTGGTTTGCTGTTAAGTCTGACTGAGCAGGGAGGCGCTGGACTGCAGTGTTGCTGAACTTAAGAAATCAAATGCTGCAGATGATTTTGAAGTTAGCTTGTAGTGCCCAGTTCTTCACCTGCTTTGGAGGTTTGAAACGCAGCTCAGTCAAAAAACTCAAAAGAAGAGCACATGTTCTTGCATGTCCTTGCTGACATCTAGTGTCACCATGCATGTATGAGTATTGTGCAAACGCACCCCTTTGGACAGGAGAAACATTTGTGAAGGTGGCAGCCCTCCTATGCCGAACAAAAATTTGCAAGGAGAACACTGGCTTGCTCCACAATCTAACTTGGGGTTGTTTTGTGGTGGAGTCCTGCAGCTTAAAAATGGCTTAGACCCCTTTCTGAGAGGAAAGAAGCCTTAACTTAGTCTTTATAACAAAGTCCTATGGCCAGCAAATTAGCTGCTCTACAGGCTTCTCTTATGCCACCGTCAGCTTCACATCTCCTGACTGCCTGGACAGCTGAACATGTTGAGGCCCTAGCAGTGAATTATCTAAATTGGACATAATCCTCTGGGAACTTCCCTTACAATAAGTTCTGTTGAAAGGGAGTAGATCTGTGTGCTTTAACTCATTTATAACAGGGTTTTAGCAAAATAACTGAGCTGCCTTCTTTCTTTTTTAAGTAATTCTATAAATGGGTATATTATATAAATGTTAAGTGCTTGAGGGGTTTGCTGTCCATATTCTGTCCTTGTTCCCACAGAGTCAACAAAGAAAGGGCTTGATTTACTAGATTATGATTTTGTTGCCTCTTTAAAAAAAAAAAAGCAACAAGGAAAAATAGAGTCAGGATAAATGGAAGGAAGAATGTATTCCAACAATATCCCAGAGACTCAAGCTAAATTTAGGAAATAGCTGGAGATAACATTTCTGAACCAAATGTTGATGTGTTGACAGAGATCTTACATCAGCATTTCCCAACCATGCCGGCTAAGACTGATGGGAGTTGTAGTCTTGGGAGTTGTAACCTGCACAGAGCACTTGAGAGGGAAAGGACGCAAAATCTAAAGAATAAAATAATAATGACCTTAATATTTAACGGCTCCAGATTTTGGTAACAAGGTGCCAGCTTAGGCTAAGGATGAAAAAAGGCTGCAGATGTTGATGATGGAACATAGTTGACAAGTTCTGATGTGGCTGCTTCTGGACTGTATTTTTCAGGAACTTCACACTGGATGATCTTCTCACAAACATCATGATCTACTGGGTATCTGGGTGCATAGTGTCCTCAATGCGTTTTTACAAAGAGAATATTGGGAAAGGAATTGGCACCCAGAAGCATGAGAAGTAAGAGATTCCTCTGCCTATTTTAGAGAGCTCTTTTCATACCACACGCGCACACACACACACATTTAGTTGCCCTGTGTCCTTTTACAGTTTTTCATATTTACTCAGATACCATACATGTGCCAAGTTTAGACAGAAAGTGTACACAAAGGTATTCCTGGTGACTTGTGAAATGCACATCCAGACATATCAGTGTCAGCAATAATAATATACAAATGTCCTAAATGCATTTGCAGACTCATGTGGATTTGCAGCAGGGCCAAGGAGGTTCATGAAGCTATGTCCTTGTACTTTTCTCAGGCAAGCTCAGTCATTTCACTTGCATAGGGAGCTCAGCGTGCGGTTGCACGTGGCAGCAGAGTGAAACCAGTGCTTCTGCTGCCACGCCCTGTGCCAGGCTCCCTGTGCCTCTCCTTCTGGGCAAGCCGCAGCAATTTGCTTTGTTGGGAATTTAGGAAGGCAACAGAGGCCCACTGGCAAATGTGATGGGGATGCTTAGGGCAGAGAAATATGATTTGTGGGTCCTCTCCAGACCTTCAGCTCCCTGTTTCCCATCCCTGAGTTAGTTCCAACTTCACAACTGAGTTCTGTCCTTGCCTTTTATCTTCTGAGGGCCAGCTTGACGGAGCCGCTCTGCTCACTGGAGCCTTTTACATATGCTTTTGGAGCAAGGTCTGCTAGCGTGGGAGCTTAAGATATGTGCTAGTGCAAGGCATTTCACAAAGCCTCAAAATGGGTGCTAAGCCTATGTTGCACAAAGTCTTCCACTGATTCAGGCTCAACAGCATCTCCGCCAGAGTTTCTTCCACTGCCATATTTCTGGAGTGAAAGCACAGCTTGCCCTGCCACAGCATGTCTACCTGGGTGCAGAACCTGTTGAGCTCAGTGGGGCTTACTTCTGAGTAGACATGCATTAAATTATGCCCTCAACCTTCCTTTTCCTTGCCTGTGGTTTGGAGTCCTGTTTGAAGAAGTCCCTTCATTGCGAGGAACAGAGTGACATGTTTTCCCTCTTGGTTCTCTTGCAGGCTCTCTGTGCAAGTCCCTACAGGAATTGCTTCATTTCCACATGAGGTCCTGCATATGCCCCAGTCATGGCTTCAACAGAAGTATGCGAACATCGTTTCCTTCAGCTACATGGCCAGAGGTGGACATTTTGCGGCTTTTGAGGAACCAGAGCTCCTTGCAGCAGATATTTTGCAGTTTGTGGGGAAAGTAGAAAAGGGCAACTTTGCCAAGAAGTTGGGTTCTGGGCTGTTGTAATCACCACTGTAGGGAATCCTCCCCCCACACTTAAGAAGTAATTGAGATTAAAAATGATTAAAATGCTTTGCATTTAGGGTAGCTTTTGCTGAAGTTCCTGGAGTGTTTTTCTTTTTTTCTTTTTTTGTAGACCTGTTTCTCTTCCCATTTGGCTAGATAAAAATTGAATCGAGGCACATTCAAGCTGACCTTGTGATGAGTTTATATAGTGTAGTGCCCAGAAGAGTGAACAGTGAATTAGGATGACTTTCATTCAAATGGTTACTATTGCTATATCACCATCCATGCACATAGCAATTTCTATAATCTTTGAGAATTCCTGGAGAACAAGTGAGATCCTTGCAAACTGGAGATGGGCAAATGTTGTTTCCAACTTCAAAAAGGGGGAAAAAGAAGAACCAGGTAACTCCCAACCAGTCGACTTGACATCGATAGCAGGAAAGGTCCTAGAACAGTCAGTCTGTGCCCACTTAGAAAGGATTCTGTGGATGTGTATCTTGATTTCAGTGAGGCTTTTGACAGAGTCCCCCATTATGTCATTGCAGAGAAGCTGGTAAACTGTTGAGTGAATCTGTTAATTTCAGGTTCTGTTTTTTTATCCAATCTTAAATTCACTTCCCCATATTTCCACACCATTTTGTAGTTTCTTTTTAAGTCCTCATAGAACTATGAATCAGCATTTTAGCACGAATTTCTCCTAATATACACGTTTGTATGCTGTTTTGCCCCACGTACACATTTTTGCTGAGCAGTATGCCCAACTTTTCTCTAATTGTATGTATGTAATTTTCACTAATATATGCCTTTTTATGTACATTTTATCCCAGGGCATGCATTTTTGTGTGCGTTTCTTGACTGGATAATTTTGAATTTCGAAAGGTGGCTGTGTTTCAGTTCATGTACTGTTTCAGAAAGTGCAAATTTAAGCAGGTTCACCTTTAAATGCAAACGGAATCGCATTTCTCCCCCAGCCTTACATGTAAGGCCGCTTCCTATGTTTAGTTTATATCTCAAGGCCAGTTCTTCTTCCACCTCAATGGGGAAGGGCCATAGCTCAGTGGTTAAACACTTACTTTGCATATTATGGTCCCATGCTCAATTCCCAGCACCTCCAGCTAGGATTGGGAATGATCCTTGCCTGAAACCCTGGTAGGAGACATCCTACCAGGCATTGTAGATAGTGCTGAGCTAGATGGACCAGTGGTCTGACTTGCTAGGAGGCCACTTCCTAGGTTCCTAACACTTAGCTTAGAAATTGCTGATGCAACCGACTCTGGTGGCCACAGGCTGCTCTGCCTGCATTATTTATCTGCACCTTTTTGTTCCTTTCCTTGGCTTTCTGAGCGACATTCATTTGTCCTGCTGCGTCTTCATCCCCCACGTGTGGTCTCCTATTTCAAGGCATGAAGTCACCCACCAGAACGCTCCTTGTGCACACCAGCATCTGTTACAACGAGGGAACATAGCTGTACAGTAATTTAAATTAATGTTCCCCGGTAGACTGATCTGTCACGATACAGACAAAATAAGTGGGAAGGAAGTTCACTAAGTGATGCTTGCCAGACCCTGTTTTCCACTCTTAAGTGCAGAAATATTTTGCGTCTTGCCTCCTGCAGCAGCCCCATTTCAGGGGCCCGGCCCAGGGAAAGGGGATTGCGGGAAAGCTACTGCACACACCACTGTGCTCTTGTGCTAACCATCTTTGATAGGGAGGGAGGGAGTCTTGGAAGGCGAGAATAAATACTACCAAGAAAGCTGCCTTTGCATATAAAGACTTCAGATGCCTTGGCAGCTGCTATGCTATGTAACTGGAGACAACTAAAGCACACACACAGAGCAACCGCCACATGGGAAGTAGATGTCATAATGGTGTTATTCATGTTCTGCCCTACAGGCAAGCCAAGAAGTTCCTTACCTAGAATTTATCTCTTTCAGGCCATTTCAGAAGCCTCGTGCACTTGTCACAGTTCAAGAGACCGAATCACAGACTTATAGAGTTGGAAGGGACCATGCGGGTCATCTGGTCCAACCCCATGCAATTTAGGAATCTTTCAGCCAATGTGGGGCTCTAACCCATGATCCTGAGATTAAGAGCCTCGTGCCTTTACCACCTGAGCTATCCCAGACTAAACAGCCCCACCTAAATATGAGAATATGGGAAATACGTCATAAGATACCACATTTTCCTCCAGTTTCTCAGGGTTTCGAAGAGCTGGAATTAATTTCCAATTCCAAAATGGCCCTGTGCAAATGTTGATGGTAAATATTCTCCAGGTGTGTTGATACTCCACACTTCCATTTGACATCCAAAGGTTTGGCAGTAGGGACCAGCACTGCTGACAGATGGGGAGGAGTAACAGCATTTGATAGATGCCTTGCAATGTTTTATGTTTATTTGCTTAATTACTGCTGGAGCAGTGGCAGACTTTGGGCTTTAAGATTTCAGGGGTGCCCCATGCAATGCCAGAATTCAGCACCCTCCCCACCTCTCGCCTTCAGTTGTTCATCATTGTTGCAGGGCCCTCTTGACTCAGCACCAAAGAGTCTGGAAGGAGGAGAATGAAAAGGTCTTTATTTAAAAAAAAAAAAGAATGATACCGCATAGAGAAATGTTCCCTGATACCAAGATGAGGGATTCCTTTGGAATGCAGATAGAGATAATTGATAAGAGTAATGATCTGTTGTGAGCTTGACGGAAGTGTACAATAGATGAGCTTTCCTGCTTTGGCTCATCTTCCTTCTTCTTCTGCTTTTTTTCCTATTTTTCTTTTTTCTTTTCTTTTATCTTTCCCATAGTTGCTTATGTTCTGTGTCATGTACTTTGATATTTTTTGTAGTTTTTAAAGTTTTCCCCCCATTACTATTAAGGAATTTTCCTTTGTAATTTTGGTTGTCTATATTTATATGTACCTGTTTAAAGCAAAATAAAAGTTAAAAAAAAAGGTCTTTATTTCTATCTTTCGGACCTGCCATTGTTAGTCTTCAGCTGCTCATGTTGGCCACCCACCGGCCTGTAGTAATGAATCCCAGATGGGCAGGCGAGATGGGGACTGACCCAGCGGAATTTAGTTTCACACTTCTGGGAGCAGGGGAAGCCTCTGGAGGCAGGAGACCTGCTGCGATTGTCTGGCCCATCACTTCTGAGCAGGGGGTGGGAGGTTGGAGCTGACCAGGTAGGTCCTGGGCATGGTGAACAATTCATTGTGTAGTGCTGCTGCTACTGAGAAAGCTGGCTCTGGACCCAATGGATTGTAACCAGGTCATGGCAGAACTGCAGGCATTTCTGGATGAAAAATTATCTGGATCCATTCCAGTCTGGGTTCAGGATCCATCTTCTTACCCTGATGGATTACACTTATAGAAAGGAGGGCCTGGGGAATGCAACCCCGTTCCTTCTGCTTGGTATCTCAGTGGCTTTCAACACTCTTAGCCATGCTCACGCACAGGTTAGTGCAAGGTCAAAATAAATCTTTATTGTTTTCAAAGCTTTCCAGCCTGAGCCGGTTTTTCATTCTGCTCTGAACAGGGCTTTTGTTCTACTTAAAAGTCCCACAGTTGCACAGATGAGTAACAGGCGTACTCCAGTTTTTTAAAAGCGATGGCTTTGAGAAGATGATATGATTAGAGCTCCTTTTTTAATAGAGCCGAATTTTCAGAAAACATCCAAACTGCCATCTTCTGAAAACGGTGCCCTTTTAAAGCAGCGGAAACAAAACGGAGATATAAAGCAAGGAGCTCACCTAAAATACGTACATATTGTCTCCTGCTCCTATTAATCACTGAGGGTTCCTCCCCCCTAACCTTTTCATACCTAATTAGAGCCAACTCTCTCTATCCATTTGAGAGCTGCATCCATTAGCCTGTATGTTCAGGCTTAGCCACCAGCTCCTCATTAACATTCCATCCCCTTGCAAAGGGCTGCTCTCTCCAAAAGAGGTCAGTGGTAGATTCCCCATTTTAGAATACTGACCTTCCCATTTAAATGCTGCCTGTGCTACAAGGACACTGCGTTCCTTTCCTGTTCACATATTTGCACAACCATGTTATCACTGTCTCAGAGATCAGGCTTGCTGCAACGAAAAAAGTGCGCAGCACTGTGGCTATAAGGAAAACTTGTGACTATACACTGCACTGGTGCTCTTCTTTCTTTTCAAATTAATTTGTCTAGAGACAGACACATGTAGCACTCATGACAAAAATGTCCACCACACCAGAGTGAGAGCAACACTATGTGACACATTACTAGCTATGTGCCTGTGTTCTTAAAGGTAAAGAGACCCCTGACCATTAGGTCCAGTCGTGACCGACTCTGGGGTTGCGGCGCTCATCTCACTTTATTGGCCAAGGGAGCTGGCATACAGCTTCCGGGTCATGTGGCCAGCATGACTAAGCCGCTTCTGGCGAACCAGAGCAGCGCATGGAAACGCTGTTTACCTTCCCGCCGGAGCGGTACCTATTTATCTACTTGCACTTTGAGGTGCTTTCAAACTGCTAGGTTGGCAGGAGCAGGGACCAAGCAACAGGAGCTCGCAGGGATTCGAACCGCCGACCTTCTGATGGCAAGTCCTAGGCTCTGTGGTTTAACCCACAGCGCCTGTGTTCTTACATGCAGCTTTTAAACACTCAAATTGCCAGTGTGGGGTCCTTTGGCTCAGCGTAGGAGGCTTCCACCCTTTGCCCCACATTATGATCTCAATTTGGATCAGGCCCCTTGCCCCCTAAAGGCACAGCTTCAGATGTATTGTCTTGCATGGCCCTGAGGTCCCAGATTCTGAGTGTCCACAGCAAACTGACAGATATGTAATATATTATTACTCTATTTTTTACTGTCAGCATGGTTTGCTTGTGTCCTCACTTTATATAAGCATCATCAGTTTTAGCTACGCATGTATTAGGAATTGTATAATGTTGGTGTATTAATTTTTGGCCTCATCTGTGACCATTTAATAAACATGCTGATTTTCTGTCTCACGTGGCAAAGTAACTTTGGTTTACCAGGGTGGCATAGGGTGCACTCTGCTCTCTTGCGTGTACCCTGTGGCTCAGAGTCTGCTCTCCAGTCAAGCCCAGCTATATTTCCCTTCTGGTCTGTGGCAAGCCTTACTGCAGCAGTTGCTCTATATACTGACATTAACCTTTCACCTTCCAGCTAATGGATAGGGGTCCATAGGCCACCCTGTCCCCTGAGTTGCTGCAAAAGTGATTTAATAACATGTTCACATTGTTCTGATTGTTTTCTCTACAAATACATTCCCCGCATTTCTGTTGCACATTAAGGGGGGAGGATGACAGAAGAGTATTTTTCCTGGTTCTCTTTCCCACCCTGCCCACCATACCAATGCTATTAAAACTGGCTTATGTAGTTTCATATAAATTCAGCAGTCTTCTGCCTTTAACCCAAACAGGAATTTGGGGGCCCATTTTTTAAAAATTGCATATTTACCATGGTGCTGATTCTGTTGCGACCCATCTTAGATCAGGCTGTGAGTGGGTTCCGATTCATCACTTTAAGACCAATTATATGATTGAAACTGATGGGGGATTTCAGATTAACATGTGGCTATTTATTTATTTCACAACATTTATATACCGCTTGATTGTAGAAAAAACAAAACAAAACACCCAAACCCTCCAAGGGTCTGCTTTTCCAAGGAGGAAGGGTTAGAAGTTTGATCCAGATAATACTTTGTGCCACATCCCAAAGCAGTGGTTCAAGATGAGCATTGCCATCTGTCAACAGGCATGTATACTGTAATCCATAGCCTATAATGTAAACAGAGGAGGGCGACATGATTGCTCCAAAACAGACCTTACAGAATAGTTAAGACATCCATTCCATGCATACAATCTACATCATGGGTGGGTTGATGTCCACATTTCGTAGGGGTAATCTGTTGGAGGACTGCACATTGATGAAGATGACCCAAAAGTGGTTAGGCACACACACATACAGAGAGACCCTTCATTCGTTATGCTACCTCTTTTCCATCTGCAAGAAATTAAGAGGGTCACAGACACCCCCTGATCTGTAGGTTGCCCACCCCTGCGCTACAATATATGTTGACACACACCTGTCATGATTACATTCTACCTCCACCCTCTAAATCAATATGCCTCTGAGTAACAGTGGGGAGAGAGTGCTGTTGTGCTCAGCTACCTGCAGGCTTCTCATAGGCTTCTCATAGGCTGCTGGTTAGCCACTGTGAGAGCAGGAAGCTGGGCTAAGATGGGCCTTTAGTCTGATCTAGCAGGCTCCTCTTAAGGTCTCCCTCAAAATATCCTAGCAGTTGTGGTCTGGTGCAGGTGTGGAGAATTATGTTAGAGAGAGCACTAGTCATACAGAACTGCAATGCCCAAAGTTCCCAGAGTCCATTATATATTAGAACAGGTTAGGGATGAAGATTAGTGGAATAGGAAAAAGATCTGGCACATTTCAAGACAACTCCAGCTTCACATTCCTTCGTAAGGGTTCAAAATTAAAACATTTATGTAGGGAGAAGACAGACAGCTGGCTCTGATTTAAGTGCTACCCAAGGGACAGCTGCTTGCAGGCTGCAAGGAGAAAGATGACCAAATATGCCAGAATGCCAGGCTCGGCAGTCAGGAAGAGGGGGACAGCACATTTGCTCCAGCTGCCATCCTAGCACTTCGCAGTATATGCAGACTGGCGTGATATCGCACTATGCAACTGCTAGGAGACATAGTTGCAATAACTTAAGAATAAGCGTGCAAGGGTGAAGACTTTTATGTATCAACAACCGTAGGCAGCAGCTTTCAGCCCAGTTGCCCTTCTCTGCTTATTCGCTATTGGTGTCCTGCTGAACAGCTGCATTTCGAGTTGAAATACTGCCCCTGCTCAGCTGGCCACAAACTATCCAAAGCAGTCCCTTGCAGCTGTTACAAACTCTACGAAATGCAGACTCTGGGTAAGTAATTTCCAAAACTAACAACTGCATCTGTTGCAGGCCATATAGTTTTAAAATTCAGAACAAGATCACGACTTGTAAAACAGTTCAAGCATGTCAAAACTGAGAAAGTCCTTCCTGATTACAAAGAGTCAATTATGTTGAATATGAGGTTCTGGACAAGATCCAGGATGCAGCAAGAATATGGTATCTTTTTGAAAAGTTAGTATCAACGTAGGAAAATGGGAGTGGGTTGCTGGTAGTTCTGTGTTGAAAGCAGAAACACAACAATACTTTGAAGACCTCAAGTAATATAAAATTATTCTATTGTGGATAAGAACTGGCAAAGAATAATAATCACACATGCTTCTGAGCAAGCAATAAAATATAAGAGTTAAATGCAAATGGAGACTATAATGTGAACTCTGGGAACCAAATAGCTGCTTACATTCATGTAATGGACTTACTAATCCAATTCATTTTACTACTTTTCATTTACTCTGCTTATGTGTCAGTTCTTCAGAGGCCTATCATCCAGCACCTAGTTTTGAACCACAAATGTCTTTGGAAGCCCATAAACAGGACACAAGAGTTAGCAGATTTTCCACTAGCTAGGGAGTGGGTTTCCGTGTACTGCATAGCCCTATACCCCTCCCCATGGCTAGCAAAAGTAAAATATATTGGCAGGCTAGCAAAGAAAACTTGTTTAATTTGCATAATTTTAGGGCACAAAATGTGGGCATTCTTATGCCAACACTGTAGGTCTGAAAATTTCATAAAGTTTTGTGTTAATCAATACAATTAAGTCACCAAAATGTATCTGAATTTGTGTTTTATTGAATGTGATTGCTTAATTATCCTTTAACATAGCTTTTGGTAAACATTTATACCTACTTCATAATTTAAAAAAATGTCTTACATACTTATGGTAATCTTGACACTTAAGGCAGATCTTTGTTTGATAAAGCAGAGAGATTAAAAGTGATAAAATGTTCATATCCTTTATTGTTTGGCTCATAAACTTCCCTTGTAAGAAGCCCTTAAAATAGTGACCAGATAATAACAAATTTAGCCCCTACTTAAAAGTTCTCATATAAATACAATCTGTCATCTCCTATAGTTTTGGAACATCATATCTCTGTACTGTATTTGCAGAAAAATAGTCTGTCTTTTTTAAAGAGAAGCAGCACCTCAGCCAACTGGAGCATTAGAAGAAGACCAGAGGGCTCCCCAGATCACATTTGCTTGGCTTTTTTTTGGTATCAAAACAGGAGTGCCCTTTGGACATAAGCCAAAAGTGTTTAACAGAATGGTTAAAATTCAGGCGGCATAATTTTAAAAACCAAAAAATGAAACCCAAACCCCAAAAGGTAGGTGCCACGTTTGACAACTCTTTTGGTCCCAGTGATCTAGCATTTGTCCATACAGTCACATATTTCCATAAAGGCAAACAAGTAAACCCTAAATAATTCCTCTGAGCATTGTTGTTCAGTATAAATGTACCACAATCTGTGCAACGACCTATAAAAATGACCAAACCCAAAGTGGTAACTTTGTAAAATCAGCACTGCAAATGAAACCCAGATCAGTGCTCCCTTTGGAAGAAACAGACTGTGCGACACAAAATATTTTGTGAAATCCGGAGGTCCAAGGGCGCCACCTTATGTTAGTCCCTGACGATGAGACACACATGTTTACATCTCTCCAAAGAAAGTGGGTTCCTCAGGGTAAGAGACATGAATAACAGCATCCCTTTTTACAGACGTTTTTCCCATGGTGCCATAGTTCTGGTGATCCAAATTATCCATAACTGACCTTTCATTAGGAGAACGCAGTAGAACATGGGGTACAAACATCTGGAACGGCAGAAAATTGGAATCTTGAATAATTTAAAGAGGCAAGATATGATAATTTCAAAATGGATCAAATATTTTTATCTCATCCCCTATTTTTCTTTCTCCCACCTATCTTCTGCATGGAGGCTGAATGTTGTTTTGTTCCTCTCTGGACTCTTAAACCAGAAATGAGTGTTTAGTAGGAGAAACAGCATTTCATGATTCTAGAAAAATCTTTCCCCCCTTGATTAAGGACAAAACTTGGAATATTTGGTTCAAACTAAATAAGACTGCAATATCTGAACACTATTACTGTGTAGAGAATGTGTTTTCTAAATATGTCTTTGTTGCACCTAAAACCTATGCAAGAATATATTTTGTCAACTGAAGAACTTTAGGTCAGCTAGCCCTGAAGGCAACCAAAGCAAGTGTTTTGTCACCACAGAACTTGCTGATACAAACAAATCCTTTCCTGGCAAGAAACTTGCTTTCCTGTGAAGAATTAATAATTGTTTTCTGATAAATGCTTACAGCAGATTTTCGAGTTGTTGTTACTGAAATAGCATCAGTCCCCGTTTCATCTTTTTTCTCTGTCTGCAAGTATCAATAGAGAAGAGACAAATATTAAAATTTGTGAAAATATGCCCAGTCTTGTGTAAAACATAATATTTAACTGTATTGCTCCTGTTTGCCAGTACTCCCAGTTCTATTATTTAACACGAAGAAGCAAGTACAGGAAGAACTCCCTCTTTTTTTAACATAACACTTAAATATTTACAGCTAGGGTAAGCTATTAATTAGTCAGAACTTAGCTTTACTGATGTAATTGCTTTAACAGTTTATTGTTTAAATTGTGTTATATTTTATTGTAACCCACCCTGTAATCATATTTGACAGTGTGTGGCATACAAAAACCACCAAATAAATTAATAAAGTAGCTCAACTGGCTTTGGATTTAGTGTTAAGCGCCAAATTAAGTGAAGCAGAAATGATTAGCAACTCCCAGATACAATAAGAGTGATTTACCTTATAATTCAGAGGGCTGAGGTACTTGAAGCAGCCAAAGCAGGTATAGCCTATGCAAACACAAATTGCTATGGCTACAACTAGGAATGTAAATAAAGTTGTAGGTGCTCTAAAACCTAAGGAGAAACATTTACAAAATATGAAATAAAATAGGGAATGAGATAAGAGGGTGGGGAAATCTCCGCAGCCGCACACGCAAGCAAGCAGGTAACACACACAAATCTTGAAATATGGGAATGTACCGTATCATTTGAAAACTATTCTTCTGCCTTTTAAATTAGAACAGGGTTCTGCCGGGCAGCGAGGGCGACTGTCCTGTTTCACCACTTGAGTTGAAATACCAAGGTGCCGGTCTCCTGCCACGCTGAAGCCTTGCTTAGCAGGCTGACATGGCTGTGGTTTCTGGTGACATCTCACCGAAACCCAGAAGCTGCAGCCGCTTCTCCTTACACAGTATGCCCCCCCCCCCATTATAAGCAGTAGCAGCAGCAAGATCTCCAGGAGGTCTCGCCAGAAGTCACTGCCACTTCTTGGGTTCTCCAGCAGTAATGACAAGGGGTGGATGAGGCACCTGAGGGGGTGCCACCCCTTGGGATTCTGCTGCCTGAGGCACCCGCCTCAGTCTGCCTCATGGGCAGGCCGGCCTTGCTCGATGAACTGACTTCCAACACTCCCAGGCAACTTGGCCAGGGACGCTGAGAGTTAATAGTCCAGCCTCATGGGGAGGGCACCTTGCTGGCTACCCCTGTGCTAGAAGATCTGCCTATGTCCTTGGGTCTCAGTGGGACTGCACCATTAGCTGTTCCCAGAATCGGCAGCCCTACACTTCAGCTGTATCTTTGCCCTTTGCTCCCACTCACACAGTGCAGAGATATCCATGCTCAACAACAAAAATTACTACTTGTCTGCTACATAAGCCTCTCAGAAGTCTGACCAGTTGCACACCACTCATACTTACCTAGCCTCAAAAAGGAGAAAAAGTACAGCCAAAACAGGCAGAGAATTGGAGCTGCAAGGGCTTGAGTCACAGCCGCAGAATGGATTCGTTTCTCTAGCTTTGCAGGAAGGTATGCAAAGTAGAGATTGTGGCGGTCAACCGTATGCTTTAGCAGCAAATAAATTAATCCTGAAAATAAGAAATAATGTCAGAGTTACAAAAATGTTTTTTTCTGCTGCCATTTCTCACCATAGAACCATAAAGATGTTAAATGTCCCCTTTGTTCTATACAAGCCAAAGCACCCAAATGTTCTTGTGCCTGTAGACTCAGTGATTGCCAAGAATCAAAAGGTAAACAGCATATAAAATACCAGACTCTTGCTACTGACTTTGAATAAATTAGCAGCTTCAGTTTTATAAGGTTATACAAATGCTTCATTTCCTCTTGTGGGATTCCATTATATGGTATGAGGAAAGGCTCTAGCACGTGTTCTTTCCACCGAGGCGTCTCTGCTTTAAATTGTGTGAACTAGCAAAGTTCTGTTGTTTTAAATCCCATCCAACATTCTGTTTCTTTCGTGTTTATTTTGTGATGCACACTAGTAACGTGTTTGTTCAGCTGTGAAGTACTATCAGCATTCTGTTATGTGTTTGAGGAATTCACTGTGGTTTTGTTTAGTTAATAATTTTATTTGTTTAATAATTGCAAAGGAAAAATACAACCACCACACTTTTGGTGGTATAAAGAACAGGATCTCCATTCAGAAGAGGAGAAATGCCATGCCTGTCTCCTCAGAAGTTCAATGAGACTTGACTTCCAGATAAGCAGGACTGTAACCTAACTGTTATTAGAAGACAAACACATAGCTTATATAAGGGTGTTAAATATGTTATAATTGAAACATAAAAACCAATGCTTGTTTCTGGGAAACCAGATTTTACAGAAAAACAAAGCACACAATTTCTAACCAAAATTCAGTTGGCAAAAATGGTGCCTGTTTGCTGTATCAAACTGAAACAAAGATTAGATACATCTTTCCATGTATGTTGCTATATTTAACTGGTGTTGTTTGTTTGTTTTCTGCTTTAAAAAACCCACCTATGTATTATTGGGGGTCCCTGGCATGAAAGATTACGTTTAGTAGAATCCACATTTTGTTTAGTATCTAGAATGATTTTTGTAGGAATAAAAAAAAAATACACTCCAGAAAACAAAGGTAATAAAACTAGGCACTACCATAAATAAGAATGTTAAACATTTTTACACCAGGTGTACCATAATTTGCCAGCCCTGTGCTATGGAAAATTTCTCCACCAGGCATCTATGCTGTTAAGCTCTGGATGTGTCTTGAAGACAGGCCTATTCAGCTGTTTAGTTTCCTTTTCAGATGAGCCAGTTATTCTTGCGATTATTCTGTGCTGTTTTAAAGTATCTTATGTTTTAGGACGTTTGTAATATATGGGAAGTATGATCTACACCTGAGAGCTATGTTCTCATAAGTTGTTTCATGAGCTTGTAACTCCCTTTTTCATCCTCAAGACCGCAAAATCCATAGCCTAGTCTTCTTACTAGTCTATGTTGACCTTTTAATGTTTCTCGTATTGCACTTCCTACAATGCGTAACCCCTTTCAGATCAAAAAATACTATGCTATACTAATGAATACAACAAAAAGTATACAAATGAAAACTAAGAATATAGAGGCAAACCTAAAAAGCATGTGGAACATGTATTTAGATTAACCAGCACTACACTAAGTTCCCACTGAGAGCAGCAAAATGATTTAAGTTGTCGTGCTCTTTTCTTACCCTGCGTGACAAGTCAGCTGGCACAGAAACTAGTATAACACATACATTTCTCAGTCTCAATACTATATTCAAGCCACCAAGCTCTCCTGTTTGTCCTATTACAATTCCAGCACACTGGCCAACTTACCAAATGGGACAATAAGGGGGCAGGTGATGCTGTAGGCCATGATGACGGTGAACACACAGAGTGTCCACGCATACATTGCTCCAAATGCAAACTGAAATGCTTGGTGCTACAAGGAAATAAAACATTTGCATTAAGTGTTGCAGGGACAATATTCTGCCTCTTATTCTCTCCATACACCAGTTATTTTAAAAGTGGCGCATGCCACACTTTAGCAGACATGCGTCAGCAACCTTTGAGGGCATGAGTACATATCAGTTGCATCGCCAGAAATTTGTTGCGACAATTGAGAGAGAGCCACTTTACTCAGGAGAGCTGAATCATGTTACGAAGTTAAACAAAAAGCCAGATCTGTAAATACTTTCAAATGTTGGGGTCCTTAGATGGAAAGATTTTCTATGCCTCCTAAAAGAAAAATGGGGGGGGGGGAAGCTGCTGTGTTTTAGCCGATATACACTGAGTGAGTGTTGTGCTACAAAGATTAACTGTGCTTCCCCACCAGAAAGCTGGGGAATCATCAACAAGATTGAAATTATCAGGACAACCAGAGTCCAGGGATGAATGCCGAAAGCCCATATGAACAGAGCCCATGCAAAATATTGCTGCGTACGGTTGACAGGAATATAAAATTCTTTGTGCAACAGGTCTAGGTTTCATACCTGCTTAACATGTTTTCTCTCAGAACTGGATTTGGCCATAAACATGCGAGCAGTGTATACCAGGAGTCCTGGCAAACGCAACAGCTCCATTCCAGTGCCAATAAAAGCCGATGCAATCACATAGTTCACAAAGAAAGCTCCTTGGTCAGGCAAAAAGACACACCTGCAGGTAGTTTTAGAAGAAGAAGAAACAAGTGAGTGATGATGAAGAAGAAGGTGAAAAACCTCGTCTGGTCACCACTTAACACCCCCTACCCCTGCCTGCTCTGGGGAGAACTCTACTAGATTTCATTATATGCCCCAGTATGCCTGAACTCTGGGAGGTAAACTAAGTTGGAAAAAGTAGCTAAATGGAAAGAAAGGCAAATAACAAGGCAAAACTGTGCTTGAATAAAAGAAAGGAAAAGACTTAGCCAATATTGAAGAAATGCAGGAGTAATAGAGGAGGTACTGCTTCTATCTAGAATATGCTATGGCAGCATGCTCACAATTGCTTGTGTATTCAATAAAATTAAACCAAATTGAACTATTTTCAATTTCTGCATTAATTTTTCCAACAATGCTGTTTGCCAAAGTTTCTGAAACCAGAATTCCAGATTGTCCATTTTAAATTGCAATAGCAGTTCTAGTAGCAACTGGATGATGAACTAATAATTATCTGTGATGCAGCAAACTCAGAGGGCCAAATGTGGTGACCGAGTAACCTGTTGTTTAGTAATTAAGCAACTTGGTTTTTACTTAGGGGATTTACAGTGCACGTGGCAGTAGTTGCCAACCACCTGGCACCCCTCCATCCCAAAGGAAACACTTCAGAATTGATAAGAGAAAGTTTATGAGATAACATGATTTTTTTTTAAAAAAAACCCAGCTCTCCAGCTTGTGCTGATGTAAGAATGTGTGTTTACTCCAAGGCTGTGACTTCTATTTGAGTATCACATTTCTATTCCCACACATTTTTGAAATCAGGAATACACCTGTAATCTTTGTCTACTAGAAATTTATATATGGCAAGCATTCAGCTTCTAAGCACCATCCTTTCAAATTGTTCTAGCTGCGTTTTTTGCATTTTCCTTGATAATTTGCTTATTTTGAAAATAATTGCTTAATTGAAAATAGTTAAATTTGGTTTAATTTTATTGAATGCATGCTTGTCCTCCTGCCATAGCATATTCTAGATTGTGGCTTGTATAATAGCAATGAGTAATAATTTATATTCCGTATACAATGATTACGTCAACAGAAAATAAAAGATTTAACTTCCATATATTTAAATATGAACCTTCCTGTGTCTTTCAGTGATAATACACATAAATAACGATAATTGGCTCCATAACAGCCAAGCTAGGGAAGCATCATCTAGACTCTCTTTAATCTCTTCTCCAGAAAGCAGATTTACCACTTCTATAAAAGTCTTTCAAATGAAAAAACTGTTTATCTTTCCATGTCTCAATATTATATGCATTGCATTTATTGCAAAATATTGGATGTAACTGTACAGGAAGCAAAAGAGACACTGAAGGTACCAGTGCTGCATGCTTCACCTAGATTCTAGATGTTGTTAAGTTGAATCTATTAGGTCAAAGTTCAAAATTTGTTTTAAGGAAAAGGTAAGCATCAACCAGTATATTCTGTAGTCACTCCTTTATGGACAATGTTGTTAAGACAAAATGCAATAATGTTTTCTGGGCTCCCAGAGTAATTTATTTTTGCAGGTTAAGCAAATGGTTGAATATTCTAGACAGAATAGGGTTGTTCACAGTATCTAGAAGACATACAAGCCCCTGGGCAGGTAGAAAAAGGATCTTAACTACTTACTCTAGTCTAAATCTAGATTCAGATGCGCGGTCAAACACCCAACGAAAGAAGACATCGAGACTGGAAGAAATATGCTAGCATTAGACTCCATAATTCACTACAGCCAACACATGAACAAAAGGGTCTTTCTAAGCACATCATTGTTATTTAAGAGTTTTAGTTACACTTTTGTTTTGAACATTTGCCTACAAAACAGAGGAAGTTATACATGGCTAAAGGTCAAAACGGATGTGACTCGGGAGATCTGTGTAAGGATCTACCCCAACTTTTTAATTAAAACACCATTAACCAAACTTAAAAGCAGTGCTGTAGGGCCTCCAATTTTGATTGGGGTATGGATGCTGAGGAAAGGGGTGTTCAGCTCTTTCTGCAGATACCATTTCCCTGAAACCCTTGAAATTGCCTCATTTGAGGGAGGGGGAGAACAGATGCCTGAATATTGTCAGGAAGAAAGGTGGGGAAACTGTTAACATATCCCAGCAGCACATAAAAGACCATCACCTCCCCTCACAGCTGCTTTTTAAGTTAGAAAATAAAAAGAACAATCCAAGACTTTCTGTGCCACCTCTGCGTTGGCCTTTAAGTCCCACTGAAATCAATGAGGGAAAAAGCAATGAACTGTGTCCTTATACCCCTTTTATTTTAATGGGATTTAGGTTTCATTGCACACTACACCAAAACAAAATATGGTTTAAGAAAGCAACACGGAGGTGGAAATGTTCTGTGGCTTGAGCACAGGTGTGGGATGATATGGATTCAACTGTCCCTGCTTACACAAACATCACTGTAGTGCAGGCATGGGCAAACTTGGCCCTCCAGATGCTTTGGGACTACAACTCCCATAATCCCTGACCACTGGTCCTCTTAGCTAGGGATGATGGGAGTTGTAGTCCCAAAACATCTAGAGGGCCGAGCTTGCCTATGCCTGCTGTAGTGCCTCAACATGTGCACTGGCTAATATGAAATAAAAGAAGCCAAAGTAAGTAGTTTAAGAAGTTAGCTTTCCATGAACTAAGAACTAAGAATAGAAGTAAGCGACTTTTTAATGTAATTAGTACGCCAAAAATTTCAGTCTTAACTAGAAAGCTGGGATTCTAATGTGGTTTTTACAGAGCCATAGATAGGGTGATCTTGCATCCCTGGCGGAACCATCCAGATTGCTCCCCCCAGCCATGGACAAACTAGCTCTTCTTTCTGTCTCTCCTCCAACCCCCACCCATTCAATTCCTTACGCACTTCACTTTCACCTTTTCTTATGAGGCAATAATCAAAATTTTTATTTATAGACATATTTATGGACATATTTTTAAGCCAATTTTGTGCGTCCCCCCCACCTGTGCCCCTGGCAGGTGCCTTCCTCACCACCCCTTAGCTACGGCCCTGGGTTTTTACCTGGTCAAACCAAGTGAAGGCAAAATTAGCACCATGAAGATTAAAAAAGTGTAGACCTTATGCATCATTATTCTGTTTTCACCAGACCTATAAAAAAATAAAATATTAATCACATGATACTTATGTTCTAAAACGTAAGTCTTCCTTCTACCTTTCCAGTTCTTACAGGTAACAAAAAATGAAATTTTACTATTTGGCCCGACTGCACTGGCTGCCAATTAGGATGCAGGCCCAATTCAAAGTGCTGGTTTTGACCTATAAAGCTTTAAATGGCTCAGAACCACAATGCCTTAATTACCACTTCTCCCCATATGAACTGACCCAGACTTTATGTTAATCATCTTATGCCCTTCTTGAGCTGCCCCTTCCACGAGAGGTCCGGAGGGCGGCAACACGAGAATGGGCCTTTTCTGTGGTGGCCTCCCATTTGTGGAATGCTCTCCCAAGGAGGCTCGCCTGACGCCCTCATTACATAGCTTTCGGTGCCTTTGGCTGATTAAACAATCTATGGCCTTTTAAATGTGTCTTGCGGGGGGCTATTTTTTTATGTTATTCCTTTAATTAAGCTACAATTAGTGCAGAATGCAGCTGATAAGAACACTGACTGGAGTGTCTACCAAGATAATATAATGCAAAACTTGAAATATCCACATCGGGTTGCCTATATTCTACTGGGCTGGGTATTCTGGTGCTTGTATATGTACAGGTATCAGAAGGAAAAAGCACCCCTGAATCAGCCTGCTTTGGTCCTTCAAACTACGTGGTAGGCTTTCTCATTGTCTTACTACCAGGAGAAATACAGTGCTTAGCGACACAAGATTGGGCCTTCTTGGGGGTGGTGCCTTGATTATGGAATGTTGTTCTTCTAGAGATAAAGCTGGTGGCATTTGGGCCCCAAGTGTTTATCTGTTTGCCCATGTGTGTATGGGATTATAGCTGATAGCCAAGAGAGGCTCTATGGGTGTTTTTAATTACGGAGGTTCAGTGCTGTGTTTTCAGCTCCCTGGAAATGTAATGATTTAACTAAGCTGTTACCTACGCTGGGACTGTCTGATAAAGGGTAAACTTCTTTTTTTAAAAAAAAAATGGAAGACAGACACGTAATAAATGCCATAGGCTAGGGATTGAGAACCTGTGGTCCTCCAGATGTTGTTGGGCGACAACTGTCATCATTCCTAACCTTCGACCTGATTGGAGTCCAACAAAATCTGGATGTTTCCTATCCTTGCCATAAGCAATCCATAGTCACAACAGGTCTACCTTAAAAACATTCAGTCTTTCAGTGCACACTCCCATAAGGCAAACACTACACCTGATTAGAAACTTTAGCAAAACAAATAAAAACAACATGATAGATTGTATTAGTTAACTCACCTAGGGAAAAGAGAGTGGCTCTTGTTATAATACGGCATGACCCTCATGGTCCCTTCCAACTCTATGATTAATGTCTAACTTCACCTTTGCCTTATGGCATGTTTACATTAAAAATCAGTGTTTACTTGGGAGGAATGGAAGCTGCTAGTTTTTGCAGTTCTACTTTCTATAAAGTATGTATACCCTTCCTTCCACAGAATTTTGAGGTCTTTAACTAACAAAAAAGGAACATATATTCTTACGTTGTCCAGTGTGATTCAAGAAACGTTGAGTACAATACTATTGTTGGCAGCAAAGCTGAAAAGGACCACAGAATAAGTGTTGGGAAGAACTGGCTCACAACAGGGTTCTGTGAGGATGGAGAGGAAAGAGAAAGCAATGAAGCCCATTTCTATATAGTCACCTTGAAAACAACTGAGCTGAAAGCATATCTGTTATATTAGCTTTTAAGAAAGGTATCCAACTCACCGAATATGGCTTAGTCTGTGGGAAGAATACAGAGGTGGTGACTAGGATTTGGCCAGTTACACTGGGCTTCCTCAACCTCGGCCCTCCAGATGTTTTGAGACTACAATTCCCAGCATCCCTGACCACTGGTACTGCTAGCTAGGGATCATGGGAGTTGTAGGCCAAAAACATCTGGAGGGCCACGGTTGAGGAAGCCTGAGTTACACAGACTTTGACAAAAGATTAAGATGAAAGAGAGTGTTTGCATAATTACAATTTCTGGGCAAAACCCTCTAAAAAATATTTGTGGGAGGTGTTACATAGGGCTGTACCATTTCCAGCTCATCTACACTTTCCGAGTTTTCCCATGAGGGCATTAACAGAGAATGAAACCCGAATGTAATGGGCTACTCACATTAAGATAGTGAATAGGCTTGGTTACATTAAACTTGTCCATTGTCGAGATAATGATGGAAGGGGTTGTCAAGAAAAAGAGCACAATAAACAGGAACAAGTTGATGCTAAGCCAAAGAAACCACCACTTCGCCCCTTGAACTGAGAGCTTTTCCCTGCAAGAGAGAAGACAGCAGATCAGCAAGTATTCTATACTTTGAAATAATGGTATTAACAGATGTACCTGTTGCTTAAACAAGTACAAAGCATGGGGCAGGGAAGAAAGAGGCATGTTTTGTAGTAGGAACTAACAGGCAGGGTGATGCCTTATCCCTTTTAAACATGACTGTGAGAAGGGCGGTTATTGTTTTGCTGTTTTGTTAAATTATTTACTTGTTTTTATCCTGTATTTTATTCTGTGATCTGCCCTAAGATCTTATGATAAAGGGCAGTATATAAATCTAATAAATGATAAAAATAAAAATAATAAAGTTACCAACAGATATCCTCTGGATAAGTAGCATATGCAACACTCCACTTTGAAACAGAGAGTTCCTTGCTGTAGGCTGACGGCTGAGGTTCTGCAACACACCTAAAGCCTTGACATTTACAGGCATTGAAATCTTTAAGAATACTGCAATAAAATAAAGTATTTCAGCATTCATACTTGGAATTACTTGATAATGTACAGAGAAACTGATAGGAAAGTTACTATGCATGATCAAAGCAACCCCTGCGTAACTTTTCAATGTCACACAACCACCAGAGGGTAACAATCAATATTGTTTCTTAGATTAAAACTGTGTATGCAGACACAAGTTATAACATATAAAAGTAATCTAACTCTGAGTAGGCCGTTCAGGCTGCAAGTATTTAAATATCATTCACAACCTTGTTGTGGTTTTCACTGCCAAAAAATTAATACTTACTTACTTATTCAAACCTTTATTAGGCATTATACAAATAAAACGATAAAAGAGAAAGTAACATATAAAAGCCTTGAGATGTATACAGAAAGGCAGCAGTTGGCTACATACATATATATATATATACATATAAAATCAGTGGTTTTCCTTGCTAACCCACTCCTTGGAGGGCTACTACCAAAAACTCGGCTACCCCCGCCGTTACCCTTTGGTCAACGTCGGATAGGCAGAATCCCACACATTCACCTTGTTGGGGCTCCAGACCACCCAAAAGAGGGGACAGCACGCGTTGACGGAGCGTACTGTACAATGGGCACTGAAAGAGAATGTGCTCTACCGTGTCCGGGACATTCATAAAACATCTGCAGAATCTCTTGTTTCTGGGGATGTTTTGATATCTTCCCCTGACAAATGCTGAGGGAAAAACATTCAAACGGGCCAGCATAAAGGCCCTACGTTGGGCTGGAATTATTAATTTGGTGACGTAATTGGCTCTGCTATCTAAGATATTTAAATCATAGAATATGGGCGAACAAATTTTGTTTACAGCTGCCATAATATTTTGCCTCTCGACATCCTTTAGTCTAGTTAGGATATTATGGAAAATGTATTGCTCATTAGAATTGTACAGGGGCTCCAGCTCGATGCCTAAAGATTCAATCTTTTTTTCGAGGTACTGATACCATCTTGATTTGTAGGAGTCTTTGAGCAAATCAGCGAGCAGACTTGATGGAGGGCAGCGAAAATGGCAGCGTAACCAGTACTTTATTGAGGTGGACCAGGCCCAATATTCCATTGTGTGTATGCCTATTTCTGCACACATTGTTTCATATTTGATCACAGTTGGGAGTCCAAGAATACGTCTCAGAAAGCTGGAGTGAATCTTTTTTAGATCACTATTATATGCTTGGACCCATAGCGGGATTCCATAGAATATCTGGGATTGCACTTTTGTTTGGAATATCTGATTGGCCGCAGGAATAAATTGATTGCCTTTCTGATAATAAAAAAATTAATACAGAAACTCTTCTGGAATTTGTACCCTTAGGTCTTTCAGATAAATGCAGTTCAAACAGAAGAGGTTCATTGTTTGATTAAGACAAAAGTCAATTGCCAGCTAAAATTAGTTAAATGTGAGGGGAGGAATGGGTGAAAAACCTCAGATGAGCTGAAAAGGCAATGTACTCTGAGTTCCATCTGCTGACTTCCTGTGGTATTTAAACAGATGCATGAATGGTTTTGGGCGGGGGGTGGGGTGAACTGGGATTGGTTTGTGTTTCATTTAGTGTAAATAATTCAGCTTTGATGACCATATTGAATTAAAAGAACAAAACACTTACTGTGTTGCCATGCCTTTCTCCTCAAATGTTACAAAAGCCATTCCCAGTGGCTTCTCATAAATTAGCTTTTCCTCTTTCAAATATTCACTCAAATATTTATTGCTAACCTTGGTGTAGTAATCTATAGCATCCTCCTGTTGAAAGGAAGATTCTGTTACAAAATCAGTGTTGAATAGTTCTTACAGTTCAGATCTGGAAATAGTACTGTTTTCACTTTTCATATATTAAGCTCTTCCTATTTTAAACAGAGACATCATATACAAAAACTACAAAGCATTTTATCTTCCACACAGTTTTAAGACAAGTAATAAAACAGGCTCTTTACCTTTTTGCAACCTCTGACATCACAACAGCAGAACTGGCCAAACCATTTTGTGTGAATGAGACATCGTTTACCACTCTTCTGAAACGCTTGTGTATAATAAGCCACATGTTTCTCTGCCTTTTTTCTGGGCACAAACACATAAGGTTTCATGATGCAAAAACAGATTAATTCCCCAAAACTATGTGCCCATCTTAGAAACACATTTTTATAAGTAAGTTACAGAACAGCCCACGTACATACATATAATGCAACATGTGTACTAAAGATCTAAAACTTGTATCAGCTTATGAATGCCAAATCTTGCAGGTATGCACTATGTAGACCGATAGTGCTCCTATAATGTGGAAGTATATATTTCTATACTCTATATTTCTGTATATATTATGTTTTCGTCCTACCCTTCCCCAAGGAGTCATCCATGAGGCTCTCTTATTTTACCCTCACGAAATTCCTCTAGGATAGACTAAAGCTGAAAGACAGCAATTGGCTCAAGATCATTCACTGCGCTTCTTCGCCTCATAAGAGATTTGAGCCTGGATATTCTCAATCACCGAACCCCAACATACTGCTTTGCAATTTCAGGAAGCACAAACTGAACTGGAGTTAAGAAAAGCTACAGGGCTGTAACACACTGTAGGGACATTATGGCTATATGTGGTAAAAGTCACTCTGTACCTCTGTATAGAAAACTATAACTTTCTCTTGCTAAAATATTGTTTCTGTATGCAAAACTTAATAGTATCTCATGATTGATACTGCAAGGCTGAAATATTCTTAACAACAGCAAAGATAATACCAGCAGCCTGGTACTGGTGATCATCTCTAGCACCAGATCATCTTGCTATTAACGTATTTTAAAATGAAGTGAATGCAGTTTCACCAGGACATTTTTCATGCAGGTACCTTTCTGTGTAGAGAGAGGTGAGTTTGGCCACATTATAACATAACTGGACCTCTTGTACTGCGCAGGTTGGATACGCTTCACTGCAAAAGGATGAAACAGATAATTACAAACTGTAATAAGATGGTGACAAACACTGCTTTTAAAAATAAGTAGGCTCAGAATATAAATTTAGACATTTTAACACAAGCCTACTGTGATTGGGGCTCAAAGTCGTGTGAAGCACAGACTTGCTGTCCTCAACTCTCTTAAAAAACTGATTTGGTGGCAGGTGCCAGAAGAAGAAGGACACTTCTATCACAGCCTAGAAGGTACAGGACCCCTAGAATACTGTTGCAATAGCTACTGCCAGGTGCCAGAAATGGCCTACCAAACTCCCTGGTAATGATACTGCAGCCTTGAAAACTACACTTTCCAAGGTTCTGGGCTCCTGCTGTGTCAGTGCAGGAGGAATAATGAAGCCTTCTGGTGACATGGGAAGGGAGCACAAATTCCATACAAAGCAGTTAGCCAAGTGCTGGAAAGCTCTCCTCTGACTGCTCTATCGACCCCCTCTTATGCCAATTTAAAATTAATTGCTGGCACAAGTTTACAAAGTTGTCAAGATACAGTGCCCCTTGCTCTTCTGTACCATTCCAGCTAGCCTTCCCCCTTTTGTTTTTGTTTTTTACAGTTTTTCTTGTAGTGGGTGGGTAGATAGGACTAACCCCTGGTGCCAGCTAATATGGACAAGGTCTCTCCTTAAGAAGGAAGTCTAGTAGCTTATCAATCTTTGGCTGTCACTACACACAACACAGCTAGGGTAGACACTAAATTCAAGACCTACATTTAGACAGGCTTTGCTAATCAATTTTTAATAATAGTCTGTAGGTAAAATTAAACAATAACTTAGTTATGTATTTCGTTAAGGGAGCTTAAAACTACAAGGACCCGTTAAACAAAGAAAAATAAGCTCAAATAGAAATTCAGCCTCCCCCCCCCCTCTTTTACTTACTTAAAGTGATTTTCTATGGTTGTAGCTTTGGCATTTTTGGGAAGATGAGTTATGAACAATGTGCGTTTTACCTACAGAACAGAATTTATTAGTTTCTCAGAGACTCTGAACTAGGGAAGAAGCCAGAAAAGAGACACATTATTATATATTTCAAGTTGGACTGTGTGTATTTGAAGAGGAGGAAAAAAACAAGGATTACAAGTCTGACCTCCCCCCGTTAACAAAAAAACACTTTCCGCCCCCAGCTGTAACAGAACGGAATACAAGCTCCACCAAATTTCTTGGTTTTGTGTGTGTTCTGTTTTGCAGACTTGTCCCACAACCCAGCAAATCTGAAATCTGCATACATGATTTGTCAAGGGGTAGTTTTTCTGGTTTTAGGTTAGCTTACACTAGGAGAAGTAGCAATACACATTTTTAAGAATATAGAAACTTACTATGCTTTCTTCTTCATATTTGATGGCTTGAGTGTGATGTCTCATAAAGACAACGGTCAAAATCATGTACACAACAGCTAAAATAGTGTGCAGCCAGAAAAGACTGTTGCTGTGGAACACAAGTTTTGATGTATTAGAAGTGAAATGACTGGAGTATAACATTTGCCTAAGCTGCTATTCAATTTATGACTGTTTAGTGGTCAGCAAGGCAGGATAGCAATCATAAGACTGACTATGTTACCTTTTACAACCTCCCCTTAAACCATACAGGACATATGTCTTTTTAAAAATGTATATTTTGTATGTATATTAAATATATTAAAAATGTATATTGAGAATGCTCAAGAAAGATTACCTACAACCCAAAATCCATGTAAGCTTTGTGCAAGCATGTTTCAGGATGAAAGCGCAATAAACAGGTCAACCTGAAGGGCCCTTAACTTGGAGGGCAAAGGACGAAGCATTTAGACCTCACAGTACTTCCAATAGCAACCCAAGTCTATTCCAAATCAAACCAGGGATAAGTAAAATGCAGTACACTTTCCGTATAGCTTATTCTGCCATGCCTGTTTTACATACAATACTTGCTTTTTACTTATATGGCAGGGGGGAAGTCCCCAAGTGGTAAAATCAAGGAATGTGAGACTCAGGTAAATACTACAGTACATACACAATATACATATATGATGTTAACATCTCAATAGTTACATACCCTGCTCTTAGGTTTGCAATAGTAGTTCTGCCAAAGCTGTAAGGGTCTTTATCTGAAAAACAGGACAAAAGCGCAGTATACACACTTTGAATTAATTCTTTTAAAAAGAACAAAATGCTCTTGAATCACTATAATATTACCACTGATTTATTATAACAGTTCTACCCTTATATACTGCTTTCATTTATAAATCTCAAAGCAGTTTGTAATACAGATAAAAATCATTATTAGTATAGAACATGTCATCAGTATACACACCAGGGATGCTACAGTCAAGGGTAAGTAAGCAAGACTCGAGTTTTTTACCTTCCAGCCGTACAAAATAATGGAGGAATGGGGCAGAAATGACCCCCAGCCTCATATCCTAAAGCATTGCAGTAGCTATCACATGTGCTCAAAGATCAAGTCACTGGGAATCTGGCATGCAATATCAGCACACATGCACTACAAGTCAGGCCAAGTTGAAGGACTCATTGAGTTAGCGAGGAAAGAAATAGATAACCTGTTACTCACTCTCCTCCACCTTAAAATCCATTGATGTCATTATATATCCTCCATCTCTGTGCTCACCCTTTCCTTGGAAGGGCTGGACACACGGCCATTCTCCCACTGCTAATACCTTCCCACCCCAGACAAACTCCAAACAAGCAGGCTTGCACCAGTTGGGTCCCTCTGCCAGATTCCACAGAGGAACCTATCCCAGGCCCATTAGGTTAGCAACAGTTATGTAGCACCTTTTGGAGCCTAAAAATCACATAGGAAGGAAGAAAACACTCTTCTCCCCTCCCCCCAGGGAAATATAAAGGAAAGAGGCAGAAGGAGCAAGCCGCCACCACTCCCTTCTGCTGTTTGAGGAGTAGGTAGGGGGTTCTAATTTCTTTGCCACTGTGGAATAGCATAGGCCCACCACTTGGATATTGTTTTTAACCATTTGGTATAAACATTCTGATTCCTATGATATTATCTCAGAAAGAATACATGCTAAAAATGAGCTTCTGGGTTCCTTTAAAAGACAGAGAAAGCACAAACTCTGGCTAGAGATATTGATTATTATAATATATATATTTATATATATATATTTTAAAAAAACATGCCTTCTTAGTTTTATTGATTTCTTACCTACAAGCTCCAGCGCCTTAAGCATCGCATGTAAAAAGAGACAGATTTTGAGCGTACCACTTTCAGTTCCATTGAATGTATTATGCATTATACAATCCTCTTCTTATGTAGTCTTTTTGCCAACTTAATCACCCCTTAACTTTTCAAACCCCCTTGGTCATGTAAACACAGGCTAGTTTTAAAAGTGATGGAAAGAGGCCTCAGGCTTATTAGGAGTTGTTGACTCGCTTTTTGTGTCATCCTGGGATAAAAGACTGTTTAGCTCTGTTCATAGCCATTATCTTTGGTATGCTGAGACATGGAATTCTTATATTTTCAGTGGCCACAACTGTGAACAGAATGGCTAAAACAGCCTAGGATGTGTTCCAAGCTGGAGCTGTTGGTTCAGAAGGAAAACTACCTACACCAGCTAACCTAGACACATTGTGAGAATCTAATATACTTGGCAAAAAAAACTTAGTCTAGTTACTGAATACCAATGCATATGTTTATACTCTCCATAAAGTAGTAATAGGCTATCATCAACACAGATGTGCTACTCCAATATAGAAGCAGTAATTTATTGTCAAGGCCACAATAGACGTTTTACCAGATGCCCAAAGGTTTTCTGGAGAAAATGAAATAACTATGATATATCCCACCTACATAAGAGTACTTTAATCACTGGACCCACTACAGAGAGATTTTCTAACCAAGCCCCGTAAGAATAAGTGAGCCCTGCTCATCAAGGCATTAGGAGTGACACGAAACACCAAGTCATAAAAGGTTCTCACCAAGTAAGTCGCCTGATAAATTGACAGGAAGTATGATGCACAAAGACAGCATGCTGACTACAATCAGCAGGCAGATGAGATGGCGCTGAAAGGCGAGATAGGTAATGGCATCCTCCCCACATTTTACACGAATCTCTTCATCGCTGCACCACAAATAACAGAACAGGTCAGTTGCCAAGTTTTACAAAGGTGGGCGTATGCTTAAGAAGAAGGCTGACTAAGGATTGCATTGCAGCTGCAGACTGAAAATACTCTGTGTTGTACAATATGGTGGTATCATAAAAGGTCACACGGATACAGAAGCAAAAGAGGCTAGGCAGTAAAAAGATGCTGAACGGGTTCAAACAAAAGCACATCCACATGGAAAGAACAATTGGCATTTAGCCCACTGTCTACTCCAATTTATAGAATGTGAGTGCTTTCTCCCAATTCAATTCTATACGGAATGAAAAACTTTTTAAAAATTGGATTACGGAGGCATTATTTGCACAACTAAGAGCAGATGCCAATTTGAAATACAGCTAAACCTTTGAACAGAATTATCACACTAAAGACAATATCCTGCAGATGCAGAAACACACAGTAAACACAATAAAAATAAATAAATTCAATGTTTTTGTAATGGGGCAGGACAGCTTTCCTTACTGTAGAACCCAGCAATACTGACATGAAAAACTATTGAGCTGGATAGATTACACAATTTCAATATACCAACCTGAAAATTATTTCCTCTTATTTCAGAGATACATAATTTCATTTGTTTATTTATTTTTTAGAAAACAAAGAGGTTTACAATATACATAAAAACCATATAAAATTTTAAAATCAGAAATCAACTAACTATTATAGAAGGGTATTTTCTTAATTGTCATCATAAGGTTGGCAGTTCTGTAACAATATTAAATCTAACCCTTAAGCATGACAGTATTACTGCAAAGCACAGAGCTCTAGGTAAGATCTGTGATCCTGAAAACCATTTTAATGAGAAGCAGAAGTACACTACTATTCATTATAACTGGGAAAAAGTTTCCTGAAATGAGATAAATTGCAGAGGTGGGAAACCGAAAGTGGAGTCCCTAAGGAAGCTTGCACTTCCTACTTTTGAGAACATCTTAAAAACTCAAATTTAGAATCATGATTTTCTTGGCAAGCTCATATAAATGAGTCAACAGCAAGATCTAATGATCCTTCCCTAGTGAATTTTTATTTGGGGACTTGTGTCATCACAGCCAGTCTATCCAGCTGTTAAGATGGTAAAAGATCAAAGAAATGTGTAGGCTTGCTTCATATAATAATGGATTAGCCTTTTTTAAAAAGAAAAAGAAAAAAGAAACCACACATACTGGGATACGAATTAGAGATTTTTTTTAAAAAAAACACCATTACATTTATAAATGCCTTTATATAACACAATTCAAATCTTATTTCAAAGCTGTGGGCTTACTAACTGTTTTTCTAACCATTTTAACCATAGTGCTGTCCCTTCTTGCATTTAATATAAAAGCTTTCTATTCCGCCTTATAATTAATAATTCTCAAGGTGGCTAACCAAAATCCAATTGCTGCAATGATGAAGCATAGAACATTAAAAATGTACAGCCCTCTGTTTCCAAAATTGCTAAGAAACTGTTATTAAGCAATGTATAGCATAAAGAGCACTCAGATCTCTGCTACTTTGCGTGCTCACCTCATTCGAAAGGCAGATATCATCCAAGAACAAAAACCCTAGAAGAAACAGAAATATTCTTTTTTAAACGAGTGGGATCCACGTGTTCCCTGAAAAGCTGCTCTTGGGGTTGTGGGGCTATCCAAAATGGCATGCGATGCTGTGCAAGAGGCTGCAAATTGGAACAGGAAACTGAGAGTAATTAGAAGCTATCGCCTTTGCATGAGTAGAAACAGCTCCTGCACCCAAAAGCTCTCCGATTCTCCTGCTTGGGTAGGATGCAGAATAATCAAATTATAAATTTATATTTGTAATTTATTTTACAGGGGGGAAACACTTTGGGTTGGTCCTAAGCCTCCTAATAATATCAGGACACAATGTTTCAGAGAATACCCAAAGTAATTGGAAGGCTTTTTGGGGAGTGGGGTGGGGAAATAAGAAAATGCAAATACTTAATGCAAAATACTACTGACTTCATCGGGGTCCAAATCATCAGGATTGGCTAAATCACCAGATACAGTGGTATCACTAGAATACACAAAGAAAGACCTCAAAATTAGAATACGAGAATTAACAACATTTGCCAAAATTCAAAAGCATATTTAAAAGAAGCTCAAATAAAGCAGTTAGCAGAAATACTCCAAAGGGAAAAGAAACAAATAGTTAGGAGGAAAGCATACTATAGTGAAAACATGAATAACATTTTAGACAATTGGGAGGGGGGTTCTGTAGAATCGGTTCTGTAGAAATTATTAACTCTCATATCAATATAATGCTTTGCTCCCAAAAAAAGACCTCAAAGCAATATTTTTCTAGATCTCATCCTATGACTAAGAGGACCGTCTCTTCATTTCTAGGCATAGTGACACAATACACAGCTCAGATCCAGTATTTCCACAAGCCCATTGGTGCAAGGATGTTCCCAAATAAGTGGTTTACATTTCCTGCCTCTTAACTACAGTACTAAACCAATGGATCCCATCCAAACTAGTGAGAGGTCCGTGAGAAGTATTCTTGTGGTGTGTGCATGTCCCCACCGCTCAGGAATTACATACCTACCCTCCATTTCCATTTCTTCCAACTGGGAATTCATGCAGGTATTTCTTTACCAACGTGTGCACCCTTAAAAAAAACAACCATGGAAGTGCAGAGCAGCAAATGTTGTGAGATTCCACAATGGGCAACATGAACATCCCTTTTGGATCTGTCACCAGAAAGCTGGTCAAGAAAGTCTGCTTGCTGTTCTTCTTTCCCTTGCTGGCATGTTCCCCTATTTCAGCAGAGGGTATAGCTTTCTAAATAACCCATGATGCAACCCAGCCTTAGGGGAAGCTACACAAAGACTTCTCCCCTTGCCCTTCAAATATGAAACTGACAACATTCTGGTAAGTTTCAGGAAGTATGATTCTTTCCTTCTTCCGTGTCCTTAGGTTAACTCTTCACCACCTGTCTTCACATTTCTCTCTTCCTTCACTCTCAATTCACGTTTACACATTGTAGGTGTTTGTTCCCCTTCAGTTTTGCTGCAGAGGTTTTGAGCAAGAACAGCCTTTGCAAAACCTTCACATTAAAATTAAAGTGCTGTTTTATTTTCTGCAAACCCTGACCTCAGCATGCAGCAACTGGAAATGGGCACGCTTAGAAGCAAGCATTGTTTCAGCCACTGCAAGAAACAAACATGCCCTGCACTCGCCGATTCTTCCTAAAGATCTAGTCTTATACAGCTGTTTTGCTCAAGAGAAGTTTTGAACGAAACAGTGGTTTCACAAATTAAAAAAAAATGTACTCCAGGGCTAAACTAGGTGTAATGCACTAAACTCATCGTTGACAATGGGCTTTTCTTTTTTAATCAATAGCATGCATGACCAGGTAATTTTCACGGGAACCACAGACATGCACACACACACACACCAGCCACACATACATGCTGCACTTTTTTATTATTAAAAAAAAACCCCCACTACTGAAGCAATTCCTAAAAATGTACTTAGTGTCACAGTTCCTCCTCTTTGTAATCCATAGAACTGTTGGTGTTTGTGGTCTATGACAATGCCTATTACAGTGGTACCTCGGGTTACATACGCTTCAGGTTACATACGCTTCAGGTTACAGACTCGGCTAACCCAGAAATAGTACCTTGGGTTACGAACTTTGCTTCAGGATGAGAACAGAAATTGTACTCCGGCAGCGCAGCGGCAGCAGGAGGCCCCATTAGCTAAAGTGGTGCTTCAGGTTAAGAACAGTTTCAGGTTAACAACGGACCTAAGTACTTAACCCGAGGTACCACTGTATATCAAACTGTTACAAGGGGCAGTAAGTTTCTCTGCTCACACACTCCCTACAAGTCTGCTCTGGGGGGCAGGGGCACATGGTGAGAGAAGGGAAATGATACGTTGCATCACACAGCCAGAAGTCCTTGCACTAACGTAGCTACTTTTTTGTTGGATACCACCCTTGGTCACCAACAGCATGGCACTATGCCCTCTGTATCTACCAATGTTCTGTGGGGGCCACTGTAACATTTTGACACTCATGTTTTCTACATCTTGAGAGCCAGTGTGCTGTAGTGGTTAGAGTGTTGGGACTAGGACCTGGGAGACCAGGGTTCAAATCCCCACTTGGCCATGAAGTTCACTGGGTGACCTTGGGCCAGTCACTGCCTCTCAGCCTAGCCTACCTCACAGGGTTGCTGCGAAGATAAAGTGTGTGGGGGGGGGGAGAAGTATGTACACCACCTCGAGTTCCTAGGAGAAGAATATAAATGCAATAAGCAAATGCATTATATAAATAAATAAACTTTTACCTCAATGCTTCCGATACCAGGGCAATACGACCATAATCCCAGAATCTTTTTCTTATAAAAGAAAATACCAACAATAAAATCTAAAAGAAAAGAAGTAACATTCATTCAGAAGCATAAGGTTTCGTTATTTCATATTAAGCTGGCTTCAGATATGACAGTGCCATAAGAGCACCAGGACCAAATTTTTCATACTTGACAAAAACTATGGATTTTTATTGTTGTAACACCAGAAAGTAGCTTATGGCTACTATTGGACAGGGCCTTTTTTAGAGCAAAAAGAATAAAACATGTGCTGTGAAGGGTGGGAAATACCTGTCTTAAGCTTGACGAGAAAGAATTCAGACAAATCCACGTTATGGTAATTCTGACATGGTACTCTGAAATATAGTTTGGCAACTACCATATGCTCCCATTTTAAAGAGACTAAAAAAAAAGAGGAAAGTGCTGCAAATCCTATTATCCAAAGATGACCACACACTTATTCTGCATCCCCTCCATATATATTTCTTTGGCCAGGACAAGCCAGACCTTGCAGCACAGTCTGTCTGAAGGGAAGGAAAACATTTGTGCAAGACAAAGGATGCATCTATTTCAGCAGGGTAAATTACATAACGCGGGTGGCGCTGTGGGTTAAACCACAGAGCCCAGGGCTTGCCAATCAGAAGGTCGATGGTTCGAATCCCTGCAAAGGGGTGAGCTCCTGTTGTTCGGTCCCTGCTCCTGCCAACCTAGCAGTTCGAAAGCACATCAAAGTGCAAGTAGATAAATAGGTACCGCTCCGGCGGGAAGGTAAACGGCGTTTCCGTGCGCTGCTCTGGTTCGCCAGAAGCGGCTTAGTCATGCTGGCCACATGACCCGGAAGCTGTACGCCGGCTCCCTCGGCCAATAAAGCGAGATGAGCGCCACTTACCCCAGAGTCGGTCATGACTGGACCTAATGGTCAGGGGTCCCTTTACCTTTAAATTACATGATTCACCCTTAAGAACACAAGCCCTATTGGATTGGACAATAAGTCCAGCTTATTTACAGGAAACACTTTCTACATATCCGCCATAGAGCTTCTCTTTTTTCCAGAGGATTCTGGGACTTGTCTTAACACACATGCTCAATTGATGTGGCACACTGACCATACTTCTTGAGCCTCACCATTGCCCCACCAGGTGCTTCCTCAGACCTTGCTTTGGGAACTTGGGGATTGTATAAGAGGCAGTTATCTGCCAAAACTGAGACTCCTAAAATTTACTTACCAAAAAGCAAGTAACATCAAGCAGAAGGACAATAGGGACTCCACCAAAGCTTACACCTTGAAGCACAGTACTTCCCCGTGCTCTGCTGTAGCAGTAGGATCCATTGCCACCACGGTAATCTGTTCTAGTCCCATTCCATGAGTGAGCCAGCCACAAATCTCCAAAGAATGGAATCATGTTGTTTCACTTAGAAAACAAAATCATAGGGCAAGTTACAACAGGCAGGAAAACAATATATATATATATATATATATATATATATATATATATATATATAATATACAGAGCAATGAAAGTCAGGAAAGACTGGCTGAAGCAAAATCTATATTAATAACAACAACAATTCCCCATTACTTAAATAGCTTTGGAACAGTTCAATGGAACAATCAAAACATAAGCTTTTATTGCCAGTGTGTACTTTGTCACAATAGTCCTGCCTCTATGTTCTATACCATCAAGGCCCAAGTCATGAAGGAATTAGTATGAAAGGATTGAATTGGGAAAAGCCTGCAGCAGGATGGAACTGTAAACACCACAGATCTGTCATTTTCTAGCTCAGCTATGACACAAAAAATGCTCCCATAGAGTCTCCCTTATCATTCTCTCTCATTCATATATATCACAGAGGGGTGGAGAGAAACAGAGACTGAAATTCACCACTGCCAAATAATAGGTCACCTCTGTGTCCACATAATATGTAAAAAATAATAAAGGTCCTCAAGTATGCTTTTGTGATTGGCACTGGCAGGCACCAGATTTGTGATTTTTACTGTGGAACGCAGTCAATCAACACAAGTATTAATTTTATAGTAGTTCTGGAGGACTGCATGTAAAAAATCTTGTAATTTCAAGAGAGTAAGTTTTAATTCAACCGGATCCAACCTTGATCCAAACCACATGGGAAAGCAAAGCGACCCAGTGTTTATGCTTCAATTGCTGGGGTGAAGCAGTGACCTAGAGGACTGTGACAAGCAGGTGGGGTGATGCCCACGGCACACTCTCAAAACTGCCAATCAGCCCCAAAAGGGAAGACCTGTTCCAGAGGTTTTGCAGGGCAAAGCCAAGTATCAAAGCTATCCAATACCTTAAACTGCTTTAGACATATTCATAATTTCATGCTTTAAGCATGAAGGAAACTGGTTCAGCCCCATCCAGCTGCTATAAACAACTGAACAGTCTTTTAAATTGTAGGTGACAACCAGCCATCATGAAGTTGTGCATGTACTGGCAAATCATCTAAAGATGAATGCAAAGAGAAAATTATTTAAGAGCTCACAGCAAGTGGCAAAGCAAAATCTGATGTAAAATCAGATTTTACATTCTTATGAAGGAACTTTCAGTTTTCACAGTTGTAATTTTACAGTATGAACAAGAAACCATCCAAATGAAGACATCCAATATGTTCTTTACAAAATTCTATGACGTTAGGCCTCAGTCCAAAACAGATATAGTTCATGGTTAAAAGGCAAGTTGATGGGTGGATTATCTGTTTAGATCAATGCCTCCCAAACTTGGGTCTCCAGCTGTTTTTGGGCTACAGTACCCATCATCCCTGACCACTTGTCCTGGCAGCTAGGGATGATGGGAGTTGTAGTCCAAAACCAGCTGGAGACCCAAGTTTGGGAAACACTGGTTTAGAGATGAAACTTGTTCACGTCCTGTCATCCCACACATTGATTTAATTTCAAGGGAATGAACCAGAAAGCAGCACTTATTTTACCCACCAAATCACAGCTCCACAAGAGAGGTAACAGGACAATGATTGCCCTTCTGTTTCTGAAATTCTGATTTGCCTGCAACAAAAATAATTTCAGGGCAGTCTGCAACCTGCAGAGGGCAGAAGAGAGCCATCCCAGATCTATCACTAGGCGGTTGATCATTACACATCATCTCAGCAATTATCAAGCCTGCCCAAACTTCCCTCAACAGAAGAATAAGGTATTTTATTTATTAACAAATGTCAACCAGCAATAGCCTGCCCAGTGCAGGTGCTTGGGAGAGGCTCAGAAATTAGATCACAGCCCAACTTAACTTCTGATATATTAAGAAAACGTGGGCGTCTACCCTAGGATAAGTAGGGATGAAGGGTCTAAAATTGCCCCTCCCTCGTCCCCAGAAGTTTAGGGCTGCCACCCTCCCCTTCCCCCTGGCAGGGGAGGGCCTGTGCTTTAGCACCCACAGAACCTGCTGAAATTTAACTGGGCAGCTTCTCCCCACCCACCCGCACCAGGAAAGCGGCTGGATTTCTGCCAACTCATACAGCTGTTATAGACTCGGTGCCTCTGAAGCCATTAAAAAAACAGTTGTAGAACAAAACGTGGCCATAAAATAACGGGCCCATTCGAGATTAGAACTACAGGTGGCGAAAGAGTGCAAGTAAGTTGTTTCAGAGTCGCACAATTCACCAGGGAAGTCGCCTCCACTTGATAATAAAGAGAAAATGGAAGCCAGGTGAAGAGAGGACGGAGGGGACTTGCCTGAAGTCGAAGGGGCCGAGAAGAGGAGCCGGGAGGGAGGCTTAGGTGGGTGCCGGGGACACACACACATAAACACACGACTTGGCCACAACTCACAAACACTTTAAGAGAGCAGGAAGTGGCTGGGAAGCAGCCGAAGAGGAGCTGCTGCTCTCCCTGCTGGGAAGGGGCAAAGGACCCCCCCACCCCCACCTTCCCACCTCCTGACCACGGGTGGCGCCTCTGCTTTAATTCCTCTTTCGAGGAGGAAAGCCCGCCCGGTTACCGCCGCGCACAACCCCTTGGCCAGAAATGGCCCCGTCCTCCGTTACCTGAGCCACCAGCTCTGCTAAGTGGGAATGACGAGGGCGCAGGTGACCCCGCCCCGCCCCCGCCGCGAATGCAACAGATGACTTGCCCGAGCCGCGCATGCGCCCCCGTTATGTGGACCAGGCCCTGCCCTGCCCACCGCTCCTCGGTGTGAGTCTTCTCACTCCACCTGCGACGAGCCTTGTTGCGGCCTCAGGAGAACGGCCTTCCCTGGCGGACACGCCCTTGGGCACCACCGGCAGGCCGCGCGCCAACGTGCTTTCGCCCGCTTTCTGTAAGGTGACAACGAGGCTGTGGTCGTTGCGTTTGTAAATTCTTCGCAGGTGAGGCGGGAGGAAACAAGGCAGCTGCTGCTTCGCTGCTAACTGATACCACACACGCAAGGCTCGTTTTCAAGTATAGGTCTACCTGCTGCCGTTTGCAGGCTGTACGAAGATGCGAGTGTTTCGTGGCTCCCTCACAGGTTTTGTATTCTAACAGGAGAAGCTCTCGATATATATATAATAAAATAAAATGAATTGTCCAGTAGCACCTTAGAGACCAACTAAGTTTGTTCTTGGTATAAGCTTTCGTGTGCTTGCACACTTATTCAGATACCTAAATGTGCATGTGCACGAAAGCTTATACCAAGAACAAACTTATGGACTAATATATATATGTGTGTGTGTATGTGTATATATATATATATATATATCGATGCGTCAGACCAAAACGGCTACCTACCTGAAAGGAGAAGCTCTGTGACCTTATTTAAGGTCACATCCCTTCAAATTCATTGGAATTGGATTTGGTGGTTCTACCTAGTGGTGTGGGGAAAACAACCTACACATGCTCAAAAGTACTCCTAACTTCATTTATCTGGACATAATCCCCACTTAATTCAGTATGGCTTCCTTCTGAGTAAACATGGTTAGGATTGTGGTGTATTTTGATTAAGGTGGGAAGAGAGATATCCATTTTCTCCACAACATGCATAATTGTATAAGGGGAAGTTTCCTTCCTCTCCCATGATCCTAAAACTCAGGACCATTCAAGGAAGCTGAATGCTGGAAGGTTCAAGACAAACTAAAAAATTGTCTCAGCTGTCTTTCTTACCAGCTAATGCTAGTAAAAGGTGCTTCTAGCCACCAGTGATAGGATCTAGGAGCACCTCCTGAATACAAACTTGCTCCTTTAGAGGGAGTACAAGTTGATTCAGAGCAAATAACTGGTTGGTCTCTGAGACCTGGGAAATGTTCTCTGTCTGAGTCTTGCCAAGTTTCAAGCTTAGTTTATGGGTCCTCATCCAGCCCACCTATGAGCTGATCCAGGTCTTGCACATCCTCTCCTGATTCAGATGTTATAGAGAAATAGAGCTGAATGTCATCAGCATAGTGATGACACCTCACTCCAAATCCCCTAATGACAGCTCCCAACAGCATCACATAGATGTTAAATAGCATTGGAGACAGAATAGCGCCCTGCTGCACCCCACAGCACAAACACAAGGTTACAACTAATCACTGTAAGCCCATCTGTTCCTCAATTTGTGAACAGAATTGCTTTTGTTTGGCATTGTTTTTCTGGTGGCAAAAGCAGCATTTGCTCACTAGTTAGCAAGCACTTTTCATTTCTGGGAATAAATGAAAACGTAGTGTCTGTGACATGGGTCAAGACTCTCTTAAATCCTTCTAACCATTTTATTTTGAAGATACCACATACCCCCCGAACAGCTCTTTAACACCCAAGGAAACTAAATGTGCAAGTGCATTTGTGTGACTTTCTTCATATGTGGCTTAGATTACTGGACACCAGGACATACAAATTTCAGATAAACCTCACCTTTCCATTTATCCTTCCCAGCAGGATTTTCCTCTGTGGGTCAGCGCCCCTGTAGGGTGTACATATCCTCAACATTTTGGGCACCAGGTGGTACGAGGAGTTACCACTTACATAACTGCTCCCTGTGGTCACAACATTTCCACTACACAGGCATTTTGTTTTTTCTGAGTGGTGAATGTTGAACTGTGGCCAGATTAGCTGTTAAATGCTTTCTTGTTGAAACCCTAATTAATAGATCCAATTCATTTTCTTGACACTTTACTTCCAGATCCTTTTGAAGTTTTCATCACACGATATGCTTCTTAGATGTAAACCATTGATGCTTTACATGTACCTTCATAACAAAAAGTGATAATATTACACAAGTACCATACAAATCAGATTTTTGCACTCATCTGTAATACTGAGCAGATGCAAGCCAGTCTTTCCTGTTACATGAACATTAGGCTGTAGCCCAGACCAGTCTGAGCCAGCTCAGAAGGCACCTGTATAATTATCTATTGGATTTTGCTATTATTATTTAGAATTTGAATTAACTTGACATTCAAAACATGCTGTACAAAATGTTTTTGCCCAGATCTACCAATACCAAGACAAAGGTCTACCAGGCTTGCATGTTGAGCACACTGCTTTATGGTAGTAAGTCATGGGCAAATTACACTCGCCAGGAGCAACATCTCAATGCCTTCCACATGCACCACATCAGGAAGATTTTGGGCATTGCATGGCAGGACAGAGTCTCAAACAAATATGTGAATATGATCAAGCCCACATTCCCAGCATATTCGCACTCCTGTCTCAGCGACGCCTGCACAGGCTTGGTCATATTTACAGAATAGAAGATGGCAGGATCCCCCAGGATGTGCTCTATGGGGAACTGGCTTCAGCCACAAGGCCTGCTGGCAGACCAACTCTCTTATAAAGACATCTGCAAACTTGACTGGCGACATTAACCCCACTGTGTGGGAATCCCTTGCAGTTCCTGAGACAGTTACGTCATGCATCCACAGCAATGACCAGAGGAGGAATGACCGCTGCTGGGAGGAGCGCAGAAAGAAGAAACGCCATGGTACACCTGCATCAGCACAATTGGATGCCTTCATCTGCCCCAGCAGCTTCTCCCTTATCAGTCTCTACAACCACAGCAGGTGCTGTAACTCTCAAACCGTTTCACTCTACTCCCAAGTCACATTTCATTGTCTCCCAAGACTGACGGATGCCAACAACAACAGCTCAGGCCTGGAAGCCAACCCTGTATGCAAATTCTTTAATCGCATGGCAATATTAAAAGGTTTCATTTATGCACGACAGAAAAAAAATCTGTCTGTTTTCCTTGCTCTCTATTCTGAAAGCTCCGCTGCTATCTGACTCCAGCTACCTGATCCGCACACAACACTACAATACTCTTTTCTTCTTCAAGCTGCTTAGAACTTTGAATGGGAGCATTTTGTTGTGAGCTTCCATTTGTACAGTTCTAATTTTAATAGTACAGATGCTCGTGTTGTTAACAGCTCTGCAGTGACAGTAATTTAATTCACACCTCCTTTGCACTTTAGGAAGGCAGCATGAGTTCCTACTGATAATCTCACAGAACATACCCAATGCGGTGAACACAGGATAGTGCTGCTCTTTGAGGTAGGCAGGGAGCTCTTGTTGGTGTGACATATGCAGTGTAGCTAGAGGCAGCAAAGGGATGTGAAAGTGAAATGTATGATTACATTATTTTAATAAGATAGGGAGGTGCCTGCTCCCATCTCCCCCCAAAGGAATCACTTTAGCACAGGAGTGGGGAATCTGTGGCCCACCAGATGGGGTTTAACTTCCAACTTCATCTAGCATGGCTGATTGGGAAATGTGATGGTAGATGTAATTCAGCAACATCTGGGGGCCCACAAGTCCCCACACCCCTACATTAGTAAAACAGAACCAAACCAGACCACAGAAGAATTCCACTGTAATCCCATATACTTTGCAGAAAATGTCTCTTGGATTCTCTTCATTCAGGCATGTTCCTAATGGCGCTGGCTATAGTTCAGAATAGTATGATAAAACCATTCCAGATTTGTAGTAACTGAAAGCACAAAATGAAAGAGCTGGCACAGAAATTCTCACCCATGAATCCCCTCTTTTCCCACCCCGCATTCTTACCCGACTCTGCACAATTTTAGTTTCTTTCATTGTTACATCTTTGTGTTGGTTACTTTGCCTCCCTGAACTTGCTTTATACTTCATTTCTATAGGGTGCTGCTTCCACAAAGCAGTGCTGCATTCTTAGAAGTTATTTCTTTCTCTGCAATGCTCCCAGGCCTTGCCACCGCCTTTATCACATATAGAGAGTGTGCATTCTCCTAGCACATGGGTAACATATTTGTTGAGTCATCCTTTATCAAACAGCAGTCACGTCTCATCAATCTTCTGTCTTGCAACTAAGCATGTGACTAGTATTTTGTAAATTAACGCAGCACGGGGAAAGTATAAGCAACAACAGGATAGCTCTGCATGGCTTTCTTGGATGCATTTACAGTGTGTTGCAAGGTCATTTTTTATTGGGAACTGGTAATGGAAATTGTCATTGCGCAAAATGTGTTTAATTCAGATTGTCTGTTTAAGACAGATGGGGAACTGGCTGTGGCCCTTCAGATGTCTTTGGATTCCATGTCCCATCAGTCCCAGCCAGCTAGGCTAATGCTCAGATATTATGGGAGTTGTAGTCAAGCACAGCTTCCCCATCCCAGGTTAAATAGAGTATATATGAGCCTGAGGGGTAAAGTCCCTTTGAGCATGTGTAATCTCCATATTGTAAGATCTTAGTAAAGAGGTAAAAGAGGTTAAATCCCTTTGAACATGTGAGAGCTCCGTAATCTCACATAGTTTGGCCCTAAATGGCTTGAAGAGATGGTTCCTAGAAATAATGACCCTCAAGCTACCACTTGCATACACACACCTGTACTTAGTTTTGCCTTCTTTTTAATTATTATAATTTTATCATAGCTGATTTAACTATTTGTATTAAATATGACTTTTTTAAAATATAGGAAAGTCATTTTTTAAAGAATAATGAAAGGTAAACCTGGCTGTGTCATAAATACAACAAACATGTACAGGAAAATCCTGAGTAAAGCAATTCCCACTGGGTGAGCCCCAGCTTTAATAAATGGGAAGTTAATATATGTTAATTTCTCAAAGAGCTTTATTGTGACCCCTGGACATTTTTAAAGTCTTTAAGACTTTTTCATTATGTCATACACAACTTTCATACTATTGCTGGATCTTGAGTTCTAGAGTTCATGTAGGAACTGAGCCAGTGTAAAAGGAAAGATAGCATTTGTGTGGCGGGGCCTAGATATATTCACAACTAAGAGAGAGAAACAGAAGTTATACTTTCTGTGAACACCAAAGTACTACATACTTTGAGTAAATGTTTTTTTTTAAATCCTCTGAGTATGGAAGGTTCTGTCACTTAACTCAAGCAACTGTTCCAGAATCTCAAATGATATTATTGTTAATAATGTGTAACCGTCAGCGTATGTACTATTCATACCATATATTTGTTGGAAATGTTACAGCAGTCTCTGTAATTTTTTGGCCAAGATCTAGCAAAGTGCCACCTCTTTCCTAATTTACAGTTGGAGAATTAAAGCTCTTTGCACTAACCATCTCGCAGGTCTTTAGCAGGAGGCTTTCTCCACAATTCTTATTTAGATTGGTCTTTAATATGTATTTTGGCTGAGTTGATGGAGCCAGCACCTTCTAGATTTAGAAATGCAAATCACCTTGTATTTTACTTGCATGAGGTTTGTGACAGGCTCTGCCTTTGAAGGTCTTTATTAATGTATCCAAATAACACCTAGTAGAAGTTGCTGTTATTTGCGGAAGGACCTTTAAAGGGGGTGGGAATGAATAGAGCAGCATTTACTTTTTCCCTTGTTGGAACAAGAGACACATGGAGAAATTAAAAGTCAACAGAATTCTAATTATAGGAAGAACTTTTCTTATGCAATGCATAATTAACCTGTGCAAATTGAAGCCACAAGATGTAAGAGGAAACCAAGAGCTTAGTCAAATTAGTCGCATTCAGAAAACCTACTAGCATGCCAATGAATTATAGGTGTAATCCACCCCCTTCTGAAATCCATAGCAAGCCTCTCTCATTGCACCATTCTACATCATTTTCTAATTGTATAGATCTTCAGCTATGTTATATGCCATTTTAAAATGGCATATAACATAGATCCCTGTTAAAGGAATGCAACCTCAGGAAGCATATATCACTGATAGAACAAGATGTAATTTAACAATTATAAAATAGCAATCATAAAATAGCAATAATAAAAAGCAGTCCAACAATATACATACAATAATCTGGCTGTCTTTCATTGCTCTGGTAAACTATGTATACATAAGTCAGGCAGGCAATGCTTACCAGGTCTTGGTATGCTGAACTTTCGTCTTGTCTCCAACCAGCAAAACAAAATGCAACTCCTGAGGAAAGAGGAAGTGAGCAATAGCTAGCTGAAGGAAAGTAATTAAGCTGTTGTGCTTCTTGTTCCCTATTCTAAAAAGTGCCTTAGAAAGGTCTTTTCTGCAGAAAACCCTGGCACACTGCAATATAATTTAAAGCATAATTAAGTGCAAATAATTTGAAACATCTGACCCACGATTTTCTGCAGCAGAGTGCAGTTGGATGGGATATAGGTAATGTCCACTAACTCGTACAATAACATGCACTATTTCATATAACCTACTTGAAGAAAAAACTCGGTCTGCAGTAACAGTGACTTGAAATGTGCCACATTTTATGTATTGAACACATGGTTTCCATGTTGGAGAAATATAATCCCTGAGGACAAATAATGCAAATTCTTCTTAAATTTACACAGGAGGAGGGTTGTAGCAAATAATACCCTCCCTTGATTCTCTATGAAAATGTTTGGATTTTTAAATAGAAAAGCAGCATATAAATATTTTAAATAAAAACAAAGTGGCTTACAATAAAAATTATACAGTTGAATCAAACCTACATACACCTAAGACCACCAAAGAAGTTGCTGCCAGGGTGAGCAGAGCAGTTTTAAAATAAATTTTTAAAAAATTGGATGAAAAGAGCAGAACCACTGCTGATCATCCATTATAAAAACCTTAGAGAGAAAAAGTATCTTAACCTGTTGTCTATAAGATGATAATGTTATCTTGCAGATCTGCCTAGGGAGGATATTCTAAGCACATGATACCTCCTGTGAAAAGGCCACCTCCCCAATCCTCATCTAACCTCTGCAAGCAAGAACACTCTGAGAAGGGTTTCAGAAGCAAATCTTGACAATCAGAATAATTTCTATGGGGGAAAGCAGCCCTTTCCAGTATTCAGAGTTGACTATTGGGTGTTTGGGAAGTTGGCAAGTTCCCTGCAGGGAGCTCAGTCTGGCCACTGATCCAGCCACATCTCTAGCTCCCCTAGTGATGTCAGGTGTGGCACAGGTGGACATGGTTTGGGGAAAACAGCCTCATAGACCACATTGAGACTCCTGTGCTCCCTCCTCCCCCTACATGGTGTGAGGAAGAGTTCAAAAACTTTCTCTTCCGTTTTTACATACATACTTACTGCGGTTTGCTTTGTCATGCCTGACAACCTGTGGCTTATTTAAAACAAACCAACTTCAAACAGTGGTTTTTGAAGCTTGAAAGTTTAAATACTAACTATAGTTAGTGTTTGTTTTTAGTGCATGGTTTATTAAGTTTTTCACATTCATATACAGTGGTACCTCGGGTTACAGACACTTCAGGTTACAGACTCCGCTAACTCAGAAATAGTACCTCAGGTTAAGAACTTTGCTTCAGGATGAGAACAGAAATTGTGTGGCGGCGGCGCAGCAGCAGCAGGAGGTCCCATTAGCTAAAGTGGTACCTCAGGTTAAGAACAGTTTCAGGTTAAGAACGGACCTCCAGAACGAATTAAGTTCTTAACCCGAGGTACCACTGTAATGTAACAGTACAGTCCCTTAGTCTCCCTCCACCTGACCTCGTTCTTGCTTCCTCTTTTCTAAGTCACTTTGTGTTGCCTGGAGCAAAAAAGCAAACAATAAATCTAATGATGAATGATACAGCATCTTCATCTCTGACATTCAGTTAATCTACCATGCTATACAGCAGGCATAGACAAACTCAGCTCTCCAGATGTTTTGGGACTACAATTCCCACCATCCCTGACCACTGGTCCTGTTAGCTAGGGATCATGGGAGTTGTAGTCCCAAAATATCTGGGGGGCCGAGTTTGCCTATGCCTGCTATACAGTATTCAGGTTTGCATGCCTAGATAAACGTTAGGATGAATGAATGTCAGCAGTGCTCTGCCGTAGTCCTAGATTAACATCCATTAAGTCAGGCAGGTTTCCCTCACTGCCCTGTGCCTCCCACTGTTTCTAGTTGTGGTTATTACTCAGTGAAGAGATCCAAAAATGCACTTCCAATTTCCCAGAAGCTTGATTTTATGTAGTTTATAGAATATAATCTTGTACAGTAGTTGCAGGAGGTACTGTATCCAGTTTTCTTCACTTGGTGTGGTCTGGGCTTTCCAGTATTGAAGGATTATTCATTTTGCTGCAAGTCTGGCTTGGTTGCATCTCATTCCTGCCAATGCAGTAAACTTTGGTATAGCCTATCTTGTAACATGGCCCATTGACAACTATGGAAAGCATAAGATTAAACATCAGATTAAATAAACTGAGGCACTAGCCACCTCTAGCAAATATGCTGTCATACTTTCTCTTGCAGATGTGTTTGAAATGCTTATCTTTACCATTAGGTTTGAGCCTATCACACTTCCCACTTAACACATAGGATTTATTGATGAAAGAGAATGCGGTCATTATGCAAATACACACCTGCAACAAAGCAGGTGATCCTTATGGTATGGTTAGATAGCAAAAACTAGTTTTACATTTGCTGAAATGACCACTATAAACTTTACATGTAGTCTTTGGCTGGTTCTCTTATATTTCATTCTTTGCAGACACTTTAAATCCCTTGTCTGACATTTTAAATCCACCATGTAGATTCCAATACACATCACACAGAAGGAGCTCCTATAAAATGCCTGCCTTTTCTTGTTTGCATGACAAAAAGGGAATAGTAAATCCAGCAATTGGAGGAGATAATCACCACTGTGTGAAAAAGAGTTCAATCCACATTTTTTTCTTTCTAACTGAGCTTCAACTGTTTGCCTAATAATTTTACGTTACCTGTTGAGCTCATAAATCTGCTTCCAATACACATTTGGCATTAAAGGGTTTTCTTTCTATTAGACTGGACATCAGACATGAAAGAAAGCACTTTCTAATCTAGGGGCCCTCACTCCAGTGCACCACCAGAAGATTGTATTTATCATTAATGCTTAACAGACCTTAACACATACCGCTTAAATCCATGAAAATAATGAGCAGGTGATTCAGAACTTCATTCACACTTTTGGGTAGAGTACTTCTGTGGTGACAGCAATAGTCAAAGTTCATCCTTGCTTTGTAATTCCTGATTCTAAAAGTAGTTAGCTGTATTAGATAACTCTGTTTCTATTCCTTCAGAATACACAAAAATGCTTTATGATCTCTTCCCTGGAAAATGGGCTATGAAGGTCTTTTTGTATCCATGCTTAAGGATTGGGTATTTCATCCTGCATTAGATTGTTTAAAAGAAAATAATATTCAGGGGGTTTATTTCACAGGGTTTGAGACATCTAATACAGGTGCAGTTCAAGATTGCAAGTTTGCATTTCAATCATACTGTTTGGGCTATCCAAATAAATCCTGCTACTTTCACACAGTACAAAATTCTCTCATGGAAGACACCTTCCCTCCCTTTAAAAAACTTAAATTATTTGCTTGCAGGGCAGCTGGGCATGCTACGAAGTGCAGTGCTGGTGTGACTGAAGCCACCTGCCATCTTATTTTGCCCAGAGGCACGCTCTACATTTATGCAAATGTGTTTTGTGAGTCTGTGTTCTGAGTCCTTTAAGACTCTAGCAAAGCTCCTGCAAACAGGTGATAATTATGGTCAGGTGGTGGTGGGGATTCTTGTGAGTACACAATTGCCATGTAAGAGATCTCTCTAGGACTACAGTAGGTCATGACCAATGTTTTACAATTATGGTGAATTTTTTTAAAAAAAAATTACATTTGTTTGGAATTGTACATTCCTTTTTATTAAAACCTCATTGGAAACCTACCATTCCAATGAACTGAAATTTATTTTTCATAGAAAGCATTGCTGAATATAAAAGCATCAAACACTTATGCTGTGAACACATTACACATTACAGTACACTACAAATTAAAACTCAGGTAGATTGTCCTTTTCTCATTTTGGTTTGAAACTGGTGTTGGGAGAAATGTATCAAGACAGAGTATTGCATAAGAAACAACAGGATTGTGGCTAGTGTGTGTACACAGCTTCTCAAACCAGTGGTGGGAACACACTTGATGCAGAGTAAATGAGAGTGTGGAAGAACAAGTGTTGGTGAAGGAAAATCATCATGGCCTGCAAAAGCAAGTCCTGCCTCTCTAAAACCTTTTAGAGTGTCAACAAGCATGTGTTGATAGGGGTGATCAGGTTGACAGTGTACACTTAGATGCTCAAATGCTCCTGAATAAACATAATGGGATAAGAGTACAGATTATTTTGGGTCAGTAACTGACTAACGAGCAGGAAGCAGAGAGTAGTAATAAATTGACAGTTCTCATATTGAAAGGATGTAAGAAGTGAAGTCCCTCCAAGGATCCTTATTTGGACTGAAACTTTCTAACTTGTTCATAAATGACCTGGAGTTTGGGGAGAACAGTGAAGTAGCCAAATCTATAGAAAACACCATATTATTTAGAGTGATAAAAGGTATTGATAAGACCTCTGAAAGGATCTTTCCAAACTAGATGAAAGGGCATCAAAATTGCAAATTCAGTTCAATGTAAACAAGTGTAAAGTAATGCACATCAGGGAAGGGGGTGAACCTAACTTCACATATACACTGTTGTG